>NC_051862.1:107880008-108202201 GCF_015732765.1 Culex quinquefasciatus
GCAGTTGTTGGTGTGAGTTGATAAATAACTTAAGTTGAAATTTAGTTGAACTAAAAAAAGTTTAATGCTGTTACTCGGTGAAGCAATAACGTTGCCCAGGCACGAAATATTTTAGCAGAGCTGGTTCTGTAAGAATCCTGCTAGAATGTCACTACATTTATGTATCTATAAGAAAATGGAAACTGTGTTAGAACTCGGCTAGAAACCAACCAACGAATGCCTGCTCATTTAGGTACACTACTTTTATTACGTAACGCTAAAATTTGGATTTTTGCCCCTCGCCCTTCGTTTAAAATGTCCATACAAATTTCAAAAAAACTTAACTCGTTCGAACCTCCCACCCTCTCAACCCACACCACCAACTGCGTTACGTAATAAAATATTGCTCTTTTACGCTGGTGGCGCTGCGTGGTGGTAGCTGCCCTGTTTATAGAGTTATCTACGTGCGCATGTATTGCGTGAACGTACACGAAAAACATTGAGGTTAAATTTTGTACCCGCCAGCAAAACAAATGGAGTGCTAGTGTGCGTGAGCTCGGGCTTAGATAACTCACTATTACACTATGAAAATATCCATGGCTAATCCAAGGAACCAAAAGGTGGCAACAGAAATGTCCGTCAAAAAGAGGTGCTGCAAAAAACTTTTTGATCAAATGTTCGAACAAATCAGCAACAATTACAAGTTTAACAGTCAACTTTACTTGAAAGTTAGTTTTGTTGTTTGTTTTTGCAAAACCGAAACGAAAGTGCCAAACTTATTCGTAATTACCTTTTGCCTCTTGGTGGCGCTTTGTATTAGTATGTGTGTGGTCGATGTTTGCGGACATGCACGCAGAACACAGAACAGTTAGAGCTAGCGAAATGTCTCACTTTCTTTCTTTTATTACGTGACGCAGTTGTTGGTGTGGGTTGAGAGGGTGGGGGATTCGAACGAGCTAAGTTTTTTTTTGAAATTTGTATGGACATTTTAAACGAAGGGCGAGGGGTCAAAAATCCAAATTTTAGCGTTACGTAATAAAAAAGTGTACCTAAATGAGCAGGCATTTGTTGGTTGGTTTTAGCCGAGTTCTAACACAGTTTCCATTTTCTTATAGAATTCTAACAGAAATGTAGTGACATTCTAGCTGGATTCTTACAGAACCAGCTCTGCTAAAATATTTCGTGTCTGGGCAACGTTATTGCTTCACCGAGTAACAACATTAAACTTTTTTTAGTTCAACTATGATTGCACAAAAGTGTAATCCTACTTGAACCTACTGCTCAGTCAACTCAATCGGAATTCTAAAACGGAATTCAGTTTGGTTGTTGCGTTTGAAACGGAATACTTAAACGATTCAAATTTAATTCCGATTGAGTTGACTGGGTAGTACCACGGGTATAAATATTCAAGTAATTTCAATATGGCGACTTGTATCAGAAGAAGGTGAGGCATTTTCGCTAGTTCTTACTGTTCTGTGTTCTGCGTGCACGTCCGCAAACATCGACCACACACATACTGAAACAAAGCGCCACCAAGAGGCAAAAGGTTTTGCAAAAACAAATAACAAAACTAGTTTTTAAGTATAGTTTGACTATCAAACTTGTAATTGTTGCTGATTTGTTCGAAAATTTGAACAAAAAAAAAAGTTTTTTGCAGCACCTCTTTTGGACGGACATTATAACATAAATAACATAAATAACATAAATAACATAAATAACATAAATAACATAAATAACATAAATAACATAAATAACATAAATAACATAAATAACATAAATAACATAAATAACATAAATAACATAAATAACATAAATAACATAAATAACATAAATAACATAAATAACATAAATAACATAAATAACATAAATAACATAAATAACATAAATCACATAAATAACATAAATAACATAAATAACATAAATAACATAAATAACATAAATAACATAAATAACATAAATAACATAAATAACATAAATAACATAAATAACATAAATAACATAAATAACATAAATAACATAAACAACATAAATAACATAAATAACATAAATAACATAAATAATAATAATTATGTATACATCTTTCTAATGTTTCACAATCATATATATATATATATATATATATATATATTTGTTTAACAATTTCTTTTTGACTCATATCAATTTTGCTGAAAACCTTAAGTTTTTGTCAGCCCAATAGAGTTATCTCAGGCCGAGCTCACGCACACTAGCACACCATTTGTTTTGCTGGGCGGTACAAAATTTAACCTCAATCTCAATGTTTCGTGTACGTACACGCAATACATGCGCACGTAGATAACTCTATAAGATGCCCCTTTACCCCTTTAGCATTACGACTGAGTAAACTCCAGATTTTTTTTAGTTCTTCAATTTATCGCGCTGTAATATGGCACCCTTTCACACCAAGGCATGCATATTTAGAAAGGTAAGGTAAGGCGGGTTTCACAGCCGTCAAAATAGTTATGTTAATTTAATTTAATCTGTCTTTATCGGTGAAAGTTGACGCAAATTTTAGAAGAAAGATAATGAAATTTTAGGTGGATAGGTCGACTAAGAGTCATAGAAGAAGATATAAAGGACGGAAAACTAAGTCAGCGAAGGGCCATTTTAGGAAGTATGTGTGTGTGATCAAGTCTTTTAGCCTTCTAATTTGGCTCTGTGCAAGTACTGAGCGAAACACACAGTAAATGTACAAAGACAACTTATTCCTGCAGCGTCATCAATATGACTCCCGGATGGCCGTTCGCTGACTTAGTTTTCCGTCCTTTATATCTTCTTCCATGACTCTTAGTCGACCTATCCACCTAAAATTTCATTATCTTTCTTCTAAAATTTGCGTCAACTTTCACCGATAAAGACAGATTAAATTAAATTAACATCAGTTCTCGCGTGACCAAAACAATATGGGAATACAAAATAGTTATGCAAAATAGTTAAGCCTAAGGGAGCGTTATTTTATTACGTAATGCAAAAATTGGATTTCTAGACTCCTAACATAAATAACGTAAGACCATTAATTAGTGTAATTACTTTGCTTTTGTTTTTAATTACTTTGATTACCAAAACATTACATTACATTATCAATATTACATTATCAAAAACGATTCGATTTTAATTCCGATTGAGTTGACTGGGTAGTACCACGAGTATGAATATTCAAGTAATTTCAATATGGCGACTTCCCAGTTAGCTCAATCCGAATTTAAACGGAATCTAATTGAATCGTATACAAATTTCGTTTCAAACGCAACAACCGGTTGTCGCGGTTGAAACGGAATTTGTGTACGATTCTAATTAGATTCGGTTCAGAATTCGAATTGATTTGACTGGGTTGTATCAGAAGAAGGTGAGGCATTTTCGCTAGTTCTTACTGTTCTGTATTCTGCGTGCACGTCCGCAAACATCGACCACACACATACTAATACAAAGCGCTACCAAGAGGCAAAAGGTAATTACGAATATTTTTGGCATTTCCGTTTCGGTTTTGCAAAAACAAATGACAAAACTAGCTTTTAAGTATAGTTTGACTATCAAACTTGTAATTGTTGCTGATTTGTACGAAAATTTGATCAAAAAATATATATTGTATATATATAACTCGTTCGAACCCCCACATCCTCAACCAAAATCACCAACTGCGTTGCGTAATAAAATAATGCTCTTTTACGCTGTACTACCCAGTCAACTCAATCGGGATTAAATTCGAATTGTCTTAGTATATATAGTATATATCTCGATTGTAAAAATTGTAAAAATTGTAAAATTGTAAAAATTGTAAAAATTGTAAAAATTGTAAAAATTGTAAAAATTGTAAAAATTGTAAAAATTGTAAAAATTGTAAAAATTGTAAAAATTGTCAAAATTGTCAAAATTGTCAAAATTGTCAAAATTGTCAAAATTGTCAAAATTGTCAAAATTGTCAAAATTGTCAAAATTGTCAAAATTGTCAAAATTGTCAAAATTGTCAAAATTGTCAAAATTGTCAAAATTGTCAAAATTGTCAAAATTGTCAAAATTGTCAAAATTGTCAAAATTGTCAAAATTGTCAAAATTGTAAAATTGTCAAAATTGTCAAAATTGTAAAATTGTCAAAATTGTCAAAATTGTCAAAATTGTCAAAATTGTCAAAATTGTCAAAATTGTCAAAATTGTCAAAATTGTCAAAATTGTCAAAATTGTCAAAATTGTCAAAATTGTCAAAATTGTCAAAATTGCCAAAATTGTCAAAATTGTCAAAATTGTCAAAATTGTCAAAATTGTCAAAATTGTCAAAATTGTCAAAGTTGTCAAAATTGTCAAAGTTGTCAAAATTGTCAAAGTTGTCAAAATTGTCAAAATTGTCAAAATTGTCAAAATTGTCAAAATTGTCAAAATTGTCAAAATTGTCAAAATTGTCAAAATTGTCAAAATTGTCAAAATTGTCAAAATTGTCAAAATTGTCAAATTGTCAAAATTGTCAAAATTGTCAAAATTGTCAAAATTGTCAAAATTGTCAAAATTGTCAAAATTGTCAAAATTGTCAAAATTGTCAAAATTGTCAAAATTGTCAAAATTGTCAAAATTGTCAAAATTGTCAAAATTGTCAAAATTGTCAAAATTGTCAAAATTGTCAAAATTGTCAAAATTGTCAAAATTGTCAAAATTGTCAAAATTGTCAAAATTGTCAAAATTGTCAAAATTGTCAAAATTGTCAAAATTGTCAAAATTGTCAAAATTGTCAAAATTGTCAAAATTGTCAAAATTGTCAAAATTGTCAAAATTGTCAAAATTGTCAAAATTGTCAAAATTGTCAAAATTGTCAAAATTGTCAAAATTGTCAAAATTGTCAAAATTGTCAAAATTGTCAAAATTGTCAAAGTTGTCAAAATTGTCAAAATTGTCAAAATTGTCAAAATTGTCAAAATTGTCAAAATTGTCAAAATTGTCAAAATTGCCAAAATTGTCAAAATTGTCAAAATTGTCAAAATTGTCAAAATTGTCAAAATTGTCAAAATTGTCAAAATTGTCAAAATTGTCAAAATTGTCAAAATTGTCAAAATTGTCAAAATTGTCAAAATTGTCAAAATTGTCAAAATTGTCAAAATTGTCAAAATTGTCAAAATTGTCAAAATTGTCAAAATTGTCAAAATTGTCAAAATTGTCAAAATTGTCAAAATTGTCAAAATTGTCAAAATTGTCAAAATTGTCAAAATTGTCAAAATTGTCAAAATTGTCAAAATTGTCAAAATTGTCAAAATTGTCAAAATTGTCAAAATTGTCAAAATTGTCAAAATTGTCAAAATTGTCAAAATTGTCAAAATTGTCAAAATTGTCAAAATTGTCAAAATTGTCAAAATTGTCAAAATTGTCAAAATTGTCAAAATTGTCAAAATTGTCAAAATTGTCAAAATTGTCAAAATTGTCAAAATTGTCAAAATTGTCAAAATTGTCAAAATTGTCAAAATTGTCAAAATTGTCAAAATTGTCAAAATTGTCAAAATATCACAGTTCTAAAATCTACGTGTGTATCGTCAGGTTAGGGATGGGATTTTAGGTGATTAAGGAATCGTTTTTTGATTGTGTCACGGGAGATGTCAAAGTCAAACAGATCTGAGCACAAGTTAAAAACACGACACATACTAGAAACCGGTTCGTTCTGCCCGTAGTTTGTGAGAGCCCTGCGGACAGTCAAGAATGAGTGATTACGGAGTACGTGACCATTTGCAAAACGGCAGGACAATCGATGGACGAACGAAGGAGATCTGCAACGAAAGTCGCCTTGGCAACGTCACGTCTTACTGTAAGAAGTTCGAGATTAAGCATTTTACAGCGCTCTGGGTAACTCGGCGGATTGGCGGGATCAGGCCAGATAATGTGACGTTGCGCGTACTTAACGAACTTCCGTTGCACTGTTTCTATGCGTTGAATCGCGTTTTGGTAGAAGGAGCCCAAACAGTACAACAATACTCCAAAGTAGAGCGAACCAACGAACAATAAAGAGCTTTGAGACAGCCTAAATCCCGGAAGTTTTTAGCCATTCTGAAGATGAAGCCAAGAGTTTTGGAAGCCTTGGAGACTGTATACGTGATGTGGTCAGTAAACGTCATTTTACTATCCAGCATCACACCTAAATCTTTCACACAAGAGGTCCTGGGTATGGTGGTGTTTGAAAGTGTGTAGTCAAAGGAAATGGTATTGCGCTTGCGTGTGAAAGAGATGACCGAGCACTTGGAAGCGTTCAGAACCATCCTGTTGTCGGAGCACCAGTTGGCGAACCGGTTGAGCTGCTCCTGAAGAATCTGGCAGTCGGTATCATTCTCGACAACGACGAACAGCTTGATGTCATCCGCATACGACAGTTTGTGACAGCCTAGCAGATGATGCACGTCGTTCATGTAGAGGAGGAAGATCAGAGGGCCCAGATGGCTTCCTTGTGGAACGCCTGAAAAAACAGAAAAAGCAGTGGAAATCACGTCACCGATTTTGACGCTCATTTCACGTCCAGTGAGATAGGAGCGAAGCCAATCAAGCATGGGCCCGCCGAAGCCTAGTCGTTCCAGTTTAGCAACGGCGATACGGTGGTTCAGCTTGTCGAAGGCCGCTGATAGGTCCGTATAGATGGCATCGATCTGCTTCCGTTTCTGCATGGTTCGTAGAATGAAGGACGAGTAAGAGACCAAGTTGGAGTTAGTTGAACGTTTCGCCATGAAGCCGTGTTGTTCCTGGGCGACATGGTCACAGCAGTTGAACTTGATAAAATCCAGCACGATAACTTCGAACAGCTTGCTAACTGCGCAGAGGGCAGCAATTCCACGATAGTTCCGGACATCACGTTTGGGGCCCTTCTTGTGAACTGGGAACACGTAAGACTTCTTCCAGCAACACGGGAAAACTCCAGTAGCAAGCGAGGTGTTGAAAAGTTGAGCCAGTGGTTCCGCGAGTGCATCACAACACTTTTTGAGCACAAACGCTGGGATGCCGTCTGGACCGCAGCTGGTAGAACCTTTGAGAGAGGCGCAGGCACGACGGATGGACTCGGAAGTGACCACCGGGTGAGGTCAATGGGAGGTCGCAGTGAAACGTTGCTAGCAGCCTTAGCAATATGCGTTTCCTCTACTGCTTCGTTGGTGAATACGCTGCTGAACTGGCGACGAAACAGATCGCTTATACTCTCGGTGGAAGTGGCCTCCTCACCGTCGAGTATCATCGCAGTTGGCAGACCTGTCTCTTTCCGCTGCTCGTTTACATGATTCCAGAACTTCTTGGGGTCTCGTTTCAATCGGCTTTGGATTCGGTGTTGGTGGCGATGAAAAAGTTGTTTGTTCAGGATACTGTACTTCCGGTTTCTTGACCTGTAATGGTTTCTCCATCGATCTGTCGGATGTTTGGCGAATTTCTTGAGGGCAGCTCGTTTCCTGGACTTCAGAATCTGCAATCGATGTGTTGACCACGGTGGATATCTTGGAGGCTGGCGCAGTTTCCTTGGAACGAAGGTGTTGATGGCATCCGTCAGAACACCTGTCCAAGTAGCAGCGGCTGTGTCGGCGTCAAGGTTGGCCAAAAGTTGGTGCCAGTTAATGTGTGTCAAGTTGTTCATGTCATCATAGTTTCCCTTTCGGTAGTCCGACTTCACGACTTCAGCGACTTCACGAAAAGGGAGCACCGTGCAAGATATCGATACGAGAAATGGCAGGTGGTGCCGCACGTCTTTAACCAACGGTAAAGGTGCTGGGAGAAGAGTATAGTTGATCGGTGTATCTGAGCTGGCAAAGCACAGGTCGAGAACGTTGTTTGAGTTGTTGCGCATGTCATTCAGTTGGCTAAGGTTTGCGGTGGAATAGTCATCCAGGAGGTTGTGCTTTAACGCGTTGGTCGGAGTAAGGGCTAGGTTTGGAAGCAGTTTGTTCGTCGGGGTCCGCGTCCAGCGAATGGCTGGGAAGTTGAAGTCACCGAGGACCATAACACTATCGTTCACTTTCATTTTGGAGACTATCCACGTCAAAGAATGTCTGTGCTGATCGAACAGCGGCTTATCGTTGTCAAATTTAGGAGGAATGTAGATAACACACACGAACATCGTGGATGCAGCGAGTGGAACTGCGACCCATACTTGCTCTGGAACGGTACAATTTGGTGGGAATAGTTGGCGTGGCTTTAGTTTGGAGCGGACGGCAAGCAGAACTCCCCCGCCTGACCCTTTAATACTGTTCGAGACGGTCCGATCTCCACGGAATACTTCGTATTCCGGACCAAAGATTTGACCAGATAGAGTAGCTGAGGTCAACCACGTTTCAGAGAATGCGTAAAGGTCATAGGAGGCAGAAGAGATTGCAAGGGCGTAGTTGGCGATAGTGGTATTAATGCCTCCAACGTTCTGATAGTAAAGCAGCAGATTCGTGGATACAACAGGTTGAGCAATTCGATTTGAAGAGACTAAATCAGCAGGTAAAGTCTGAGTAGATGATCTAGGTGAGATCAAACCATTGTTGATTGTTGAATGTTGCTGAACTCTGGCATCCGACTGTACAGCGGCATGTACTGGTATACGGAAGGCACCGTCAGCTGGTTGGGATGGAACGGAGGCCACGACAGGTTGTGAGGATACGGGTAGGCTGCCCGCTGCGTCAACGATTGGCTCGGTGTCATGGTAATAGAGGGTCGGCGACGAGGGGTTGCTGTGCGTGGATTGCTCCTGATTGGCGTACGGCTGTTCTGCTGCTGGAGGCTGACCAGGGGAGGACCAGTTTGTTCGGCGGGTTGTCGATTCGATAAAAAAGGCTTAATGGTAACTCCTTCAGGCCAAAAATCAGCAGCAGTCACTGAGTTCTCGATCGATTCAGGGACACTTAGTTTGAATGAGAGAAATGTGAGAGGTCTGTTCGAATTACGATTTTTGCGAACTAGCTTCTGGCACACGATTGAGGCTGGGTCACAATTCGTTTGGTTTCGAATGTAGCGAATCAAGTTTTCGGGAGTCTCGTTTGGCAAGAATCGAGAAACGTAATACCATTTCAGCTCTGGTGCTGGTTGCGCAAGGTGGGCTACAAGTAATGTATGGTGGGGCTGATTGAGATGGCTAGGTGGTGAGAGACTGATCGATGTTTGATTGTGGTCTAAAGTGGTTTGAGTGGTGTGTGGCATACAATTTGTTTGGCGTGTTTGAGCATTCTGGGTGGAACTGACTGTAAGCTGCTGATCAAGCAGTGGTGGACTAGGTCCATAAACGTTAATATGATTTCCTTCGGTTACGGTAAAACTGGTCGGGTATGGTATAAAATTAACAGTAGGTCTTGTCGGTTGTTGGTTGGCGTTGATAACTGCTGAAGAGCGGGCGGCAAGTTCGTTGTGGAAGCTGGATGTAACAGCAGAGGTTGATGCTAGCGGCGCAGTCTGCAGCGGCTGCGTAATCAGAGGCGGAGGCGGAGCCAGTGTTAGCGGCGGCGGCGGCGAAATCAGAGGCTGGAGCGAGGGCATGATTTGCGGCGGCGGCGGCTGAGGCTTGACCAGAGGCTGGGCGGAAAGCATGGTCGGTGGTGGCGAAACTAGAGGCTGGGACGAGGGCATAGTTAGCGATTGTGGCGGGGCCTGTTGCATGATTCGCAGCGGCTGCAGGACCTGCGGGGACGACAAATCCATCTGCGACAGGTAGGCTACTTGCTGAGGAGGCCAGCGGTGGTACGCCGGACTGAATTGTAGGCGGAATTGCTGCGACGGCGGCTGCTTGCGGATTGGCAACCGGCGGGGGCGGCGGTTTCGGCGGTTGGGGATTGCTGGAAACCGACCGGCTGAGATGCGCCGAGCTGCTGAGAGGTAGCCAGCGGAGTGACTGGCGAGGCGTCGGCGGTGGCAGCGGCAGCGGCGGCGGCGGGCAATTGCTGGGAAGCCGAAGGAGAAACGCCGAGTACAGCGGCGGCCAGCAGAGTCGCGGCCGACTGAGTGGTAGCGACAGCGGCCAAATTTTCTGGTGTGGCCGTCGGAAAAGTGCCAGCAGCGTCTGAAACGGGAGGAACTGTAATGTTTGACTCGATAGTTTGGTCAACCGGAACGTCAACTCTCAGAATTTTCTCGGGTTGAACTTCAGATGGCCTGGACAAGCTGCTCGTGCGGGGCCTTTTGTTCCCATCACCAAGAATCGAGTCAAAGAGATTGCTCAGATTGGCGTGAAAGGCGTCGGAGAGGTCAGGATCAAGAGCAGCTGACGGCGGCAGCGTCGGAACGGGCGTCGAGAGCGATGCAGAGTACATCCGACAGAAGACTCGCATTGTATCCGTCAAATTCCCGATGAGCAACAGCGCAGATGTGACACGCTGGAGGATCAGCTTGCTGGTATCACTCGAAGCAGGTTGTCTTCCATCTGGTGATCTGCACGTCGGGCAAAGCCAACACGCACCACCAGTGTCGCGAAGTGTTTTGAGTGCGTTCGCAGTAATATTGGCGCACTTTATATGCCAGCTCTTGGCGCAGAATTCGCAACTAATCTTCGTTCCACGAGAACCGGCTTCACAGCACGCAACCACCTCAATCTTTCCAGATTTAGGCATCTTCGATCCGAAATTTGTCCGAAAATCGTTTAAAAACAAGGAACGCTTTTGACCCGCTTTTGGCCCGTTCTTTCGACTGGGTAGTTGCGAAAGGTAAACAGAACACACACTGCAACGGCACTGCTTCACTAGTGCGCGTGAAGTGGCGCAACTACGGGTGACGAGTGCAGTGTTATTAGGCTACAATGCTTCGCGAGGACGACGAAAACAACGGCGCGAATGTAATATTAATTACACGAATTAAGTCACAATATCACAATTATTGCACTAAACTCCACTATTCACGGAAGCGCAAGTGTGTCGACCGGCGAAATAACGCGATATAATGAAGAAAAATGCTTTTCGTAATGAAAATATCGTAGTAAAACTGCGGACTGATGGGAAGTAAAATCTAATCAGTAAGTTTGTTGGTATTGGACGTGAATTCTATAAGAAAATGGAAACTGTGTTAGAACTCGGCTGGAAACCAACCAACGAATGCCTGCTCATTTAGGTACACTTCTTTTATTACGCAACGCTAAAATTTGGATGTCTGGCCCTTTGTTTAAAATGTCCACACAAATTTAAAAAAAAAACTTAACTCGTTCGAATCCCCCACCCCCTCAGAAGAAAGTAAGGCATTTTCGCTAGTTTTAGCTGTTCTGTGTTCTGCGTGCACATCCGCAAACATCGACCACAAACCGAAACGAAAGTGCCAAACATATTCGTAATTACCTTTTGCCTCTTGGTGGCGCTTTGTATTAGTATGTGTGTGGTCGATGTTTGCGGATGTGCACGCAGAACACAGAACAGTTAAAACTAGCGAAAATGCCTCACTTTCTTCTGATACAAGTTGCCATATTGATTTTCGAACAAATCAGCAACAAAGTTTGAATCAGACTATACTTAATAGTTAGTTTTGTTATTAGTTTTTGCCAAACCGAAACGAAAGTGCCAAATATATTCGTAATCACCTTTTGCCTCTTGGTGGCGCTTTGTATTCGTATGTGTGTGGTCAATAATTGCGGACGTGCACGCAAAACACAGAACAGTTAGAACTAGCGAAAATGCCTCACTTTCTTCTGATGCAAGTCTCCATATTGAAATTACTTGAAAATTCCCAGTCAACTCAATCGGAATTAAATTCGAATCGTTTAAGTATTCCGTTTCAAACGCAACAACCGAACTGAATTCTGTTTCAGAATTCCGATTGAGTGGACTGGGCAGTAGGTTCAAGTAGGATTACACACTTTTGTGTAGTAATCCTGGATATTTTCACAGTGTAATAAACGAGGCAGCTATACCCAGTCACGACGTTCTAGCAGGATTCTAGCAGAGTTCTCACAGAGCTGGATATTCTTACAGCATTCTAGCAAAAATGTTCAACCGTTCTAGCAGGATTCTGGCAGAACCAGCTATGCTAGAATATTTCGTGACTGGGTACCACCACGCAGCGTAAAATAGCATTCTTTTATTACGTAACGCAGTTGTTGGTGTGAGTTGATAAATAACTTAAGTTGAAATTTAGTTGAACTAAAAAAAGTTTAATGCTGTTACTCGGTGAAGCAATAACGTTGCCCAGGCACGAAATATTTTAGCAGAGCTGGTTCTGTAAGAATCCTGCTAGAATGTCACTACATTTATGTATCTATAAGAAAATGGAAACTGTGTTAGAACTCGGCTAGAAACCAACCAACGAATGCCTGCTCATTTAGGTACACTACTTTTATTACGTAACGCTAAAATTTGGATTTTTTGCCCCCTCGCCCTTCGTTTAAAATGTCCATACAAATTTCAAAAAAAAAACTTAACTCGTTCGAACCTCCCACCCTCTCAACCCACACCACCAACTGCGTTACGTAATAAAATATTGCTCTTTTACGCTGGTGGCGCTGCGTGGTGGTAGCTGCCCTGTTTATAGAGTTATCTACGTGCGCATGTATTGCGTGAACGTACACGAAAAACATTGAGGTTAAATTTTGTACCCGCCAGCAAAACAAATGGAGTGCTAGTGTGCGTGAGCTCGGGCTTAGATAACTCACTATTACACTATGAAAATATCCATGGCTAATCCAAGGAACCAAAAGGTGGCAACAGAAATGTCCGTCAAAAGAGGTGCTGCAAAAACTTTTTGATCAAATGTTCGAACAAATCAGCAACAATTACAAGTTTAACAGTCAACTTTACTTGAAAGTTAGTTTTGTTGTTTGTTTTTGCAAAACCGAAACGAAAGTGCCAAACTTATTCGTAATTACCTTTTGCCTCTTGGTGGCGCTTTGTATTAGTATGTGTGTGGTCGATGTTTGCGGACATGCACGCAGAACACAGAACAGTTAGAGCTAGCGAAATGTCTCACTTTCTTTCTTTTATTACGTGACGCAGTTGTTGGTGTGGGTTGAGAGGGTGGGGATTCGAACGAGCTAAGTTTTTTTGAAATTTGTATGGACATTTTAAACGAAGGGCGAGGGGTCAAAAATCCAAATTTTAGCGTTACGTAATAAAAAAGTGTACCTAAATGAGCAGGCATTTGTTGGTTGGTTTTAGCCGAGTTCTAACACAGTTTCCATTTTCTTATAGAATTCTAACAGAAATGTAGTGACATTCTAGCTGGATTCTTACAGAACCAGCTCTGCTAAAATATTTCGTGTCTGGGCAACGTTATTGCTTCACCGAGTAACAACATTAAACTTTTTTTAGTTCAACTATGATTGCACAAAAGTGTGTAATCCTACTTGAACCTACTGCTCAGTCAACTCAATCGGAATTCTAAAACGGAATTCAGTTTGGTTGTTGCGTTTGAAACGGAATACTTAAACGATTCAAATTTAATTCCGATTGAGTTGACTGGGTAGTACCACGGGTATAAATATTCAAGTAATTTCAATATGGCGACTTGTATCAGAAGAAGGTGAGGCATTTTCGCTAGTTCTTACTGTTCTGTGTTCTGCGTGCACGTCCGCAAACATCGACCACACACATACTGAAACAAAGCGCCACCAAGAGGCAAAGGTTTTGCAAAAACAAATAACAAAACTAGTTTTTAAGTATAGTTTGACTATCAAACTTGTAATTGTTGCTGATTTGTTCGAAAATTTGAACAAAAAAAAGTTTTTGCAGCACCTCTTTTGGACGGACATTATAACATAAATAACATAAATAACATAAATAACATAAATAACATAAATAACATAAATAACATAAATAACATAAATAACATAAATAACATAAATAACATAAATAACATAAATAACATAAATAACATAAATAACATAAATAACATAAATAACATAAATAACATAAATAACATAAATAACATAAATAACATAAATAACATAAATAACATAAATCACATAAATAACATAAATAACATAAATAACATAAATAACATAAATAACATAAATAACATAAATAACATAAATAACATAAATAACATAAATAACATAAATAACATAAATAACATAAATAACATAAACAACATAAATAACATAAATAACATAAATAACATAAATAATAATAATTATGTATACATCTTTCTAATGTTTCACAATCATATATATATATATATATATATATATATATATATATTTGTTTAACAATTTCTTTTTGACTCATATCAATTTTGCTGAAAACCTTAAGTTTTTGTCAGCCCAATAGAGTTATCTCAGGCCGAGCTCACGCACACTAGCACACCATTTGTTTTGCTGGGCGGTACAAAATTTAACCTCAATCTCAATGTTTCGTGTACGTACACGCAATACATGCGCACGTAGATAACTCTATAAGATGCCCCTTTACCCCTTTAGCATTACGACTGAG
Source organism: Culex quinquefasciatus (assembly GCF_015732765.1). Taxonomy (NCBI): domain Eukaryota; kingdom Metazoa; phylum Arthropoda; class Insecta; order Diptera; family Culicidae; genus Culex; species Culex quinquefasciatus. The sequence goes on from NC_051862.1 coordinate 107,894,321, forward strand.
TAAACTCCAGATTTTTAGTTCTTCAATTTATCGCGCTGTAATATGGCACCCTTTCACACCAAGGCATGCATATTTAGAAAGGTAAGGTAAGGCGGGTTTCACAGCCGTCAAAATAGTTATGTTAATTTAATTTAATCTGTCTTTATCGGTGAAAGTTGACGCAAATTTTAGAAGAAAGATAATGAAATTTTAGGTGGATAGGTCGACTAAGAGTCATAGAAGAAGATATAAAGGACGGAAAACTAAGTCAGCGAAGGGCCATTTTAGGAAGTATGTGTGTGTGATCAAGTCTTTTAGCCTTCTAATTTGGCTCTGTGCAAGTACTGAGCGAAACACACAGTAAATGTACAAAGACAACTTATTCCTGCAGCGTCATCAATATGACTCCCGGATGGCCGTTCGCTGACTTAGTTTTCCGTCCTTTATATCTTCTTCCATGACTCTTAGTCGACCTATCCACCTAAAATTTCATTATCTTTCTTCTAAAATTTGCGTCAACTTTCACCGATAAAGACAGATTAAATTAAATTAACATCAGTTCTCGCGTGACCAAAACAATATGGGAATACAAAATAGTTATGCAAAATAGTTAAGCCTAAGGGAGCGTTATTTTATTACGTAATGCAAAAATTGGATTTCTAGACTCCTAACATAAATAACGTAAGACCATTAATTAGTGTAATTACTTTGCTTTTGTTTTTAATTACTTTGATTACCAAAACATTACATTACATTATCAATATTACATTATCAAAAACGATTCGATTTTAATTCCGAGTGAGTTGACTGGGTAGTACCACGAGTATGAATATTCAAGTAATTTCAATATGGCGACTTCCCAGTTAGCTCAATCCGAATTCTTAAACGGAATCTAATTGGAATCGTATACAAATTTCGTTTCAAACGCAACAACCGGTTGTCGCGGTTGAAACGGAATTTGTGTACGATTCTAATTAGATTCGGTTCAGAATTCGAATTGATTTGACTGGGTTGTATCAGAAGAAGGTGAGGCATTTTCGCTAGTTCTAACTGTTCTGTGTTCTGCGTGCACGTCCGCAAACATCGACCACACACATACTAATACAAAGCGCTACCAAGAGGCAAAAGGTAATTACGAATATTTTTGCATTTTCGTTTCGGTTTTGCAAAAAACAAATGACAAAACTAGCTTTTAAGTATAGTTTGACTATCAAACTTGTAATTGTTGCTGATTTGTACGAAAATTTGATCAAAAAATAATATATATTGTATATATATAACTCGTTCGAACCCCCCCACATCCTCAACCAACATCACCAACTGCGTTGCGTAATAAAATAATGCTCTTTTACGCTGTACTACCCAGTCAACTCAATCGGGATTAAATTCGAATTGTCTTAGTATATATAGTATATATCTCGGGTGAGTTTTCAAAAAGCCGTAAGAGCCATCGTGATCTCCGACATTAATATTCGTTTTTCTCCAAATTGTAATAAAATTTTATTCATTCTTAGTTTGGGTCACTTGAAAGACGTGTAGATGAACAATCTTAAGCATTCTTGAAATTGGTTTTCGTATGTGGGTCGGATACCGAGGTAAAAAGGCTTTGTTTACCATTGGCTCTTACGTATTTTTGAAAACTAATCCGAGATATAGTATGTGCCCAAATACGTAAATACGCCTCTCTCGTATACGGTTGTTTATTTCGGCAGAAGTGGAGGCAGTTTGAAACTAACACAAAAGTGTGTGTACACCACCAACTGCGTTACGTAATAAAATAATGCTCTTTTACGCTGGTAAACTGAAAACCCAACCATGGTAGCTGCTACCATATTATAGGGTTAAATTGAGAACACGCACCGACGTATTTTTGCTAAAAACATTCCTCTTTTGGACGGACATTATAACATAAATAACATAAATAACATAAATAACATAAATAACATAAATAACATAAATAACATAAATAACATAAATAACATAAATAACATAAATAACATAAATAACATAAATAACATAAATAACATAAATAAATAACATAAATAACATAAATAACATAAATAACATAAATAACATAAATAACATAAATAACATAAATAACATAAATAACATAAATAACATAAATAACATAAATAACATAAATAACATAAATAACATAAATAACATAAATAACATAAATAACATAAATAACATAAATAACATAAATAACATAAATAACATAAATAACATAAATAACATAAATAACATAAATAACATAAATAACATAAATAACATAAATAACATAAATAACATAAATAACATAAATAACATAAATAACATAAATAACATAAATAACATAAATAATAATAATTATGTATACATCTTTCTAATGTTTCACAATCATATATATATATATATTTGTTTAACAATTTCTTTTTGACTCATATCAATTTTGCTGAAAACCTAAAGTTTTTGTCAGCCCAATAGAGTTATCTCAGGCCGAGCTCACGCACACTAGCACACCATTTGTTTTGCTGGGCGGTACAAAATTTAACCTCAATCTCAATGTTTCGTGTACGTACACGCAATACATGCGCACGTAGATAACTCTATAAGATGCCCCTTTACCCTTTAGCATTACGACTGAGTAAACTCCAGATTTTTTTTAGTTCTTCAATTTATCGCGCTGTAATATGGCACCCTTTCACACCAAGGCATGCATATTTAGAAAGGTACGGTAAGGCGGGTTTCACAGCCGTCAAAATAGTTATGGTAATTTAATTTAATCGGTCTTTATCGGTGAAAGTTGACGCAAATTTTAGAAGAAAGATAATGAAATTTTAGGTGGATAGGTCGACTAAGAGTCATAGAAGAAGATATAAAGGACGGAAAACTAAGTCAGCGAAGGGCCATTTGAGGAAGTATGTGTGTGTGATCAAGTCTTTAGCCTTCTAATTTGGCTCTGTACAAGTACTGAGCGAAACACACAGTAAATGTACAGAGACAACTTATTCCTGCAGCGTCATCCATATGACTCCCGGATGGCCGTCCGGGAGTAGTATATATCTCGGGTGAGTTTTCAAAAAGCCGTAAGAGCCATCGTGATCTCCGACATTAATATTCGTTTTTCTCCAAATTGTAATAAAATTTTATTCATTCTTAGTTTGGGTCACTTGAAAGACGTGTAGATGAACAATCTTAAGCATTCTTGAAATTGGTTTTCGTATGTGGGTCGGATACCGAGGTAAAAAGGCTTTGTTTACCATTGGCTCTTACGTATTTTTGAAAACTAATCCGAGATATAGTATGTGCCCAAATACGTAAATACGCCTCTCTCGTATACGGTTGTTTATTTCGGCAGAAGTGGAGGCAGTTTGAAACTAACACAAAAGTGTGTGTACACCACCAACTGCGTTACGTAATAAAATAATGCTCTTTTACGCTGGTAAACTGAAAACCCAACCATGGTAGCTGCTACCATATTATAGGGTTAAATTGAGAACACGCACCGACGTATTTTTGCTAAAAACATTCCGTGCTTGGGTTGACTAATTAACGCAGTCAGTTTTACTATGTCGTGAGCGGTATAGTAATTTTAACCCTCAATACGGAGAAAATGATAATGATTTTGAAATAAACAAATAACAACACTAACTTTTAAGTATAGTTTGACTAAAACTTTGTTGCTGATTTGTTCGAAAATTTGATAAAAAAAATAATAAGTTTTTTTTGCAGCACCTCTTTTGAACGGACATTTCTGTTGCCACCTTTTGGTTCCTTAAATTAGCCATAGATATTTTTACAGCGTAATATACAGGGCATCTACCACCACGCAGCGCCACACTGAAAGCCCGACCATGGTAATTTTAGAAACATTTGCTAAAAATGCTGCTTATTCAATTAACTTTGGCTTTTTGGTAAAAGTAAACGCAAATATGGTAAAATGTTCCATGCTTCCACAAAATTGCATGGTAGCAATTACAAAATCATTATCATTTTCTTCGTATTGGAGGGTTAAAATTACTATACCGCTCACGACATAATTGAACTGACTGGTGGGAGGTTTGAACGAGTTAAGTATTTTTTTGAAATTTGTATGGACATTTTAAACGAAGGGGGAGGGGGTAAAAAAATCCAAATTTTAGCGTTACGTAATAAAAAAAGTGTACCTAAATAAGCAGGCATTCGTTGGTTGGTTTCTAGCCGAGTTCTAACACAGTTTCCATTTTCTTATAGAATTCTAACATAAATGCAGTGACATTCTAGCAGGATTCTTACAGAACCAGCTCTAATATTTCGCTAAAATATTTCGTGCCTGGGCAACGTTATTGCTTCACCGAGTAACAGCATGAAACTTTTTTTAGTTCAACTAAAGTTCAACTTTAGTTATTTATCAACCCACACCAACAACTGCGTTACGTAATAAAAGAATGCTCTTTTACGCTGCGTGGTGGTACACTGAAGATTAAAATTACGACCAAAATGCGTCGATGTTACACGTTGGATGGTTAAACCACGTTGTTTTGAAATCGATGTGTCGATTCTACACACCGCTCTGGTTTTGGATCAAAAAGCCATCCATTGTGTAAACTTTTGTAGCGGCAATTGCTCAAATTTACCACCAGGTGCGCGCATCGGAAATCTTGACCTGTCAAAGTGTTAGAAAGTTTTTGCATCGCGTTCTTCAAAGTTTGCCGCCTGCAAACGGCCGTGTTTGGCAATGTTTAGAAAACTGCCAGTTTAATTAAGTAGCTGTCGAAAGTTTTATTAAAAAGTGCATTTTCTTGTCCTGGCTGGCCATATGCACAGCTAGGGATAAATCCCGGTCTGGAAACGCGCAAAATGCCATTGTTCTCCTCAACCGCAATTTTTAGTGCGTGGGGAAGTGACAAAATTCCTATCCTCGGTTTTCCATTTGTAAGGGTTTGGTTTCCCTGGACGGTTGACTACTTTGCCAAGGTGGTGCCCTCGGGGAGAATCACGCACAGTAAAATGCTAGGTTTTTGTTGAAGTTAGTGGTGTTTGTTTTTTAGGTTAGGATGCACAGAGAGTAGCACAAAGAACCAAATGAATCCACGGAAAACGGATTCTGACGGATTGCTACAAGTCGGACGCTGGCAGAAACGACCTACGAAGCGCCAAAAGCAGGACGGTACCGAACGAAACGGGGACTTCCGGGTGTTGCTACAGCGCTTCGACGACGAGATGCTGGATAATTCGGAAATAACCGGATCGGATAACCTAACGATGTGCCCAAATACGTCAATACGCCTCTCTCGTATACGGTTGTTAATTTCGGCAGAAGTGGAGGCAGTTTGAAACTAACACAAAAGTGTGTGTACACCACCAACTGCGTTACGTAATAAAATAATGCTCTTTTACGCTGGTGGCGCTGTGTGGTGGTAGCTGCCCTGTTTATTACACTGTGAAAATATCTATGACTAATCTAAGGAACCAAAAGGTGGCAACAGAAATGTCCGTTCAAAAGAGGAGCTGCAAAAAAACTTATTATTTTTTGATCAAATTTTCGAACAAATCAGCAACAATTACAAGTTTGATAATCAAACTATACTTAAAAGTTAGTTTTGTTATTTGTTTTTGCAAAACCGAAACGAAAGTGCCAAAAATATTCGTAATTACCTTTTGCCTCTTGGTGGCGCTTTGTATTAGTATGTGTGTGGTCGATGTTTGCGGATGTGCACGCAGAACACAGAACAGTTAAAACTAGCGAAAATGCCTCACTTTCTTCTGATACAAGTTGCCGCATTCTTTTACTACGTAACGCAGTTGGTGGTGGTCGCCATATTGAAATTACTTGAATATTCATACCCGTGGTACTACCCAGTCAACTCAATCGGAATTAAATTCGAATCGTTTAAGTATTCCGTTTCAAACGCAACAACCGAACTGAATTCCGTTTCAGAATTCAGATTGAGTTGACTGGGCAGTAGGTTCAAGTAGGATTACACACTTTTGTGTAATCATATGGTACGTTCGTTTGAAATGCCGGTGTGGCACTGAGTGCCGCACTCGTCGGTGCCAGTTTTGGTTCAATCGAACGTCATTTGTCAGTGCGCGTGTAACTCGAATGAAACTGAAAAAATATTGAGTGCGGCACTAGAGTTTCAGTTCCAACATGGCGGCGAAACTCGTGCGGAACTAGCGCGAGTTTCTTCAAAGAAACACTTTGACAGCTCTGAGTGCGGCACTCAGTGTGAAACTAGCCATCAAACGAACGTACCAATAGTTGAACTAAAACAAGTTTAATGCTGTTACTCGGTGAAGCAATAACGTTGCCCAGACACGAAATATTTTAGCAGGGCTGGTTCTGTAAGAATTCTGCTAGAATGTCGCTACATTTCTGTTAGAATTCTATAAGAAAATGGAAACTCCCAGTCACGACTTTCTAGCAGGATTCTAACAGAGTTCTTACAGAGCTGGATATTCTTACAGCATTCTAGCAGAAATGTTCCACCGTTCCAGCAGGATTCTGACAGAACCAGCTCTGCTAGAATTTTTCGTGACTGGGCTGTGTTAGAACTCGGCTAGAAACCAAGGCTGTATATCATAGGTACTCGCGATCTTGCTTTGCATTAGTGTGAGTGCATGACTCCGTGCCACTAAAACCAAAACAATAACAAACGAACAATGGACCGTGCCAGGAAAACCAAAACATAAACAATGTCAGTGTCAGTGGAGTGAGAAAGTCAGAGATAACGATTTTGACAACCGCACTACTACACACTCAATCGCGAGTACCTTAGGTAGAAAGCCATGGCTAGAAACCAACCAACGAATGCCTGCTCATTAAGGTACACTTCTTTTATTACGTAACGCTAAAATTTGTATTTTTTGACCCCCTTGCCCTTCGTTTAAAATGTCCATACAAATTTCTAAAAAATACTTAACTCGTTCGAACTTCCCACCCCCTCAACCCACACCACCAACGTCGTTATGTAATAAAAGAATTCTCTTTTACGGTGGTGACTCTGCGTGGTGGTAGCTGCCGTGTTTATTACACTATGAAAATATCTATGGCTAATCTAAAGATTCAAAAGGTGGCAACAGAAATGTCCGTCCAAAAGAGGTGCTGCAAAAACTTATTATTTTTTGATCAAATGTTCGAACAAATCAGCAACAATTACAAGTTTAATAGTCAACTATACTTGAAATTTAGTTTTGTTATTTGTTTTTGCAAAACCGAAACGAAAGTGCCAAACATATTCGTAATTACCTTTTGCCTCTTGGTGGCGCTTTGTATTAGTATGAGTGTGGTCGATGTTTGCGGACGTGCACGCAGAACACAGAACAGTTAGAACTAGCGAAAATGCCTCACTTTCTTCTGATACAAGTTGCCGCATTCTTTTATTACGTAACGCAGTTGTTGGTGTGGGTTGAGGGGGTGGGGAGTTCGAACGAGTTAAGTGTTTTTTTGAAATGTGTATGGACATTTTAAACGAAGCGCGAGGGGGTCAAAAAATCCAAATTTTAGCGTTACGTAATAAAAGAAGTGTACCTAAATGAGCAGGCATTCGTTGGTTGGTTTCCAGCCGAGTTCTAACACAGTTTCCATTTTCTTATAGAATTCTAACAGAAATGTAGCGACATTCTGGCAGGATTCTTACAAAACCAGCTCTGCTAAAATATTTCGTGCCTGCACTCAAAATCAGAATAACCCTTAAAAGGGTACTTTTATCCTTTTTCAAGTTTACCCGTCTTCACCCTTTTGAAATGGTACGAGGGCGAAACCCTTCAAAAGGGTACTGGCCCAGTACCCTTTAAAAGGATACTGCCCAGTCAAATCAATCCGAATTCTGAAACGGAATCTAATTAGAATCGTATACAAATTCCGTTTTGTATACGATTCTAATTAGATTCCGTTTCAGAATTCGGATTGATTTGACTGGGTGGCCATGGAGCGGCGCGCTCACTAGCGACATCTATGAGTCAATTTTGTTTTGTTGAAACAGTGCCATCTATTGTAATTTTTCATAATTTCTTTAAGCATTAAACTTTATTAGGAAAATGTTTTTTATTGTTTTAAATTAATATTTACAGTTCAAAATAAAATGTAATCCTTAGTAAATCACATGCTTTGAGTATTGCGCTGTTCGGTTTAAACCGAGGGGCGTGACAATGGCCTTAATAAATTAATTTTGGCATTTAATATATTAAGGAATTAAATTCCTCTTGCCATTTGACATTTTACAGAACCACACCTGCTTTATTGAAAACGTTGGTTTGCTTTGTGTCTCTTTCGCGCTCGACTGTCAAGTTTGTTTTGATTTAATTTTGTGATGCAGCAAGCTGCAACGCGGATACTGTTTTTCGCCGATATTACAGGAAAAGTTTATGGAGCAGCACCGGAAAAGGACAAACTGCCGGAGAGCATCGGAACATCCAACGCCATCGAATTCCACCGCAAGTGGAAACTTGTTCATCTCAGCTGGACAGATTGTTCCGCTAAGCATCGTTCTCGCATGGTGAGTTTCAATATTCTTTTCAAATTTTTCAAGTTAAATAGGCAATTCTTGTTTCAACTATCAGTTGTTTAAAAAACGATCATCTTTCGAACCAGTTGTTTTTTCTGTGATTAAAGACATTATTTTGTCCCCCCCCCCCTCCAGGTTTTAATTGGTTCGTCGCACCGCTGCTGGAAGTGTTGCATTCCTCTTGAAGGACTGCTTCCTCCAAACGGGATGTTGTTGCTGTGGGTGCCGCGGCCGTTCAACATGCGTCGGGACAATGTCGATGGGTGATCGATGTTCCGCTGGTCAAAGGCTGGTGCTAGGAGTACTGCTCGTCGGGAAATCAGTTGAAATTTGTGCTTGAGCTTAAGCTTCTTCTTGGTTACGTGCTGAACGCGTTCAAATACCGCAAGCCGCAGGTGCAGCAGTACCAGTTCCGTTCGCTCAGCGCGACTCAGTTCTTCCAAGCATCGACTCTGCCTGGTATAATTTGCTTAACCTGAACAGTTTTCATTTGGATCGCGATTTTAATGTAAAACTTATAAAGACGTTTACTAAAAAGGATTGTGAGGTGCGATTCGTAGATGCTTGTGCCGGGAATTGTGCTTTTATTCATCATGCGCAAAGTCAAGTTGTGAAATAACATAAATATAAATAAAAATCTATTCTAGCATGATAGCGAAAACATCACTTAAACAAAAATTTTGTATATTTATTATTATTTTTTCATTAAGCATATTTTAAAAATAAAGGGCAAGTACTTGTACTTCGACTGACATCATATTAACAAATCAAACTTCCGTCCGATACCGAATGTGGGGTGACCTGTTAAGTTTCAGTAGAAGCGGTTTGCTCCTTGCCGAAGCTCAATTCCATAAGCAGCATCTAGGATGATGTCCAAGTTCTTCGACGAAATCGCGAAGAAAAATCAGAGAGAGAACGTTGCCAGCGAGGACGTGCTGAGCACCTGAGCCGGCGCCGGTTCGGTATTGATGAGATCGTGACTGGGCTGTGTTAGAACTCGGCTAGAAACCAACCAACGAATGCCTGCTCATTAAGGTACACTTCTTTTATTACGTAACGTTAAAATTGGTATTTTTTGACCCCCTTGCCCTTCGTTTAAAATGTCCATACAAATTTCTAAAAAACGGACGTGCACGCAGAACACAGAACAGTTAGAACTAGCGAAAATGCCTCACTTTCTTTTGATACAAGTTGCCGCATTCTTTTATTACGTAACGCAGTTGTTGGTGTGGGTTGAGGGGGTGGGGAGTTCGAACGAGTTAAGTGTTTTTTTGAAATGTGTATGGACATTTTAAACGAAGCGCGAGGGGGTCAAAAAATCCAAATTTTAGCGTTACGTAATAAAAGAAGTGTACCTAAATGAGCAGGCATTCGTTGGTTGGTTTCCAGCCGAGTTCTAACACAGTTTCCATTTTCTTATAGAATTCTAACATAAATGTAGCGACATTCTGGCAGGATTCTTACAAAACCAGCTCTGCTAAAATATTTCGTGCCTGCACTCAAAATCAGAATAACCCTTAAAAGGGTACTTTTTATCCTTTTTTTCAAGTTTACCCGTCTTCACCCTTTTGAAATGGTACGAGGGCGAAACCCTTCAAAAGGGTACTGGCCCAGTACCCTTTAAAAGGATACTGCCCAGTCAAATCAATCCGAATTCTGAAACGGAATCTAATTAGAATCGTATACAAATTCCGTTCTGTATACGATTCTAATTAGATTCCGTTTCAGAATTCGGATTGATTTGACTGGGTGGCCATGGAGCGGCGCGCTCACTAGCGACATCTATGAGTCAATTTTGTTTTGTTGAAACAGTGCCATCTATTGTAATTTTTCATAATTTCTTTAAGCATTAAATTTTATTAGGAAAATGTTTTTTATTGTTTTAAATTAATATTTACAGTTCAAAATAAAATGTAATCCTTAATAAATCACATGCTTTGAGTATTGCGCTGTTCGGTTTAAACCGAGGGGCGTGACAATGGCCTTAATAAATTAATTTTGGCATTTAATATATTAAGGAATTAAATTCCTCTTGCCATTTGACATTTTACAGAACCACACCTGCTTTATTGAAAACGTTGGTTTGCTTTGTGTCTCTTTCGCGCTCGACTGTCAAGTTTGTTTTGATTTAATTTTGTGATGCAGCAAGCTGCAACGCGGATACTGTTTTTCGCCGATATTACAGGAAAAGTTTATGGAGCAGCACCGGAAAAGGACAAACTGCCGGAGAGCATCGGAACATCCAACGCCATCGAATTCCACCGCAAGTGGAAACTTGTTCATCTCAGCTGGACAGATTGTTCCGCTAAGCATCGTTCTCGCATGGTGAGTTTCAATATTCTTTTCAAACTTTTCAAGTTAAATAGGCAATTCTTGTTTCAACTATCAGTTGTTTAAAAAACGATCATCTTTCGAACCAGTTGTTTTTTCTGTGATTAAAGACATTATTTTGTTCCCCCCCTCCAGGTTTTAATTGGTTCGTCGCACCGCTGCTGGAAGTGTTGCATTCCTCTTGAAGGACTGCTTCCTCCAAACGGGATGTTGTTGCTGTGGGTGCCGCGGCCGTTCAACATGCGTCGGGACAATGTCGATGGGTGATCGATGTTCCGCTGGTCAAAGGCTGGTGCTAGGAGTACTGCTCGTCGGGAAATCAGTTGAAATTTGTGCTTGAGCTTAAGCTTCTTCTTGGTTACGTGCTGAACGCGTTCAAATACCGCAAGCCGCAGGTGCAGCAGTACCAGTTCCGTTCGCTCAGCGCGACTCAGTTCTTCCAAGCATCGACTCTGCCTGGTATAATTTGCTTAACCTGAACAGTTTTCATTTGGATCGCAATTTTAATGTAAAACTTATAAAGACGTTTACTAAAAAGGATTGTGAGGTGCGATTCGTAGATGCTTGTGCCGGGAATTGTGCTTTTATTCATCATGCGCAAAGTCAAGTTGTGAAATAACATAAATATAAATAAAAATCTATTCTAGCATGATAGCGAGAACATCACTTAAACAAAAATTTTGTATATTTATTATTATTTTTTCATTAAGCATATTTTTAAAATAAAGGGCAAGTACTTGTACTTCGACTGACATCATATTAACAAATCAAACTTCCGTCCGATACCGAATGTGGGGTGACCTGTTAAGTTTCAGTAGAAGCGGTTTGCTCCTTGCCGAAGCTCAATTCCATAAGCAGCTTCTAGGATGATGTCCAAGTTCTTCGACGCAATCGCGAAGAAAAATCAGAGGAGAACGTTGCCAGCGAGGACGTGCTGAGCACCTGAGCCGGCGCCGGTTCGGTATTGATGAGATAATTGTTGCTGATTTGTTCGAACATTTGATCAAAAAAGTTTTTTTGCGGCACCTCTTTTTGACGAACATTTCTGTTGCCACCTTTTGGTTCCTTGGATTAGCCATGGGTATTTTCATAGTGTAATAGTGAGTTATCTAAGCCCGAGCTCACGCACACTAGCACTCCATTTGTTTTGCTGGCGGGTACAAAATTTAACCTCAATGTTTTTCGTGTACGTTCACGCATTACATGCGCACGTAGATAACTCTATGAAAAGGGCAGCTACCACCACGCAGCGCCACCAGCGTAAAAGAGCATTTTTTATTATGTAACGCTGTTGGTGGTGTAGGTTGAGGGGGTGGGAGGTTCGAACGAGTTAAGTATTTTTTTTGAAATTTGTATGGACATTTTAAACGAAGGGGGAGGGGATCAAAAATCCAAATTTTAGCGTTACGTAATAAAAGAAGTGTACCTAAATGAGCAGGCATTCGTTGGTTGGTTTCTAGCCGAGTTCTAACACAGTTTCCATTTTCTTATAGATACATAAATGTACCCAAGTAACCATCCAGCACTAAAAGAAATCACAAATGAGCTGCTAAACAGCATTCACCAGCAAATCAGTCATAAAACAGCTAAGGTGATAGCAAATTAGCTTTAAAACAACTGCTCTGGTAATAGCCGGAATAGTGTTGATTTGATGCTGCTACTAGCAACACTGCAACACAATATTTCATCAAACTGGCAACACGATTTTGTTCCGTGTAAGAGCGAAAGAGAGAGCACCAACAAACAAAACCAAAAATATTGCTTACTCTCTCATACTTTAAACCAAAACAAATCGTGCGGGAGAAAAATGCAGTCAGCATCATGTTGGTAAGTTTAATTTTATTAATTTTAGATTCATAACGTTAACCCACCGGAGGTCACGTACGTGTACTTTGTACACAGTTTGTAAGGGCAGTTGTAAGAAAGACGAAAACACGCGACTTCCCGAAGGTTAAAAGAACTCCTAGCTTTCTCCTACTACCGTTACAGTGACCTCCAGCAGCTGACTTACGGATACGGAGGAATTGTGGCAAATTTCGTGAAACCAGGAATATCCGGCTTCGGGGCATTTCCCAGTTGTCCAGGATAGTAATGATTGAAGGGAACATCCCGAGGAACGGCGAGATGCGGTGGTTCGGTGCGGTGAAAAAGTGAAATTCAACGGTTTAGGCAATTATGGCACAGTTATTTGGTTATGGAGGCTGTTAAATGATTGTATTTAGATTATAATAAATTATCCAGAATCAACAGAAAAATGTCTTTTAAAATACACAGAGAAAATTCGACTGGTTTATGTCCATATTAAGTAGGGTCCGTGCATTTTACTGAGCGACAACACTGTTTATGTAGCTCTAAAAACCATCCTGGGAATCCATACCTCATATAGCCGTGAGGACACGGGCTCCAGATTCATCGAACATCAACAGCATCATCAGCAACAACAGCATCATATCGACAGCACCGCGAGTTCAAATAATTCAACTTCCCTCTCAATCAGCTGAGTCGGCAAAGTAGTAAACAACGCAAAAATAGAACTGAGTGAAGCAGAGGAGAGAGAAAGAAAGGGACAACAACATTTTTGCCTCTCCATTTTTTTTTTTGAAATTTTGCAGGGGTGGAACAACAACAGTAGGGGCTCAGCTGTAAAACAGAAATATAAAGTCCAAAACCAGCTGCAAATCTGCTGTAAAAGCGCATTTGGTGCAGATTTCAAAACATTTTAGCTTTTTCCCGCAGCTATAAATGCGCTGTTAGTGCTGAACAGTGACTTCATTTTGTGCTGGATGGTTACTTGGGTAGTTACATTCTAGCAGGATTCTTACAGAACCAGCTCTGCTATAATATTTCGTGCCTGGGCAACGTTATTGCTTCACCGAGTAACAGCATTAAACTTTTTTTAGTTCAACTAAAGTTCAACTTTAGTTATTTATCAACCCACACCAACAACTGCGTTACGTAACAAAAGAATGCTCTTTTACGCTGCGTGGTGGTACCCAGTCAAATCAATCCGAATTCTGAAACGGAATCTAATTAGAATCGTATACATATTCCGTTTCAAACGCAACAACCGGTTCGAACACGGAAATTCGGATTGAGTTAACTGGGTATAGCAGCCTCGTTTATTACACTGTGAAAATATCCAGGATTACTACACAAAAGTGTGTAATCCTACTTGAACCTACTGCCCAGTCCACTCAATCGGAATTCTGAAACGACCACGCACATACTAATACAAAGCGCCACAAAGAGGCAAAAGGTAATTACGAATATTTTTGGCACTTTCTTTTCGGTTTTGCAAAAACAAATAAAAAAACTAACTTGAAAGTATGGTCTGATTCAATTTTCGTTGCTGATTTGTTCGAACATCAATATGGCGACTTGTATCAGAAGAAAGTGAGGCATATTCGCTAGTTTTAACTGTTCTGCGTGCACATCCGCAAACATCGACCACACACATACTAATACAAAGCGCCACCAAGAGGCAAAAGGTATTTACGAATATTTTTGGCACTTTCGTTTCGGTTTTGCAAAACAATTAACAACACTAACTTTTAAGTATATGACTCAAACTTTGTTGCTGATTTGTTTGAAAATTTGATCAAAAAATAATAAGTTTTTTTGCAGCACCTCTTTTGAACGGACATTTCTGTTGCCACCTTTTGGTTCCTTAAATTAGCCATAGATATTTTCACAGCGTAATAAACAGGGCATCTACCACCACGCAGCGCCACACTGAAAGCCCGACCATGGTAATTTAAAAAAAAACATTTGCTAAAAATGCTGCTTATTAAATTAACTGTGGCTTTTTGGTAAAAGTAAACGCAAATATGGCAAAATGTTCCATGCTGCCACAAAATTGCATAGTAGCAATTACAAAATCAATATCATTTTCTTCGTATTGGAGGGTTAAAATTACTATACCGCTCACGACATAGTAAAACTGACTGCGTTAATTAGTCAATCCAAGCACAGAATGTTTTTAGCAAAAATACGTCGGTGCGTGTTCTCAATTTAACCCTTTAATATGGTAGCAACTACCATGGTTGGGTTTTCAGTTTACCAGCGTAAAAGAGCATTATTTTATTACGTAACGCAGTTGGTGGTGTACACACACTTTTGCGTTAGTTTCAAACTGCCTCCACTTCTGCCGAAATAAACAACCGTATACGAGAGAGGCGTATTTACGTATTTGGGCACATACTATATCTCGGATTGGTTTTCAAAAATACGTAAGAGCCAATGGTAAAAAAAGCCTTTTTTGCCTCGGTATCCGACCCACTTACGAAAAACCAATTTCAAAAATGCTTAAGATTGTTCATCTACACGTCCTTCAAGTGACCCAAACTAAAAATGAATGAAATTTTATTACAATTTGGAGAAAAACGAATATTAATGTCGGAGATCATGATGGCTCTTACGGCTTTTTGAAAACTCACCCGAGATATATAATATATATACTAAGACAATTCGAATTTAATTCCGATTGAGTTGACTGGGTGGTACAGCGTAAAAGAGCATTATTTTATTACGTAACGCAGTTGGAGATGTGGGTTGAGGGTGTGGGGGGGTTCGAACGAGTTATATATATATATACGATATGTATTATTTTTTAATAAAATTTTCGTTAAAATCATCAACAATTTCAAGTTTGATAGTCAAACTATACATAAAAGCTAGTTTTGTCATTTGTTTTTGCAAAACCGAAACGAAAATGCTAAAAATATTCGTAATTACCTTTTGCCTCTTGGTAGCGCTTTGTATTAGTATGTGTGTGGTCGATGTTTGCGGAGGTGCACGCAGAACACAGAACAGTTACAACTAGCGAAAATGCCTCACTTTCTTCTGATACAAGTCTCCATATTGATGTTCGAATAAATCAGCAACGAAAATTGAATCAGACTATACTTTAAAGTTAGTTTTTTTTAATTTGTTTTTGCAATACCGAAAAGAAAGTGCCAAAAATATTCATAATTACCTTTTGCCTCTTTGTGGCGCTTTGTATTAGTATGTGTGTGGTCGATGTTTGCGGACGTGCACGCAAAACACAGAGCGTTAGAACTAGCGAAAATGCCTCACTTTCTTCTGATGCAAGTCGCCATATTGAAATTACTTGAAAATTTATACCCGTCAACTCAATCGGAATTAAAATCGAATCGTTTGAGTATTCCGTTTCAAACGCAACAACCGAACTGAATTCCGTTTTAGAATCCGATTGAGTAACGTAACGCAGTTGGTGGTGTGGGTTGAGGAGGTGGGAGGCAAAAAAGGCTTTGTTTACCATTGGCTCTTACGTATTTTTGAAAACTAATCCGAGATATAGTATGTGCCCAAATACGTCAATACGCCTCTCTCGTATACGGTTGTTAATTTCGGCGGAAGTGGAGGCAGTTTGAAACTAACACAAAAGTGTGTGTACACCACCAACTGCGTTACGTAATAAAATAATGCTCTTTTACGCTGGTGGCGCTGCGTGGTGGTAGCTGCCCTGTTTATTACACTGTGAAAATATCTATGGCTAATCTAAGGAAACAAAAGGTGGCAACAGAAATGTCCGTTCAAAAGAGGTGCTGCAAAAAAAACGTATTATTTTTTGATCAAATTTTCGAACAAATCAGCAACAATTACAAGTTTAATAATCAAACTATACTTAAAAGTTAGTTTTGTTATTTGTTTTTGCAAAACCGAAACGAAAGTGCCAAACATATTCGTAATTACCTTTTGCCTCTTGGTGGCGCTTTGTATTAATATGTGTGTGGTCGATGTTTGCGGATGTGCACGCAGAACACAGAACAGTTAAAACTAGCGTAAATGCCTCACTTTCTTCTGATACAAGTTGCCGCATGCTTTTATTACGTAACGCAGTTGGTGGTGGTCGCCATATTGAAATTACTTGAATATTCATACCCGTGGTACTACCCAGTCAACTCAATCGGAATTAAATTCGAATCGTTTAAGTATTCCGTTTCAAACGCAACAACCGAACTGAATTCCGTTTCAGAATTCCGATTGAGTTGACTGGGCAGTAGGTTCAAGTAG
Source organism: Culex quinquefasciatus (assembly GCF_015732765.1). Taxonomy (NCBI): domain Eukaryota; kingdom Metazoa; phylum Arthropoda; class Insecta; order Diptera; family Culicidae; genus Culex; species Culex quinquefasciatus. The sequence continues at coordinate 107,911,138 of NC_051862.1, forward strand.
GATTACACACTTTTGTGTAATCATATGGTACGTTCGTTTGAAATGCCGGTGTGGCACTGAGTGCCGCACTCGTTGGTGCCAGTTTTGGTTCAATCGAACGTCATTTGTCAGTGCGCGTGGAACTCGAATGAAACTGAAAAATATTGAGTGCGGCACTAGAGTTTCAGTTCCAACATGGCGGCGAAACTCGTGCGGAACTAGCGCGAGTTTCTTCAAAGAAACACTTTGACAGCTCTGAGTGCGGCACTCAGTGTGAAACTAGCCATCAAACGAACGTACCAATATTTGAACTAAAAAAAGTTTAATGCTGTTACTCGGTGAAGCAATAACGTTGCCCAGGCACGAAATATTTTAGCAGGGCTGGTTCTGTAAGAATTCTGCTAGAATGTCGCTACATTTCTGTTAGAATTCTATAAGAAAATGGAAACTCCCAGTCACGACTTTCTAGCAGGATTCTAACAGAGTTCTTACAGAGCTGGATATTCTTACAGCATTCTAGCAGAAATGTTCCACCGTTCTAGCAGGATTCTGACAGAACCAGCTCTGCTAGAATATTTCGTGACTGGGCTGTGTTAGAACTCGGCTAGAAACCAACCAACGAATGCCTGCTCATTAAGGTACACTTCTTTTATTACGTAACGCTAAAATTAGTATTTTTTGACCCCCTTGCCCTTCGTTTAAAATGTCCATACAAATTTCTAAAAAATACTTAACTCGTTCGAACTTCCCACCCCCTCAACCCACACCACCAACGTCGTTATGTAATAAAAGAAAAAAAATACTTAACTCGTTCGAACTTCCCACCCCCTCAACCCACACCACCAACGTCGTTATGTAATAAAAGAATTATCTTTTACGGTGGTGGCGCTGCGTGGTGGTAGCTGCCGTGTTTATTACACTATGAAAATATCTATGGCTAATCTAAAGATTCAAAAGGTGGCAACAGAAATGTCCGTCCAAAAGAGGTGCTGCAAAAAACTTATTATTTTTTGATCAAATGTTCGAACAAATCAGCAACAATTACAAGTTTAATAGTCAACTATACTTGAAAGTTAGTTTTGTTATTTGTTTTTGCAAAACCGAAACGAAAGTGCCAAACATATTCGTAATTACCTTTTGCCTCTTGGTGGCGCTTTGTATTAGTATGAGTGTGGTCTATGTTTGCGGACGTGCACGCAGAACACAGAACAGTTAGAACTAGCAAAAATGCCTCACTTTCTTCTGATACAAGTTGCCGCATTCTTTTATTACGTAACGCAGTTGTTGGTGTGGGTTGAAGGGGTGGGGAATTCGAACGAGTTAAGTGTTTTTTTGAAATGTGTATGGACATTTTAAACGAAGCGCGAGGGGGTCAAAAAATCCAAATTTTAGCGTTACGTAATAAAAGAAGTGTACCTAAATGAGCAGGCATTCGTTGGTTGGTTTCCAGCCGAGTTCTAACACAGTTTCCATTTTCTTATAGAATTCTAACAGAAATGTAGCGACATTCTGGCAGGATTCTTACAAAACCAGCTCTGTTAAAATATTTTGTGCCTGCACTCAAAATCAGAACAACCCTTAAAAGGGTACTTTTTATCCTTTTTTTCAAGTTTACCCGTCTTCACCCTTTTGAAAGGGTACGAGGGCGAAACCCTTCAAAAGGGTACTGGCCCAGTACCCTTTAAAAGGATACTGGCCATGGAGCGGCGCGCTCACTAGCGACATCTATGAGTCAATTTTGTTTTGTTAAAACAGTGCTGCCATCTATTGTATTTTTTCATAATTTCTTTAAGCATTACATTTTATTAGGAAAATGTTTTGACAAAGAACTTTGTCCTAAGGTTTCTATACGGGGTGTCAATCCAAAATTTTCGCGAAGCGAAAACGTTACGTAACGAATTCCCCTCTCGGCAAATTTCCCCTCTTTTTGGTGCACGCTGGTTGGTTGAACAAACGTTTCCCAATCAGTCAATATAGAGACGTGAGATTGATGTATCTAAAATCACCCCCACTCTACCTCATAATTTTCGGATCGCCGACGCGGCAAAAAGCGAATAAGGAGATGTAGGAGAATGGGTGCAAAAAGGCGGGGCATACGTCCCCGATCTAAATTAACAAAACTCGGCTCGGTCGGTCCCGAAAATTCAGTCTGTTGCTGGCCGTCGACGAGAACACATCAGGAGCAGATGGCCTGGTGGCCCGTTTGCAGACGGCCTGGAGGCCCGGGAGCAGATAGCCTGGAGGCATGGACACGCCAAGACATGCCAGCCGGCATGAGCGGGAATTGATAATTGGAATTGGCCACCACTTGGAGTGACCGGAGTCCCCGGCGGGTGTTCCGATGGGGGGACTTTTCCCGAACCATAAGAGTTGGGGCAATATGGGTATCAATCTTTAGGGTTTTTGATACTGGATATGAAATTGGACATTTCGGCAGTAGTGGCCACAATCCGGAGTGGCCGGAGGCCCCGCGGATGTTCCGATGGGGGGACATTTGCGGAACCATTAGAGTTGGGGCAATATGGGTATCAAACTTTAGGGTTTTTGATACTGGATATGAAATTTGACATTTCGGCAGTAGTGGCCACAATCCGGAGTGGCCGGAGGCCCCGCGGATGTTCCGATGGGGGGACATTTGCCGAACCATAAGAGTTGGGGCAATATGGGTATCAAACTTTAGGGTTTTTGATACTGGATATCAAATTGGACATTTCGGCAGTAGTGGCCACAATCCGGAGTGGCCGGAGGCCCCGCGGATGTTCCGATGGGGGGACATTTGCCGAACCATAAGAGTTGGGGCATGTTCCGATGGGGGGACATTTGCGGAACCATAAGAGTTGGGGTAATATGGGTATCAAACTTTAGGGTTTTTGATACTGGATATGAAATTTGACATTTCGGCAGCATTGGCTACAATCCGGAGTGGCCGGAGGCCCCGCGGATGTTCCGATGGGGGGACATCTGCCGAACCATAAGAGTTGGGGCAATATGGCTATCAAACTGTAGGGTTTTTGATACTGCACATGAAATTTGACATTTCGGCAGTAGTGGCCACAATCCGGAGTGGCCGGAGGCCCCGGGGATTTTCCGATGGGGGGACATTTGCCGAACCATAAGAGTTGGTACAATATGGGTATCAAACTGTATGGATTTTGATACTGGACATGAAATTTGATATTTCAGCAGTAGTGGCCACAATCCGGAGTGGCCGGACGCCCCGGGGATGTTCCGATGGGGGGACATTTGCCGAACCATAAGAGTTGGGGAAAAATGACTGTTAAACTTCTGAAATCTGTTTCTGGAAATTTAGAATAACTATTTCGTAATCAATTAGAGCCCTGAATAGGGCAGTTCAGCTCCACTTGCAATTTTCATCCACTTAGTTCGATAGGACGTTGATATTATGCGTTAAAACTTTACAAATCAAACAGCCTGTTTCAGAGCCACGAAATATACCACAAAAGAGTAAGGGAATCATGGGGAAATTTGGATCGGACGTTCTAATCGAAAATTTCAACAATCATCTAGCAAAGTTCTTTGTCATACTGGTCATGTGTAACATAACCAATTAATATTTACAGTTCAAAATAAAATGTAATCCTTAGTAAACCACATGCTTTGAGTATTGCGCTGTTCGGTTTAAACCGAGGGGCGTGACAATGGCCTTAATAAATTAATTTTGGCATTTAATATATTAAGGAATTAAATTCCTCTTGCCATTTGACATTTTACAGAACCACACCTGCTTTATTGAAAACGTTGGTTTGCTTTGTGTCTCTTTCGCGCTCGACTGTCAAGTTTGTTTTGATTTAATTTTGTGATGCAGCAAGCTGCAACGCGGATACTGTTTTTCGCCGATATTACAGGAAAAGTTTATGGAGCAGCACCGGAAAAGGACAAACTGCCGGAGAGCATCGGAACATCCAACGCCATCGAATTCCACCGCAAGTGGAAACTTGTTCATCTCAGCTGGACAGATTGTTCCGCTAAGCATCGTTCTCGCATGGTGAGTTTCAATATTCTTTTCAAACTTTTCAAGTTAAATAGGCAATTCTTGTTTCAACTATCAGTTTTTTAAAAAACGATCATCTTTCGAACCAGTTGTTTTTTCTGTGATTAAAGACATTATTTTGTTCCCCCTAAAGACGTTTACTAAAAAGGATTGTGAGGTGCGATTCGTAGATGCTTGTGCCGGGGAATTGTGCTTTTATTAATCATGCGCAAAGTCAAGTTGTGAAATAAAATAAATATAAATAAAAAATCTATTCTAACATGATAGCGAGAACATCACTTAAACAATAATTTTGTATATTTATTATTATTTTGACGTGCACGCAAAACACATAGCGTTAGATTTAGCATCGACTCTGCCTGGTATAATTTGCTTAACCTGAACAGTTTTCATTTGAATCGCGATTTTAATATAAAACTTATAAAGACGTTTACTAAAAAGGATTGTGAGGTGCGATTCGTAGATGCTTGTGCCGAGAAATTGTGCTTTTATTCATCATGCGCAAAGTCAAGATGTGAAATAAAATAAATATAAATAAAAAATCTATTCTAACATGATAGCGAGAACATCACTTAAACAATAATTTTGTATATTTATTATTATTTTTTCATTAAGCATATTTTTTAAATAAAGGGCAAGTACTTGTACTTCGACTGACACCATATTAACAAATCAAACTTCCGTCCGATACCGAATGTGGGGTGACCTGTTAAGTTTCAGTAGAAGCGGTTTGCTCCTTGCCGAAGCTCAATTCCATAAGCAGCTTCTAGGATGATGTCCAAGTTCTTCGACGCAATCGCGAAGAAAAATCAGAGAGAGAACGTTGCCAGCGAGGACGTGCCGAGCACCTGAGCCGGCGCCGGTTCGGTATTGATGAGATAATTGTTGCTGATTTGTTCGAACATTTGATCAAAAAGTTTTTGCGGCACCTCTTTTGACGAACATTTCTGTTGCCACCTTTTGGTTCCTTGGATTAGCCATGGATATCTTCATAGTGTAATATTGAGTTATCTAAGCCCGAGCTCACGGACACTAGCACTCCATTTGTTTTGCTGGCGGGTACAAAATTTAACCTCAATGTTTTTCGTGTACGTTCACGCAATACATGCGCACGTAGATAACTCTATGAACAGGGCAGCTACCACCACGCAGCGCCACCAGCGTAAAAGAGCATCTTTTATTACGTAACGCTGTTGGTGGTGTAGGTTGAGGGGGTGGGAGGTTCGAACGAGTTAAGTATTTTTTTTTAAATTTATATGGACATTTTAAACGAAGGGGAGGGTCAAATATCCAAATTTTAGCGTTACGTAATAAAAGAAGTGTACCTAAATGAGCAGGCACTCGTTGGTTGGTTTCTAGCCGAGTTCTAACACAGTTTCCATTTTCTTATAGATACATAAATGTAGTGACATTCTAGCAGGATTCTTACAGAACCAGCTCTGCTAAAATATTTCGTGCCTGGGCAACGTTATTGCTTCACCGAGTAACAGCATTAAACTTTTTTTAGTTCAACTAAAGTTCAACTTTAGTTATTTATCAACCCACACCAACAACTGCGTTACGTAATAAAAGAATGCTCTTTTACGCTGCGTGGTGGTACCCAGTCAAATCAATCCGAATCCTGAAACGGAATCTAATTAGAATCGTATTCGGATTGATTTGACTGGGTATAGCTGCCTCGTTTATTACACTGTGAAAATATCCAAGATTACTACACAAAAGTGTGTAATCCTACTTGAACCTACTGCCCAGTCCACTCAATCCAAAAATGCTAAAAATATTCGTAATTACCTTTTGCCTTTTGGTGGCGCTTTGTATTAGTATGTGTGTGGTCGATGTTTGCGGATGTGCACGCAGAACACAGAACAGTTAAAACTAGCGAAAATGCCTCACTTTCTTCTGATACAAGTCGCCTTATTGATGTTCGAACAAATCAGCAACGAAAATTGAATCAGACTAAACTTTAAAGTTAGTTTTTTTTATTTGTTTTTGCAATACCGAAAAGAAAGTGCCAAAAATATTCGTAATTACCTTTTGCCTCTTTGTGGCGCTTTGTATTAGTATGTGTGTGGTCGATGTTTGCGGACGTGCACGCAAAACACAGAGCGTTAGAACTAGCGAAAATTCCTCACTTTCTTCATATGCGAGTCGCCATATTGAAATTACTTGAACATTCATACCCGTGGTACTACCCAGTCAACTCAACCAGAATTAAAATCGAATCGTTTAAGTATTCCGTTTCAAACGCAACAACCGAACTGAATTCCGTTTTAGAATCCGATTGAGTAACGTAACGCAGTTGGTGGTGTGGGTTGAGGAGGTGGGAGGCAAAAAAGGCTTTGTTTACCATTGGCTCTTACGTATTTTTGAAAACGAATCCGAGATATAGTATGTGCCCAAATACGTCAATACGCATCTCTCGTATACGGTTGTAACATTCGGCAGAAGTGGAGGCAGTTTGAAACTAACACAAAAGTGTGTACACCACCAAATGCGTTACGTAATAAAATAATGCTCTTTTACGCTGGTGGCGCTGCGTGGTGGTAGCTGCCCTGTTTATTACACTTTGAAAATATCTATGGCTAATCTAAGGAACCAAAAGGTGGCAACAGAAATGTCCGTTCAAAAGAGGTGCTGCAAAAAAACGTATTATTTTTTGATCAAATTTTCGAACAAATCAGCAACAATTACAAGTTTGATAATCAAACTATACTTAAAAGTTAGTTTTGTTATTTGTTTTTGCAAAACCGAAACGAAAGTGCCAAAAATATTCGTAATTACCTTTTGCCTCTTGGTGGCGCTTTGTATTAGTATGTGTGTGGTCGATGTTTGCGGATGTGCACGCAGAACACAGAACAGTTAAAACTAGCGAAAATGCCTCACTTTCTTCTGATACAAGTTGCCGCATTCTTGTATTACGTAACGCAGTTGGTGGTGGTCGCCATATTGAAATTACTTGAATATTCATACCCGTGGTACTACCCAGTCAACTCAATCGGAATTAAATTCGAATCGTTTAAGTATTCCGTTTCAAACGCAACAACCGAACTGAATTCCGTTTCAGAATTCCGATTGAGTTGACTGGGCAGTAGGTTCAAGTAGGATTACACACTTTTGTGTAATCATATGGTACGTTCGTTTGAAATGCCGGTGTGGCACTGAGTGCCGCACTCGTCGGTGCCAGTTTTGGTTCAATCAAACGTCATTTGTCAGTGCGCGTGGAACTCGAATGAAACTGAAAAAAATATTGAGTGCGGCACTAGAGTTTCAGTTCCAACATGGCGGCGAAACTCGTGCGGAACTAGCGCGAGTTTCTTCAAAGAAACACTTTGACAGCTCTGAGTGCGGCACTCAGTGTTAAACTAGCCATCAAACGAACGTACCAATATTTGAACTAAAAAACGTTTAATGCTGTTACTCGGTGAAGCAATAACGTTGCCCAGGCACGAAATATTTTAGCAGGGCTGGTTCTGTAAGAATTCTGCTAGAATGTCGCTACATTTATGTTAGAATTCTGTAAGAAAATGGAAACTCCCAGTCACGACTTTCTAGCAGGATTCTAACAGAGATCTTACAGAGCTGGCTCCAGTACCCTTTTGAAGGGTTTCGCCCTCGTACCCTTTCAAAAGGGTGAAGACGGGTAAACTTGAAAAAAGGATAAAAAGTACCCTTTTAAGGGTTATTCTGATTTTGAGTGCAGGCACGAAATATTTTAGCAGAGCTGGTTTTGTAAGAATCCTGCCAGAATGTCGCTACATTTCTGTTAGAATTCTATAAGAAAATGGAAACTGTGTTAGAACTCGGCTGGAAACCAACCAACGAATGCCTGCTCATTTAGGTACACTTCTTTTATTACGTAACGCTAAAATTTGGATTTTTTGACGCCCTCGCGCTTCGTTTAAAATGTCCATACACATTTCAAAAAACACTTAACTCGTTCGAATTCCCCACCCCCTCAACCCACACCAACAACTGCGTTACGTAATAAAAGAATGCGGCAACTTGTATCAGAAGAAAGTGAGGCATTTTCGCTAGTTCTAACTGTTCTGTGTTCTGCGTGCACGTCCGCAAACATCGACCACACTCATACTAATAAAAAGCGCCACCAAGAGGCAAAAGGTAATTACGAATATGTTTGGCACTTTCGTTTCGGTTTTGCAAAAACAAATAACAAAACTAACTTTCAAGTATAGTTGACTATTAAACTTGTAATTGTTGCTGATTTGTTCGAACATTTGTTCAAAAAATAATAAGTTTTTTGCAGCACCTCTTTTGGACGGACATTTCTGTTGCCACCTTTTGAATCTTTAGATTAGCCATAGATATTTTCATAGTGTAATAAACACGGCAGCTACCACCACGCAGAGCCACCACCGTAAAAGAGAATTCTTTTATTACATAACGACGTTGGTGGTGTGGGTTGAGGGGGTGGGAAGTTTGAACGAGTTAAGTATTTTTTAGAAATTTGTATGGACATTTTAAACGAAGGGCAAGGGGTCAAAAATACAAATTTTAGCGTTACGCAAAAAAGTGTACCTTAATGAGCAGGCATTCGTTGGTTGGTTTCTAGCCGAGTTCTAACACAGCCCAGTCACGAAATATTCTAGCAGAGCTGGTTCTGTCAGAATACTGCTAGAACGGTGGAACATTTCTGCTAGAATGCTGTAAGAATATCCAGCTCTGTAAGAACTCTGTTAGAATCCTGCTAGAACGTCGTGACTGGGAGTTTCCATTTTCTTATAGAATTCTAACAGAAATGTAGCGACATTCTAGCAGGATTCTTACAGAACCAGCTCTGCTAAAATATTTCGTGCCTGGGCAACGTTATTGCTTCACCGAGTAACAGCATTAAACTTTTTTTAGTTCAACTATTGGTACGTTCGTTTGATGGCTAGTTTCACACTGAGTGCCGCGCTCAGAGCTGTCACAGTGTTTCTTTGAAGAAACTCGCGCTAGTTCCGCACGAGTTTCGCCGCCATGTTGGAACTGAAACTCTAGTGCCGCACTCAATATTTTTTCAGTTTCATTCGAGTTCCACGCGCACTGACAAATGACGTTCGATTGAACCAAAACTGGCACCGACGAGTGCGGCACTCAGTGCCACACCGGCATTTCAAACGAACGTACCATATGATTACACAAAAGTGTGTAATCCTACTTGAACCTACTGCCCAGTCAACTCAATCGGAATTCTGGAACGGAATTCAGTTCGGTTGTTGCGTTTGAAACGGAATACTTAAACGATTCGAATTTAATTCCGATTGAGTTGACTGGGTAGTACCACGGGTATGAATATTCAAGTAATTTCAATATGGCGACCACCACCAACTGCGTTACGTAATCAAAGAATAGAGTAATCTACGTGCGCATGTATTGCGTGTACGTACACGAAAAAGATTGAGGTTAAATTTTGTACCCGCCAGCAAAACAAATGGGGTGTGAGATCGGGCTCAGATAGCTCTATCCCACTCTAACGTTTGGGGAGCTGCGGGCGAGAATCGGGCATCGCCAGTGCCAGTTAAGACGCCTTTAGTTTAGACTCAATCCTTAAAAAAATATTTTTGTTTGCACACGCACACCAACATATCATCTTGCCCGCGCGCATGCACACATTCCCATTTCGTAACGCGACCGGCGGCTGTCAAAAAAAATGCATTTTGCAGGTGTTTTTGTTTGATTTGTTTGTGCGCAAAAAAATTAAAGTTCTCCCCGATCAACCGCGGAAAATCTTTCTCGGCCAACGGCCAACCGACCATAGCCGAGTTCCCGAACGCGTTCCGAAATCCACCTTCCGTATTTCCCCGAACCAGAAGTTGCCAAACACAAAAAGAACCCGTGCCCAAGAGCGGGTTGGCCCGGCGCAAGTCCTTCATTCAACCGGCGTCAAAAAAATCCCCCAGCACAAAGCAAATCGGTCTCACGTGAATCGTTAAACCACGTTCCGGTCAAAAGGCAATTCTCTCTGACGGAGCATCCAGCGGTTACCGCCGCAAAGAAGCAATCCGTCGATCAGGACATTTACACGTTTTATTCTCTGGACCAGGACCAGGCGGAGCAGGAATTGAACACAGAAGGCTGGCAAGAGAAAGCGAAAGGTAGCGGGAAGTTCCACAAATAAGAAGAAGTGACTAGGAAGATCAATTTCGTCCCGGGGGAAGCGGGTTACGCCGGGAATCGGATACGCCGCTGGATCTGGTGCAGGAAATTGAGGGACGACTAGAGAAGCGCCCAGCGGAGGCGATGGTGAGTTACAGATTTTTCTAATTAAACCTAACCTAACTCATTATTTCACTTATTTCAGCGACCCGTCAACCTCGACCAGCTGCCAACCGTTTCCCCCTTCCGACCAGCTTCATCAGTAGTATCGAACTACGACCCTGGCCGATGACCACAAGTCCATCTGTCCTCTCGACCCCCCTGGGGGTGTTCCGTGCCGAGTTCAAAAAGAAAGCGTCCTTTCGCGAAGCAGTTTCCCGCTCGAAGCACCAGCCGCAATTGTATGTCAGCCAGTTTCACCGGCCAAGCGAATGTCAACGTCCGCAATGATCGCACCGATATCCGGATCTAAGGCCGATGACATGTTCCGGGGGAATTTGACAGTCGTACGAGCAGCCTCACGTGAAAGTGAAATGAGGAACAAGCTACAAGTACAAATCGACGATGAGAACCGGTGCAGTCAGTCGCGTAGATTTCGGCGAGTTGCCGGAAGACGAGCAACCCATTGGAAGTTCCACGAGTACGAGGCGACCATGACCATGAAGACCTACCAAAAGCTGAAGCAGTTTGCAGCAAATTAACCTAAATTTAACACCATTTAATCAAAATTATCTAAGTTTTAGTAATTTTAACTAATTTACTAAATTTATATTCAATTTTAACTATTTTTTTCCAAATTTAACTTAAATTATCATAACTTTACTGAACTCTGCTAAGTTGAGCAAAATTTAACTAAATTCAACTTAATTTTACTACATTTTGCTAAATTTTACAATATTTAATCAAATTAAAAAAAATTAAGCTTATTTAACTAGCAAAATTTAACCAAAAGTAGGACAATTTAAAAAAAATAACTAAATTAACCATTATTTTAACAAAATGCATCCAAATGTAACACAAATTATACTTTATTTAATCATTAATCTACCTTAATTTAACTAAATTCATTTTGTAGTCGTTGCTGATCTGATTCAAATTTAAGCGATTGACACTAATAGGGCACTTGGAAAACTTTTTCAAGGCAGCTCTCTTGGAGGATTTCAGCTTTTGAGGGCTGGGGTAGACCATTCGGGAGTGGCAGGGGAATGTGGGTCTTTTTAGGAACAAATTGGTCGACTGCGTACAGAACCACATGGGATAGCTTCAACGCTGCAGAGTGCACATCGCTGCTGGAGATGGTAGCGTCCCAGTTAATGGTGTTAAAAAATATGTTTATGCGTTGGAAATCAGCATTCTTGTAGTCGTAGTAGGTTTTTGCATTGACATCGGAAAACTCAAGCGGCTGACAATCATCGATGCACAGGTGTAATGGGGGATGATATCTGACTTCCTTGACGAGAGGTTCTGGGGCTCTGCAGATTTTGGACCTTCCCACCATATCGCTGCTGATGAGACATAGGTCGAGGATCGAGTTGTTCTCGTTTGTAACACCGTTAATTTGAAGAAGGTCTGCCATGTGTTGTTCATCCAATAACCGAGCTGCTAGGGGGGCTACGGTGGAGTTGTTGCTATCAACGAAAAAATGTCCACTTAAGGCAGGAGACCATCGGAGCTGACTCTGGTTAAAGTCACCCAAAATACACAAGCTGTCGTTGGTCTTCATGCGAGACACCACCCACGACAATGAACTTAGATACTGTTCGAAGAGAGATTCGTCTTTAGACCGATCTGCCGGTATGTAAACAACGCAAATGTAAACGGTTTTCGAGGTAAGGTGTACTGCCACCCAAACCAACTCGATCGCAGAAGTGTTCGGAGAAGTCGAAGACCAACTCGATCGCAGAAGTGTTCTTCTGATACAAGTCGCCATATTGATGTTCGAACAAATCAGCAACGAAAATTAAATCGGACTATACTTTAAAGTTAGTTTTTATTTGTTTTTGCAAAACCGAGAAGAAAGTGCCAAAATATTCGTAATTACCTTTTGCCTCTTTGTGGCGCTTTGTATTAGTATGTGTGTGGTCGATGTTTGCGGACGTGCACGCAAAACACAGAGCAGTTAGAACTAGCGAAAATGCCTCACTTTCTTCTGATGCAAGTCGCCATATTGAAATTACTTGAAAATTCATACCCGTGGTACTACCCAGTCAACTCAATCGGAATTAAATTCGAATCGTTTAAGTATTCCGTTTCAAACGCAACAACCGAACTGAATTCCGTTTCAGAATTCCGATTGAGTGGACTGGGCAGTAGGTTCAAGTAGGATTACACACTTTTGTGTAGTAATCCTGGATATTTTCGCAGTGTAATAAACGAGGCAGCTATACCACCACGCAGCGTAAAAGAGCATTATTTTATTACGTAACGCAGTTGTTGGTGTGGGTTCGCTTCGCTAGGAGACGGTGAATTTAGCGGATTGCAGACTGGATTTTTGCCATGTGATGTGATGATTGTCTAAGCCCAAGTTGCCTAGGAATCGATAATTGGGAATAGAACCAATTCCACCTGAACCAGATTCTCACCACCATGGCAGCCGTCCATTGCCGGCCGCTCCCATCTCCACCGCGCACCAGGGACAAGGAAAGGGATTTGGAAGACGGGAAGTGTTGATGCTCCAATTTTTTCAGAGTATTAAGGGAAAATCTCCACGGTATCCTCAAGTAAGTTTCGCTTGGAGTTGGACGGTTTTTGGGAAGGTGAATGGTCTGAGGATCCACCCTAGGCGAGCGGTAACGACCGTTGCATTGTTGTTCGAATTCTTTGTAAGTTCTCATTTCTAATGGGAATAACATAAATAACATAAATAACATAAATAACATAAATGACATAAATAACATAAATAACATAAATAACATAAATAACATAAATAACATAAATAACATAAATAACATAAATAACATAAATAACATAAATAACATAAATAACATAAATAACATAAATAACATAAATAACATAAATAACATAAATAACATAAATAACATAAATAACATAAATAACATAAATAACATAAATAACATAAATAACTGATAAAGTGCATCATCCGTCCAATGCTGACCTACGCTGCTGCGGTCTGGGGCAACTGCGCCAAATCGCACCGAAACCGACTCCAGGTGAAGCAGAACAAGCTGCTCAAGATGGTGCACAACCTGGACCCGTGGTACCCGACCGACGATCTACACAAGCTGGCCGGCGTCGACACCATCGACGCAAGCATCGAAAGGGCAACGAGAACCTTTAGGACTTCATGTGGGATGTCAACGAATCCGCTCTTCGAAGCACTCCTCCGTCAACAACTGTGATATTAGTTTTTAAGCCAAACATATAGATCTAGGGTTTTTTCTCAAAATTTATTTTCCCTAAAAGAACACCCAGTTAGCAAAATCTAAACTTAGAAATATGTATCCTCCTGCAAAGGCTTATGAATTGATCTCAGTTGAAAGGTTCTCCAAATCTCTGAATTGCAAATGTAACATCCTGGAGCAGAACTGTTAAATTCAAATAAAAACACAATTGAATTGAAACATAAATAACATAAATAACATAAATAACATAAATAACATAAATAACATAAATAACATAAATAACATAAATAACATAAATAACATAAATAACATAAATAACATAAATAACATAAATAACATAAATAACATAAATAACATAAATAACATAAATAACATAAATAACATAAATAACATAAATAACATAAATAACATAAATAACATAAATAACATAAATAACATAAATAACATAAATAACATAAATAACATAAATAACATAAATAACATAAATAACATAAATAACATAAATAACATAAATAACATAAATAACATAAATAACATAAATAACATAAATAACATAAATAACATAAATAACATAAATAACATAAATAACATAAATAACATAAATAACATAAATAACATAAATAACATAAATAACGAGGTAAGGTGTACTGCCACCCAAACCAACTCGATCGCAGAAGTGTTCGGAGAAGTCGAAGACCAACTCGATCGCAGAAGTGTTCTTCTGATACAAGTCGCCATATTGATGTTCGAACAAATCAGCAACGAAAATTGAATCGGACTATACTTTAAAGTTAGTTTTTTTATTTGTTTTTGCAAAACCGAGAAGAAAGTGCCAAAAATATTCGTAATTACCTTTTGCCTCTTTGTGGCGCTTTGTATTAGTATGTGTGTGGTCGATGTTTGCGGACGTGCACGCAAAACACAGAGCAGTTAGAACTAGCGAAAATGCCTCACTTTCTTCTGATGCAAGTCGCCATATTGAAATTACTTGAAAATTCATACCCGTGGTACTACCCAGTCAACTCAATCGGAATTAAATTCGAATCGTTTAAGTATTCCGTTTCAAACGCAACAACCGAACTGAATTCCGTTTCAGAATTCCGATTGAGTGGACTGGGCAGTAGGTTCAAGTAGGATTACACACTTTTGTGTAGTAATCCTGGATATTTTCACAGTGTAATAAACGAGGCAGCTATACCACCACGCAGCGTAAAAGAGCATTATTTTATTACGTAACGCAGTTGTTGGTGTGGGTTCGCTTCGCTAGGATACGGTGAATTTAGCGGATTGCAGACTGGATTTTGCCATGTGATGTGATGACTGTCTAAGCCCAAGTTGCCTAGGAATCGATAATTGGGAATAGAACCAATTCCACCTGAACCAGATTCTCACCACCATGGCAGCCGTCCATTGCCGGCCGCTCCCATCTCCACCGCGCACCAGGGACAAGGAAAGGGATTTGGAAGACGGGAAGTGTTGATGCTCCAATTTTTTCAGAGTATTAAGGGAAAATCTCCACGGTATCCTCAAGTAAGTTTCGCTTGGAGTTGGACGGTTTTGGGAAGGTGAATGGTCTGAGGATCCACCCTAGGCGAGCGGTAACGACCGTTGCATTGTTGTTCGAATTCTTCGTAAGTTCTCATTTCTAATGGGAATAACATAAATATCATAAATAACATAAATAACATAAATAACATAAATAACATAAATATCATAAATAACATAAATAACATAAATAACATAAATAACATAAATAACATAAATAACATAAATAACATAAATAACATAAATAACATAAATAACATAAATAACATAAATAACATAAATAACATAAATAACATAAATAACATAAATAACATAAATAACATAAATAACATAAATAACATAAATAACATAAATAACATAAATAACATAAATAACATAAATAACATAAATAACATAAATAACATAAATAACATAAATAACATAAATAACATAAATAACATAAATAACATAAATAACATAAATAACATAAATAACATAAATAACATAAATAACATAAATAACATAAATAACATAAATAACATAAATAACATAAATAACATAAATAACATAAATAACATAAAAAACATAAATAACATAAATAACATAAATAACATAAAAACATAAATAACATAAATAACATAAATAAAATAAATAACATCCCGATGACAGCTAGCCAGTTCGATTTGCGATGCCTTTCGTTGGTTCGCAAATTTTTTCGCGTCCGTTGTCGGTGTGCAACAACAACAAAACTCTATCATACCATTTCAGCTAGATAAACATTGTAACTTGTCGTTCGCAACGTTAACCAGTACCTCACTAAGCATCAATCATTTAAATCTCTTAAAATCATCTCAAGTTAAAAATTACACTGTTCAATCCTTCATTCATTAATTTCAAATGATTTTGGCTCTGTCGTCCACGGCTGTCAACGACTAAACTATATTATTTAAAATTTAACAACAGATAAACGGGAATGTCTCATCCGCAGCATCCGATTGCTTGGCTTGAGAATAATATATAATACCTTTCAACAAACACTATGATTTTAAGTCGCATCATCATCTTCTATAATGAATTCTGACCAAGCACCCTATCCTACTAGCAAGTTTTCATGTTCCGCTTGTGGGGTGTAAGCACAGAGTAAATCAGCTGCTCTGGTAGCAACCTGCGCTAACTAACATTCCCGTCCCTTTGAATCGAGGTCTACAAACTGACATGGCGGGCGCCGTTGGTGGCCAATGACTGTTACCTAATCGCAATTGATCTAGCTTTAGCAATCATGGTGTTTTATCTTTTCATGCTGTTGATAAGGGAAGCACGACTAGATTATCGAAGCCTGTAATCAGTAGTGCTGAAAGGATATTACGGTTCTGTTCAGCAACGGAGGGGCAACCATGGGTGATCTCTCATGCTCATGCTCATGCACAGTTTTGAGAATTTTGAGAATTTTGACAATTTTGACAATTTTGACAATTTTGACAATTTTGACAATTTTGACAATTTTGACAATTTTGACAATTTTGACAATTTTGACAATTTTGACAATTTTGACAATTTTGACAAATTTGACAATTTTGACAATTTTGACAATTTTGACAAATTTGACAAATTTGACAATTTTGACAATTTTGACAATTTTCACAATTTTGACAATTTTGACAATTTTGACAATTTTGACAATTTTGACAATTTTGACAATTTTGACAATTTTGACAATTTTGACAATTTTGACAATTTTGACAATTTTGACAATTTTGACAATTTTGACAATTTTGACAATTTTGACAATTTTGACAATTTTGACAATTTTGACAATTTTGACAATTTGACAATTTTGACAATTTTGACAATTTTGACAATTTTGACAATTTTGACAATTTTGACAATTTTGACAATTTTGACAATTTTGACAATTTTGACAATTTTGACAATTTTGACAATTTTGACAATTTTGACAATTTTGACAATTTTGACAATTTTGACAATTTGACAATTTTGACAATTTTGACAATTTTGACAATTTTGACAATTTTGACAATTTTGACAATTTTGACAATTTTGACAATTTTGACAATTTTGACAATTTTGACAATTTTGACAATTTTGACAATTTTGACAATTTTGACAATTTTGACAATTTTGACAATTTTGACAATTTTGACAATTTTGACAATTTTGACAATTTTGACAATTTTGACAATTTTGACAATTTTGACAATTTTGACAATTTTGACAATTTTGACAATTTTGACAATTTTGACAATTTTGACAATTTTGACAATTTTGACAATTTTGACAATTTTGACAATTTTGACAATTTTGACAATTTTGACAATTTTGACAATTTTGACAATTTTGACAATTTTGACAATTTTGACAATTTTGACAATTTTGACAATTTTGACAATTTTGACAATTTTGACAATTTTGACAATTTTGACAATTTTGACAATTTTGACAATTTTGACAATTTTGACAATTTTGACAATTTTGACAATTTTGACAATTTTGACAATTTTGACAATTTTGACAATTTTGACAATTTTGACAATTTTGACAATTTTGACAATTTTGACAATTTTGACAATTTGACAATTTTGACAATTTTGACAATTTTGACAATTTTGACAATTTTGACAATTTTGACAATTTTGACAATTTTGACAATTTTGACAATTTTGACAATTTTGACAATTTTGACAATTTTGACAATTTTCACAATTTTGACAATTTTGACAATTTTGACAATTTTGACAATTTTCACAATTTTGACAATTTTGACAATTTTGACAATTTTGACAATTTTGACAATTTTGACAATTTTGACAATTTTGACAATTTTGACAATTTTGACAATTTTGACAATTTTGACAATTTTGACAATTTTGACAATTTTGACAATTTTGACAATTTTGACAATTTTGACAATTTTGACAATTTTGACAATTTTGACAATTTTGACAATTTTGACAATTTTGACAATTTTGACAATTTTGACAATTTTGACAATTTTGACAATTTTGACAATTTTGACAATTTTGACAATTTTGACAATTTTGACAATTTTGACAATTTTGACAATTTTGACAATTTTGACAATTTTGACAATTTTGACAATTTTGACAATTTTGACAATTTTGACAATTTTGACAATTTTGACAATTTTGACAATTTTGACAATTTTGACAATTTTGACAATTTTGACAATTTTGACAATTTTGACAATTTTGACAATTTTGACAATTTTGACAATTTTGACAATTTTGACAATTTTGACAATTTTGACAATTTTGACAATTTTGACAATTTTGACAATTTTGACAATTTTGACAATTTTGACAATTTTGACAATTTTGACAATTTTGACAATTTTGACAATTTTGACAATTTTGACAATTTTGACAATTTTGACAATTTTGACAATTTTGACAATTTTGACAATTTTGACAATTTTGACAATTTTGACAATTTTGACAATTTTGACAATTTTGACAATTTTCACAATTTTCACAATTTTCACAATTTTCACAATTTTCACAATTTTCACAATTTTCACAATTTTGACAATTTTGACAATTTTGACAATTTTGACATTTTTGACAATTTTGACAATTTTGACAATTTTGACATTTTTGACAATGTTGACAATTTTGACAATTTTGACAATTTTGACAATTTTGACAATTTTGACAATTTTGACAATTTTGACAATTTTGACAATTTTGACAATTTTGACAATTTTGACAATTTTGACAATTTTGACAATTTTGACAATTTTGACAATTTTGACAATTTTGACAATTTTGACAATTTTGACAATTTTGACAATTTTGACAATTTTGACAATTTTGACAATTTTGACAATTTTGACAATTTTGACAATTTTGACAATTTTGACAATTTTGACAATTTTGACAATTTTGACAATTTTGACAATTTTGACAATTTTGACAATTTTGACAATTTTGACAATTTTGACAATTTTGACAATTTTGACAATTTTGACAATTTTGACAATTTTGACAATTTTGACAATTTTGACAATTTTGACAATTTTGACAATTTTGACAATTTTGACAATTTTGACAATTTTGACAATTTTGACAATTTTGACAATTTTGACAATTTTGACAATTTTGACAATTTTGACAATTTTGACAATTTTGACAATTTTGACAATTTTGACAATTTTGACAATTTTGACAATTTTGACAATTTTGACAATTTTGACAATTTTGACAATTTTGACAATTTTGACAATTTTGACAATTTGAATATTACCTCAATAACATAAATAACATAAATAACATAAATAACATAAATAACATAAATAACATAAATAACATAAATAACATAAATAACATAAATAACATAAATAACATAAATAACATAAATAACATAAATAACATAAATAACATAAATAACATAAATAACATAAATAACATAAATAACATAAATAACATAAATAACATAAATAACATAAATAACATAAATAACATAAATAACATAAATAACATAAATAACATAAATAACATAAATAACATAAATAACATAACATAAATAACATAAATAACATAAATAACATAAATAACATAAATAACATAAATAACATAAATAACATAAATAACATAAATAACATAAATAACATAAATAACATAAATAACATAAATAACATAAATAACATAAATAACATAATTAACATAAATAACATAAATAACATAAATAACATAAATAACATAAATAACATAAATAACATAAATAACATAAATAACATAAATAACATAAATAACATAAATAACATAAATAACATAAATAACATAAATAACATAAATAACATAAATAACGTAAATAACGTTAATTACATAAGGGTCATTCCACCTGAAGCGGAACACCATTTGATAATTACCATCTCCGATTCTGCTCAAATTTGGCAGAGCTGATGAGACTATCAAAACATGCAAAAATACCGAATTTCATCCAAATCGGACCACCCTCCATTTTTGTACCCTCCCAAAAACGACTTTTTGGCGATTTTTGAGCAAAACCCTATCTTCAAACGACGATAACTCAGGAACCACAAATCTTAGAGGGTCGGACTTAGACTCAATTTTGAAGGAAATTGGACGTAGAATCCATTTCCGTGATCAAAATTTAGATTAAAATATGTTTTCTACCTGTATTGCGCAATTGAAAACTTTAAATGGCCGTATCTCAAAACAGCCCTATTTATTTTTTAAATTTGACCTCTCCATCGTATTCCCCGTCCGATTTTACATAAGAATCACTTATCGACAGAAAGGAATATTTTTCGTTCCAGAGATATCGAATTTTAAAGTTTTAAGTATTTGAAATTACCTATATTAGCTACACTCGCCGCATCTGCTAGAAGCACTCAGTCGTGCTGATCAATAATAACTACCTGGTGTTCTGTAAGATGAATTATTTTTATAATTTTATACGATTTTGAGATAATCAATACCTTGAACAATCTATTTTTGTTTAAGAAATATTTATTGGGTAATTTTTAATGCACTATTTTTCCTGATCTCAGTGTCATTGAACCATATTAAGTAAAATTTGAACTTTTAATATTTATTTGCAAATGCTACAGAGTTTTTACAATACAATTTTCGAAAATTTATCATTATTCTATTATTTTCATATTTTCCTAATTCCTCATTTCTTGCCAATTTCTCAAATTATTTCTTTTATTTCTTCTTTTATTTGAAACGAGAACAAATGTAGAGCTGGCTGTAGTAGATGAAATAATTCTCATGGGTTCTAGAGCTTTTGCCATGTGCGGTAGCGAAATAGTGCCATTCAGCAAAAACCCCAAATTCTGCCTTAGGGTTTGAAGATTGATCATATTAAACCGATTTTTATAATGTGTTTCATCAGAATAATTGATGATTTTTTTTTCAATTCTTGTACATTTAATTTCAAAAGCAATACCATATACCATAGTTTTATTCATATTAATTCATAATTTTTAACAGGATAATGTATCGTACACTTTTTCTTAAGTTACAAGAACAATTACAATTTCCTGCTAGCTCTGCGGAATTCCATTCTGCCCTGTATTGCGTGTCGTTCTTGCTTTGTACTGTGGGCTAGCACACAAATTCACCGTATACAGCAGTTTCCTACAGTGGTGTACATTACATTTTTGCCTAATTTACAAATGATTCTAATGGGCCGGGACCGTGGTGTAGGGGTAAGCGTGATTGCCTTTCACCCAGTCGGCCTGGGTTCGATCCCAGACGGTCCCGGTGGCATTTTTCGAGACGAGATTTGTCTGATCACGCCTTCCGTCGGACGGGAAGTGAATGTTGGCCCCGGACTAACCTAAAAAAAGGTTAGGTCGTTAGCTCAGTCCAGGTGTAGGAGTCGTCTCCCTGGGTCCTGTCTCGGTGGAGTCGCTGGTAAGCAGTTGGACTAACAATCCAAAGGTCGTCAGTTCGAATCCCGGGGTGGATGGAAGCTACGGTGTAAAAAGAGGTTTGCAATTGCCTCAACAATCAAGCCTTCGAACACCTAGTTTCGAGTAGGAATCTCGCAATCGATAACGCCAAGGCAATGCTGTAGAGCGAATAATTTGATTTTTTTGACTAATGATTATTTTTGATGAAATCTTATTTCAATAAATAACCAGGTAGCAGTTATTGAACAGCGCTTCTGAGTGCTTCTAGCATATGCGGCGAATGAAGCTAATGTAGGTAATCTCAAAAACTAAAAACTTTAAAATTCGATATCTCTGGAACGAAACATATTCCTTTCTGTCGATAAGTGATTCTCATGTAAAATTGGACGGGGAATACGATGGTGAGGTCAAATTTAAAAAATAAATTGGGCTGTTTTGAGATACGGCCATTTAAAGTTTTCAATTGCGCAATACAGGTAGAAAACATATTTTAATCTAAATTTTGATCACGGAAATGGATTCTACGTCCAATTTCCTTCAAAATTGAGTCTAAGTCCGACCCTCTAAGATTTGTGGTTCCTGAGTTATCGTCGTTTGAAGATAGGGTTTTGCTCAAAAATCGCCAAAAGTCGTTTTTGGGAGGGTACAAAAATGGAGGGGGTGGTCCGATTTGGATGAAATTCGGTATTTTTGCATGTTTTGATAGTCTCAACAGCTCTGCCAAATTTGAGCAGAATCGGAGATGGTAATTTTCAAATTTGCATTTTTTCTTGCACACTTCAGGTGCAATGACCCATAAATAACATAAATAACATAAATAACGTAAATAACATAAATAACATAAATAACATAAATAACGTAAATAACATAAATAACATAAATAACATAAATAACATAAATAACATAAATAACAATTTTGACTAGTTTGCTTTTCGTTTTTTTTCCACGTGTTTGTGATGGGGCTGCTGGCTTTGGCTGTCCCGATGACAGCTAGCCAGTTCGATTTGCGATGCCTTTCGTTGGTTCGCAAATTTTTTCGCGTCCGTTGTCGGTGTTCAACAACAACAAAACTCTATCATACCATTTCAGCTAGATAAACATTGTAACTTGTCGTTCGCAACGTTAACCAGTACCTCACTAAGCATCAATCATTTAAATCTCTTAAAATCATCTCAAGTTAAAAATTACACTGTTCAATCCTTCATTCATTAATTTCAAATGATTTTGGCTCTGTCGTCCACAGCCGGCTGTCAAAGACTAAACTATTTTATTTAAAATTTAACAACAGATAAACGGGGAATGTCTCATCCGCAGCATCCGATTGCTTGGCTTGAGAATAATATATAATAACTTTCAACAAACACTATGATTTTAAGTCGCATCATCATCTTCTATAATGAATTCTGACCAAGCACCCTATCCTACTAGCAAGTTTTCATGTTCCGCTTGTGGGGTGTAAGCACAGAGTAAATCAGCTGCTCTAGTAGCAACCTGCGCTAACTAACATTCCCGTCCCTTTAAATCGAGGTCTACAAACTGACATGGCGGGCGCCGTTGGTGGCCAATGACTGTTACCTAATCGCAACTGATCTAGCTTTAGCAATCATGGTGTTTTATCTTTTCATGCTGTTGATAAGGAAGCACGACTAGATTATCGAAGCCTGTAATCAGTAGTCCTGAAAGGATATTACGGTTCTGTTCAGCAACGGAGGGGCAACCATGGGTGATCTCTCATGCTCATGCTCATGCACAGTTTTGACAATTTTGACAATTTTGACAATTTTGACAATTTTGACAATTTTGACAATTTTGACAATTTTGACAATTTTGACAATTTTGACAATTTTGACAATTTTGACAATTTTGACAATTTTGACAATTTTGACAATTTTGACAATTTTCACAATTTTGACAATTTTGACAATTTTGACAATTTTGACAATTTTCACAATTTTGACAATTTTGACAATTTTGACAATTTTGACAATTTTGACAATTTTCACAATTTTGACAATTTTGACAATTTTGACAATTTTGACAATTTTGACAATTTTGACAATTTTGACAATTTTGACAATTTTGACAATTTTGACAATTTTGACAATTTTGACAATTTTGACAATTTTGACAATTTTGACAATTTTGACAATTTTGACAATTTTGACAATTTTGACAATTTTGACAATTTTGACAATTTTGACAATTTTGACAATTTTGACAATTTTGACAATTTTGACAATTTTGACAATTTTGACAATTTTGACAATTTTGACAATTTTGACAATTTTGACAATTTTGACAATTTTGACAATTTTGACAATTTTGACAATTTTGACAATTTTGACAATTTTGACAATTTTGACAATTTGACAATTTTGACAATTTTGACAATTTTGACAATTTTGACAATTTTGACAATTTTGACAATTTTGACAATTTTGACAATTTTGACAATTTTGACAATTTTGACAATTTTGACAATTTTGACAATTTTGACAATTTTGACAATTTTGACAATTTTGACAATTTTGACAATTTTGACAATTTTGACAATTTTGACAATTTTGACAATTTTGACAATTTTGACAATTTTGACAATTTTGACAATCTTGACAATTTTGACAATTTTGACAATTTTGACAATTTTGACAATTTTGACAATTTTGACAATTTTGACAATTTTGACAATTTTGACAATTTTGACAATTTTGACAATTTTGACAATTTTGACAATTTTGACAATTTTGACAATTTTGACAATTTTGACAATTTTGACAATTTTGACAATTTTGACAATTTTGACAATTTTGACAATGTTGACAATTTTGACAATTTTGACAATTTTGACAATTTTGACAATTTTGACAATTTTGACAATTTTGACAATTTTGACAATTTTGACAATTTGAATATTACCACAATAACATAAATAACATAAATAACATAAATAACATAAATAACATAAATAACATAAATAACATAAATAACATAAATAACATAAATAACATAAATAACATAAATAACATAAATAACATAAATAACATAAATAACATAAATAACATAAATAACATAAATAACATAAATAACATAAATAACATAAATAACATAAATAACATAAATAACATAAATAACATAAATAACATAAATAACAATTTTGACAAGTTTGCTTTTCGTTTTTTTTCCGCGTGTTTGTGAAGGGGCTGCTGGCTTTGGCTGTCCCGATGACAGCTAGCCAGTTCGATTTGCGATGCCTTTCGTTGGTTCGCAAATTTTTCGCGTCCGTTGTCGGTGTTCAACAACAACAAAACTCTATCATACCATTTCAGCTAGATAAACATTGTAACTTGTCGTTCGCAACGTTAACCAGTACCTCACTAAGCATCAATCATTTAAATCTCTTAAAATCATCTCAAGTTAAAAATTACACTGTTCAATCCTTCATTCATTCATTTCAAATGATTTTGGCTCTGTCGTCCACAGCCGGCTGTCAAAGACTAAACTATTTTATTTAAAATTTAACAACAGATAAACGGGGAATGTCTCATCCGCAGCATCCGATTGCTTGGCTTGAGAATAATATATAATAACTTTCAACAAACACTATGATTTTAAGTCGCATCATCATCTTCTATAATGAATTCTGACCAAGCACCCTATCCTACTAGCAAGTTTTCATGTTCCGCTTGTGGGGTGTAAGCACAGAGTAAATCAGCTGCTCTAGTAGCAACCTGCGCTAACTAACATTCCCGTCCCTTTAAATCGAGGTCTACAAACTGACATGGCGGGCGCCGTTGGTGGCCAATGACTGTTACCTAATCGCAACTGATCTAGCTTTAGCAATCATGGTGTTTTATCTTTTCATGCTGTTGATAAGGGAAGCACGACTAGATTATCGAAGCCTGTAATCAGTAGTCCTGAAAGGATATTACGGTTCTGTTCAGCAACGGAGGGGCAACCATGGGTGATCTCTCATGCACAGTTTTGACAATTTTGACAATTTTGACAATTTTGACAATTTTGACAATTTTGACAATTTTGACAATTTTGACAATTTTGACAATTTTGACAATTTTGACAATTTTGACAATTTTGACAATTTTGACAATTTTGACAATTTTGACAATTTTGACAATTTTGACAATTTTGACAATTTTGACAATTTTGACAATTTTGACAATTTTGACAATTTTGACAATTTTGACAATTTTGACAATTTTGACAATTTTGACATCGAAGACCAACTCGATCGCAGAAGTGTTTTTCTGATACAAGTCGCCATATTGATGTTCGAACAAATCAGTAACGAAAATTAAATCGGACTATACTTTAAAGTTAGTTTTTTTATTTGTTTTTGCAAAACCGAGAAGAAAGTGCCAAAAATATTCGTAATTACCTTTTGCCTCTTTGTGGCGCTTTGTATTAGTATGTGTGTGGTCGATGTTTGCGGACGTGCACGCAAAACACAGAGCAGTTAGAACTAGCGAAAATGCCTCACTTTCTTCTGATGCAAGTCGCCATATTGAAATTACTTGAAAATTCATACCCGTGGTACTACCCAGTCAACTCAATCGGAATTAAATTCGAATCGTTTAAGTATTCCGTTTCAAACGCAACAACCGAACTGAATTCCGTTTCAGAATTCCGATTGAGTGGACTGGGCAGTAGGTTCAAGTAGGATTACACACTTTTGTGTAGTAATCCTGGATATTTTCACAGTGTAATAAACGAGGCAGCTATACCACCACGCAGCGTAAAAGAGCATTATTTTATTACGTAACGCAGTTGTTGGTGTGGGTTCGCTTCGCTAGGATACGGTGAATTTAGCGGATTGCAGACTGGATTTTTGCCATGTGATGTGATGATTGTCTAAGCCCAAGTTGCCTAGGAATCGATAATTGGGAATAGAACCAATTCCACCTGAACCAGATTCTCACCACCATGGCAGCCGTCCATTGCCGGCCGCTCCCATCTCCACCGCGCACCAGGGACAAGGAAAGGGATTTGGAAGACGGGAAGTGTTGATGCTCCAATTTTTCAGAGTATTAAGGAAAATCTCCACGGTATCCTCAAGTAAGTTTCGCTTGGAGTTGGACGGTTTTGGGAAGGTGAATGGTCTGAGGATCCACCTAGGCGAGCGGTAACGACCGTTGCATTGTTGTTCGAATTCTTCGTAAGTTCTCATTTCTAATGGGAATAACATAAATATCATAAATAACATAAATAACATAAATAACATAAATAACATAAATAACATAAATAACATAAATAACATAAATAACATAAATAACATAAATAACATAAATAACATAAATAACATAAATAACATAAATAACATAAATAACATAAATAACATAAATAACATAAATAACATAAATAACATAAATAACATAAATAACATAAATAACATAAATAACATAAATAACATAAATAACATAAATAACATAAATAACATAAATAACATAAATAACATAAATAACATAAATAACATAAATAACATAAATAACATAAATAACATAAATAACATAAATAACATAAATAACATAAATAACATAAATAACATAAATAACATACATAACATAAATAACATAAATAACATAAATAACATAAATAACATAAATAACATAAATAACATAAATAACATAAATAACATAAATAACATAAATAACATAAATAACATAAATAACATAAATAACATAAATAACATAAATAACATAAATAACATAAATAACATAAATAACATAAATAACATAAATAACATAAATAACATAAATAACATAAATAACATAAATAACATAAATAACATAAATAACATAAATAACACAAATAACATAAATAAAATAAATAACATAAATAACACAAATAACATAAATAAAATAAATAACATAAATAACATAAATAACATAAATAGCATAAATAACATAAATAACATAAATAACATAAATAACATAAATAACATAAATAGCATAAATAACATAAATAACATAAATAACATAAATAATAATAATTATGTATACATCTTTCTAATTTTTCACAATCATATATATATTTGTTTAACAATTTCTTCTTGGCTCATATCAATTTTGCTGAAAGCCAAAAGTCAAAAACGATTCGATTTTAATTCCGATTGAGTTGACTGTGTATGGATATTCAGGTAATTTCAATATGGCGACTTGTATCAGAAGATGGTGAGGCATTTTCGCTAGTTGTAACTGTTCTGTGTTCTGCGTGCACCTCCGCAAACATCGACCACACACATACTAATACAAAGCGCTACCAAGAGGCAAAAGGTAATTACGAATATTTTTGGCATTTTCGTTTCGGTTTTGCAAAAACAAATGACAAAACTAGCTTTTAAGTATAGTTTGACTATCAAACTTGAAATTGTTGCTGATTTGTTGACTTCCACCCCGTCACGGATCATAGTTGACGGAAGACCAGACTCCTTCCAGAAGCCTTTAGGATTTTGTTTGAGGCGGTTCTGAACACGAGATTGGTGAGCGAGGAACAGTGACTTATTCAACCGCCTGTAGTCGTTGCTGATCTGATTCAAATTTAAGCGATTGACACTAATAGGGCACTTGGAAAACTTTTTCAAGGCAGCTCTCTTGGAGGATTTCAGCTTTTTGAGGGCTGGGGTAGACCATTCGGGAGTGGCAGGGGGAATGTGGGTCTTTTTAGGAACAAATTGGTCGACTGCGTACAGAACCACATGGGATAGCTTCAACGCTGCAGAGTGCACATCGCTGCTGGAGATGGTAGCGTCCCAGTTAATGGTGTTAAAAAAGATGTTTATGCGTTGGAAATCAGCATTCTTGTAGTCGTAGTAGGTTTTGCATTGACATCGGAAAACTCAAGCGGCTGACAATCATCGATGCACAGGTGTAATGGGGATGATATCTGACTTCCTTGACGAGAGGTTCTGGGGCTCTGCAGATTTTGGACCTTCCCACCATATCGCTGCTGATGAGACATAGGTCGAGGATCGAGTTGTTCTCGTTTGTAACACCGTTAATTTGAAGAAGGTCTGCCATGTGTTGTTCATCCAATAACCGAGCTGCTAGGGGGCTACGGTGGAGTTGTTGCTATCAACGAAAAATGTCCACTTAAGGCAGGAGACCATCGGAGCTGACTCTGGTTAAAGTCACCCAAAATACACAAGCTGTCGTTGGTCTTCAAGCGAGACACCACCCACGACAATGAACTTAGATACTGTTCGAAGAGATTCGTCTTTAGACCGATCTGCCGGTATGTAAACAACGCAAATGTAAACGGTTTTCGAGGTAAGGTGTACTGCCACCCAAACCAACTCGATCGCAGAAGTGTTCGGAGAAGTCGAAGACCAACTCGATCGCAGAAGTGTTCTTCTGATACAAGTCGCCATATTGATGTTCGAACAAATCAGCAACGAAAATTGAATCGGACTATACTTTAAAGTTAGTTTTTTTTATTTGTTTTTGCAAAACCGAGAAGAAAGTGCCAAAAATATTCGTAATTACTTTTTGCCTCTTTGTGGCGCTTTGTATTAGTATGTGTGTGGTCGATGTTTGCGGACGTGCACGCAAAACACAGAGCAGTTAGAACTAGCGAAAATGCCTCACTTTCTTCTGATGCAAGTCGCCATATTGAAATTACTTGAAAATTCATACCCGTGGTGCTACCCAGTCAACTCAATCGGAATTAAATTCGAATCGTTTAAGTATTCCGTTTCAAACGCAACAACCGAACTGAATTCCGTTTCAGAATTCCGATTGAGTGGACTGGGCAGTAGGTTCAAGTAGGATTACACACTTTTGTGTAGTAATCCTGGATATTTTCACAGTGTAATAAACAAGGCAGCTATACCACCACGCAGCGTAAAAGAGCATTATTTTATTACGTAACGCAGTTGTTGGTGTGGGTTCGCTTCGCTAGGAGACGGTGAATTTAGCGGATTGCAGACTGGATTTTTGCCATGTGATGTGATGATTGTCTAAGCCCAAGTTGCCTAGGAATCGATAATTGGGAATAGAACCAATTCCACCTGAACCAGATTCTCACCACCATGGCAGCCGTCCATTGCCGGCCGCTCCCATCTCCACCGCGCACCTGGGACAAGGAAAGGGATTTGGAAGACGGGAAGTGTTGATGCTCCAATTTTTTCAGAGTATTAAGGGAAAATCTCCACGGTATCCTCAAGTAAGTTTCGCTTGTAGTTGGACGGTTTTTGGGAAGGTGAATGGTCTGAGGATCCACCCTAGGCGAGCGGTAACGACCGTTGCATTGTTGTTCGAATTCTTTGTAAGTTCTCATTTCTAATGGGAATAACATAAATAACATAAATGACATAAATAACATAAATAACATAAATAACATAAATAACATAAATAACATAAATAACATAAATAACATAAATAACATAAATAACATAAATAACATAAATAACATAAATAACATAAATAACATAAATAACATAAATAACATAAATAACATAAATAACATCAATAACATAAATAACATAAATAACATAAATAACATAAATAACATAAATAACATAAATAACATAAATAACATAAATAACATAAATAACATAAATAACATAAATAACATAAATAACATAAATAACATAGATAACATAAATAACATAAATAACATAAATAACATAAATAACATAAATAACATAAATAACATAAATAACATAAATAACATAAATAACATAAATAACATAAATAACATAAATAACATAAATAACATAAATAACATAAATAACAAAAATAACATAAATAACATAAATAACATAAATAACATAAATAACATAAATAACATAAATAACATAAATAACATAAATAACATAAATAACATAAATAACTGATAAAGTGCATCATCCGTCCAATGCTGACCTACGCTGCTGCGGTCTGGGGCAACTGCGCCAAATCGCACCGAAACCGACTCCAGGTGAAGCAGAACAAGCTGCTCAAGATGGTGCACAACCTGGACCCGTGGTACCCGACCGACGATCTACACAAGCTGGCCGGCGTCGACACCATCGACGCAAGCATCGAAAGGGCAACGAGAACCTTCAGGACTTCATGTGGGATGTCAACGAATCCGCTCTTCGAAGCACTCCTCCGTCAACAACTGTGATATTAGTTTTAAGCCAAACATATAGATCTAGGGTTTTTTCTCAAAATTTATTTTCCCTAAAAGAACACCCAGTTAGCAAAATCTAAACTTATAAATATGTATCCTCCCTGCAAAGGCTTATGAATTGATCTCAGTTGAAAGGTTCTCCAAATCTCTGAATTGCAAATGTAACATCCTGGAGCAGAACTGTTAAATTCAAATAAAAACACAATTGAATTGAAACATAAATAACATAAATAACATAAATAACATAAATAACATAAATAACATAAATAACATAAATAACATAAATAACATAAATAACATAAATAACATAAATAACATAAATAACATAAATAACATAAATAACATAAATAACATAAAAAACATAAATAAAATAAATAACATAAATAAAATAAATAACATAAATAACATAAATAACATAAATAACATAAATAACATAAATAACATAAATAACATAAATAACATAAATAACATAAATAACATAAATAACATAAATAACATAAATAACATAAATAACATAAATAACATAAATAACATAAATAACATAAATAACATAAATAACATAAATAACATAAATAACATAAATAACATAAATAACATAAATAACATAAATAACATAAATAACATAAATAACATAAATAACATAAATAACATAAATAACATAAATAACATAAATAACATAAATAACATAAATAACATAAATAACATAAATAACATAAATAACATAAATAACATAAATAACATAAATAACATAAATAACATAAATAACATAACAGCAATTCCCCACGAAAACAGCATGATTCGAAAAAAAAGTACTCCGATCGGGCTCAAAATTTTTCTGGGGGATCCTTGGCCGAAATAATTAGACCCGTATTTTTTTGTTTGGCCATTAGGGTGACCTACGCCGTGTTAGGGTGGTCCGAAAAATGGCAATTTTCGTCGATTTTCGCAAAAACCACTTTTTTCAAAAAATCATATCTCCGCGCCATTTCATCCGATTTTAGCTGTCCTAGACGCAAAAGAAAGGTGATTAGTTTGGCTATTTGGGAAAAATAGTAAGAAGTTTCGAAAATCTAGCTTAACATTTGAAAAGGTCATATGAAAACTTAAAATGCTGTTTTGAAGGTCTCG
The DNA here is from genome assembly GCF_015732765.1 of Culex quinquefasciatus. Classification (NCBI taxonomy): domain Eukaryota; kingdom Metazoa; phylum Arthropoda; class Insecta; order Diptera; family Culicidae; genus Culex; species Culex quinquefasciatus. The sequence goes on from NC_051862.1 coordinate 107,942,786, forward strand.
GGACCAAAGAGCCTATGTATGAAAATATTTTTATCGGATTTCTCGGAAAATTTCACATAACATATCAAAAAATGGTGAAGTTATGTTTTCGATACTCTGAGATACGATTTTTTGAAAATAAAAACTGTGTTTTTCGACGCGCCACGCGCACAAATTGGAAAATGACGAAAACGGGAAAAAATCGAAAAAATTCACTAAAACTACGATAACTTTAAAATTTCAGCGATTTTTTTTGCTGTTTTCGTGGGGAATTGCTGATAAATAACATAAATAACATAAATAACATAAATAACATAAATAACATAAATAACATAAATAACATAAATAACATAAATAACATAAATAACATAAATAACATAAATAACATAAATAACATAAATAACATAAATAACATAAATAACATAAATAACATAAATAACATAAATAACATAAATAACATAAATAACATAAATAACATAAATAACATAAATAACATAAATAACATAAATAACATAAATAACATAAATAACATAAATAACATAAATAACATAAATAACATAAATAACATAATTAACATAAATAACATAAATAACATAAATAACATAAATAACATAAATAACATAAATAACATAAATAACATAAATAACATAAATAACATAAATAACATAAATAACATAAATAACATAAATAACATAAATAACATAAATAACATAAATAACATAAATAACATAAATAACATAAATAACATAAATAACATAAATAACATAAATAACATAAATAACATAAATAATAATAATTATGTATACATCTTTCTAATTTTCACAATCATATATATATTTGTTTAACAATTTCTTCTTGGCTCATATCAATTTTGCTGAAAGCCAAAAGTCAAAAACGACTCGATTTTAATTCCGATTGAGTTGACTGTGTATGGATATTCAGGTAATTTCAATATGGCGACTTGTATCAGAAGAAGGTGAGGCATTTTCGCTAGTTGTAACTGTTCTGTGTTCTGCGTGCACCTCCGCAAACATCGACCACACACATACTAATACAAAGCGCTACCAAGAGGCAAAAGGTAATTACGAATATTTTTGGCATTTTCGTTTCGGTTTTGCAAAAACAAATGACAAAACTAGCTTTTAAATATAGTTTGACTATCAAACTTGAAATTGTTGCTGATTTGTTGACTTCCACCCCGTCACGGATCATAGTTGACGGAAGACCAGACTCCTTCCAGAAGCCTTTAGGATTTTGTTTGAGGCGGTTCTGAACACGAGATTGGTGAGCGAGGAACAGTGACTTATTCAACCGCCTGTAGTCGTTGCTGATCTGATTCAAATTTAAGCGATTGACACTAATAGGGCACTTGGAAAACTTTTTCAAGGCAGCTCTCTTGGAGGATTTCAGCTTTTTGAGGGCTGGGGTAGACCATTCGGGAGTGGCAGGGGGGAATGTGGGTCTTTTTAGGAACAAATTGGTCGACTGCGTACAGAACCACATGGGATAGCTTCAACGCTGCAGAGTGCACATCGCTGCTGGAGATGGTAGCGTCCCAGTTAATGGTGTTAAAAAAGATGTTTATGCGTTGGAAATCAGCATTCTTGTAGTCGTAGTAGGTTTTTGCATTGACATCGGAAAACTCAAGCGGCTGACAATCATCGATGCACCGGTGTAATGGGGGATGATATCTGACTTCCTTGACGAGAGGTTCTGGGGCTCTGCAGATTTTGGACCTTCCCACCATATCGCTGCTGATGAGACATAGGTCGAGGATCGAGTTGTTCTCGTTTGTAACACCGTTAATTTGAAGAAGGTCTGCCATGTGTTGTTCATCCAATAACCGAGCTGCTAGGGGGGGCTACGGTGGAGTTGTTGCTATCAACGAAAAAATGTCCACTTAAGGCAGGAGACCATCGGAGCTGACTCTGGTTAAAGTCACCCAAAATACACAAGCTGTCGTTGGTCTTCATGCGAGACACCACCCACGACAATGAACTTAGATACTGTTCGAAGAGAGATTCGTCTTTAGACCGATCTGCCGGTATGTAAACAACGCAAATGTAAACGGTTTTCGAGGTAAGGTGTACTGCCACCCAAACCAACTCGATCGCAGAAGTGTTCGGAGAAGTCGAAGACCAACTCGATCGCAGAAGTGTTCTTCTGATACAAGTCGCCATATTGATGTTCGAACAAATCAGCAACGAAAATTTAATCGGACTATACTTTAAAGTTAGTTTTTTTTATTTGTTTTTGCAAAACCGAGAAGAAAGTGCCAAAAATATTCGTAATTACCTTTTGCCTCTTTGTGGCGCTTTGTATTAGTATGTGTGTGGTCGATGTTTGCGGACGTGCACGCAAAACACAGAGCAGTTAGAACTAGCGAAAATGCCTCACTTTCTTCTGATGCAAGTCGCCATATTGAAATTACTTGAAAATTCATACCCGTGGTGCTACCCAGTCAACTCAATCGGAATTAAATTCGAATTGTTTAAGTATTCCGTAGTAACGCAACAACCGAACTGAATTCCGTTTCAGAATTCCGATTGAGTGGACTGGGCAGTAGGTTCAAGTAGGATTACACACTTTTGTGTAGTAATCCTGGATATTTTCACAGTGTAATAAACAAGGCAGCTATACCACCACGCAGCGTAAAAGAGCATTATTTTATTACGTAACGCAGTTGTTGGTGTGGGTTCGCTTCGCTAGGAGACGGTGAATTTAGCGGATTGCAGACTGGATTTTTGCCATGTGATGTGATGATTGTCTAAGCCCAAGTTGCCTAGGAATCGATAATTGGGAATAGAACCAATTCCACCTGAACCAGATTCTCACCACCATGGCAGCCGTCCATTGCCGGCCGCTCCCATCTCCACCGCGCACCTGGGACAAGGAAAGGGATTTGGAAGACGGGAAGTGTTGATGCTCCAATTTTTTCAGAGTATTAAGGGAAAATCTCCACGGTATCCTCAGGTAAGTTTCGCTTGGAGTTGGACGGTTTTTGGGAAGGTGAATGGTCTGAGGATCCACCCTAGGCGAGCGGTAACGACCGTTGCATTGTTGTTCGAATTCTTTGTAAGTTCTCATTTCTAATGGGAATAACATAAATAACATAAATAACATAAATAACATAAATGACATAAATAACATAAATAACATAAATAACATAAATAACATAAATAACATAAATAACATAAATAACATAAATAACATAAATAACATAAATAACATAAATAACATAAATAACATAAATAACATAAATAACATAAATAACATAAATAACATAAATAACATAAATAACATAAATAACATAAAAACATAAATAACATAAATAACATAAATAACATAAATAACATAAATAACATAAATAACATAAATAACATAAATAACATAAATAACATAAATAACATAAATAACATAAATAACATAAATAACATAAATAACATAAATAACATAAATAACATAAATAACATAAATAACATAAATAACATAAATAACATAAATAACATAAATAACATAAATAACATAAATAACATAAATAACTGATAAAGTGCATCATCCGTCCAATGCTGACCTACGCTGCTGCGGTCTGGGGCAACTGCGCCAAATCGCACCGAAACCGACTCCAGGTGAAGCAGAACAAGCTGCTCAAGATGGTGCACAACCTGGACCCGTGGTACCCGACCGACGATCTACACAAGCTGGCCGGCGTCGACACCATCGACGCAAGCATCGAAAGGGCAACGAGAACCTTCAGGACTTCATGTGGGATGTCAACGAATCCGCTCTTCGAAGCACTCCTCCGTCAACAACTGTGATATTAGTTTTTAAGCCAAACATATAGATCTAGGGTTTTTTCTCAAAATTTATTTTCCCTAAAAGAACACCCAGTTAGCAAAATCTAAACTTAGAAATATGTATCCTCCCTGCAAAGGCTTATGAATTGATCTCAGTTGAAAGGTTCTCCAAATCTCTGAATTGCAAATGTAACATCCTGGAGCAGAACTGTTAAATTCAAATAAAAACACAATTGAATTGAAACATAAATAACATAAATAACATAAATAACATAAATAACATAAATAACATAAATAACATAAATAACATAAATAACATAAATAACATAAATAACATAAATAACATAAATAACATAAATAACATAAATAACATAAATAACATAAATAACATAAATAACATAAATAACATAAATAACATAAATAACATAAATAACATAAATAACATAAATAACATAAATAACATAAATAACATAAATAACATAAATAACATAAATAACATAAATAACATAACAGCAATTCCCCACGAAAACAGCATGATTCGAAAAAAAAGTACTCCGATCGGGCTCAAAATTTTTCTGGGGGATCCTTGGCCGAAATAATTAGACCCGTATTTTTTTGTTTGGCCATTAGGGTGACCTACGCCGTGTTAGGGTGGTCCGAAAAATGGCAATTTTCGTCGATTTTCGCAAAAACCACTTTTTTTCAAAAAATCATATCTCCGCGCCATTTCATCCGATTTTAGCTGTCCTAGACGCAAAAGAAAGGTGATTAGTTTGGCTATTTGGGAAAAATAGTAAGAGGTTTCGAAAATCTAGCTTAACATTTGAAAAGGTCATATGAAAACTTAAAATGCTGTTTTGAAGGTCTCGGGACCAAAGAGCCTATGTATGAAAATATTTTTATCGGATTTCTCGGAAAATTTCACATAACATATCAAAAAATGGTGAAGTTATGTTTTCGATACTCTGAGATACGATTTTTTGAAAATAAAAACTGTGTTTTTCGACGCGCCACGCGCACAAATTGGAAAATGACGAAAACGGGAAAAAATCGAAAAAATTCACTAAAACTACGATAACTTTAAAATTTCAGCGATTTTTTTGCTGTTTTCGTGGGGAATTGCTGATAAATAACATAAATAACATAAATAACATAAATAACATAAATAACATAAATAACATAAATAACATGAATAACATAAATAACATAAATAACATAAATAACATAAATAACATAAATAACATAAATAACATAAATAACATAAATAACATAAATAACATAAATAACATAAATAACATAAATAACATAAATAACATAAATAACATAAATAACATAAATAACATAAATAACATAAATAACATAAATAACATAAATAACATAAATAACATAAATAACATTAATAATAATAATTATGTATACATCTTTCTAATTTTTCACAATCATATATATATTTGTTTAACAATTTCTTCTTGGCTCATATCAATTTTGCTGAAAGCCAAAAGTCAAAAACGACTCGATTTTAATTCCGATTGAGTTGACTGTGTATGGATATTCAGGTAATTTCAATATGGCGACTTGTATCAGAAGAAGGTGAGGCATTTTCGCTAGTTGTAACTGTTCTGTGTTCTGCGTGCACCTCCGCAAACATCGACCACACACATACTAATACAAAGCGCTACCAAGAGGCAAAGGTAATTACGAATATTTTTGGCATTTTCGTTTCGGTTTTGCAAAAACAAATGACAAAACTAGCTTTTAAATATAGTTTGACTATCAAACTTGAAATTGTTGCTGATTTGTTGACTTCCACCCCGTCACGGATCATAGTTGACGGAAGACCAGACTCCTTCCAGAAGCCTTTAGGATTTTGTTTGAGGCGGTTCTGAACACGAGATTGGTGAGCGAGGAACAGTGACTTATTCAACCGCCTGTAGTCGTTGCTGATCTGATTCAAATTTAAGCGATTGACACTAATAGGGCACTTGGAAAACTTTTTCAAGGCAGCTCTCTTGGAGGATTTCAGCTTTTTGAGGGCTGGGGTAGACCATTCGGGAGTGGCAGGGGGAATGTGGGTCTTTTTAGGAACAAATTGGTCGACTGCGTACAGAACCACATGGGATAGCTTCAACGCTGCAGAGTGCACATCGCTGCTGGAGATGGTAGCGTCCCAGTTAATGGTGTTAAAAAAAGATGTTTATGCGTTGGAAATCAGCATTCTTGTAGTCGTAGTAGGTTTTTGCATTGACATCGGAAAACTCAAGCGGCTGACAATCATCGATGCACCGGTGTAATGGGGGATGATATCTGACTTCCTTGACGAGAGGTTCTGGGGCTCTGCAGATTTTGGACCTTCCCACCATATCGCTGCTGATGAGACATAGGTCGAGGATCGAGTTGTTCTCGTTTGTAACACCGTTAATTTGAAGAAGGTCTGCCATGTGTTGTTCATCCAATAACCGAGCTGCTAGGGGGGGCTACGGTGGAGTTGTTGCTATCAACGAAAAAATGTCCACTTAAGGCAGGAGACCATCGGAGCTGACTCTGGTTAAAGTCACCCAAAATACACAAGCTGTCGTTGGTCTTCATGCGAGACACCACCCACGACAATGAACTTAGATACTGTTCGAAGAGAGATTCGTCTTTAGACCGATCTGCCGGTATGTAAACAACGCAAATGTAAACGGTTTTCGAGGTAAGGTGTACTGCCACCCAAACCAACTCGATCGCAGAAGTGTTCGGAGAAGTCGAAGACCAACTCGATCGCAGAAGTGTTCTTCTGATACAAGTCGCCATATTGATGTTCGAACAAATCAGCAACGAAAATTGAATCGGACTATACTTTAAAGTTAGTTTTTATTTGTTTTTGCAAAACCGAGAAGAAAGTGCCAAAAATATTCGTAATTACCTTTTGCCTCTTTGTGGCGCTTTGTATTAGTATGTGTGTGGTCGATGTTTGCGGACGTGCACGCAAAACACAGAGCAGTTAGAACTAGCGAAAATGCCTCACTTTCTTCTGATGCAAGTCGCCATATTGAAATTACTTGAAAATTCATACCCGTGGTACTACCCAGTCAACTCAATCGGAATTAAATTCGAATCGTTTAAGTATTCCGTTTCAAACGCAACAACCGAACTGAATTCCGTTTCAGAATTCCGATTGAGTGGACTGGGCAGTAGGTTCAAGTAGGATTACACACTTTTGTGTAGTAATCCTGGATATTTTCACAGTGTAATAAACGAGGCAGCTATACCACCACGCAGCGTAAAAGAGCATTATTTTATTACGTAACGCAGTTGTTGGTGTGGGTTCGCTTCGCTAGGATACGGTGAATTTAGCGGATTGCAGACTGGATTTTTGCCATGTGATGTGATGATTGTCTAAGCCCAAGTTGCCTAGGAATCGATAATTGGGAATAGAACCAATTCCACCTGAACCAGATTCTCACCACCATGGCAGCCGTCCATTGCCGGCCGCTCCCATCTCCACCGCGCACCAGGGACAAGGAAAGGGATTTGGAAGACGGGAAGTGTTGATGCTCCATTTTTTTTTCAGAGTATTAAGGGAAAATCTCCACGGTATCCTCAAGTAAGTTTCGCTTGGAGTTGGACGGTTTTTGGGAAGGTGAATGGTCTGAGGATCCACCCTAGGCGAGCGCTAACGACCGTTGCATTGTTGTTCGAATTCTTCGTAAGTTCTCATTTCTAATGGGAATAACATAAATATCATAAATAACATAAATAACATAAATAACATAAATAACATAAATAACATAAATAACATAAATAACATAAATAACATAAATAACATAAATAACATAAATAACATAAATAACATAAATAACATAAATAACATAAATAACATAAATAACATAAATAACATAAATAACATAAATAACATAAATAACATAAATAACATAAATAACATAAATAACATAAATAACATAAATAACATAAATAACATAAATAACATAAATAACATAAATAACATAAATAACATAAATAACATAAATAACATAAATAACATAAATAACATAAATAACATAAATAACATAAATAACATAAATAACATAAATAACATAAATAACATAAATAACATAAATAACATAAATAACATAAATAACATAAATAACATAAATAACATAAATAACATAAATAACATAAATAACATAAATAACATAAATAACATAAATAACATAAATAACATAAATAACATAAATAACATAAATAACATAAATAACATAAATAACATAAATAACATAAATAACATAAATAACATAAATAACATAAATAACATAAATAACATAAATAACATAAATAACATAAATAACATGAATAACATAAATAACATAAATAACATAAATAACATAAATAACATAAATAACATAAATAACATAAATAATAATAATTATGTATACATCTTTCTGATTTTTCACAATCATATATATATTTGTTTAACAATTTCTTCTTGGCTCATATCAATTTTGCTGAAAGCCAAAAGTCAAAAACGACTCGATTTTAATTCCGATTGAGTTGACTGTGTATGGATATTCAGGTAATTTCAATATGGCGACTTGTATCAGAAGAAGGTGAGGCATTTTCGCTAGTTGTAACTGTTCTGTGTTCTGCGTGCACCTCCGCAAACATCGACCACACACATACTAATACAAAGCGCTACCAAGAGGCAAAAGGTAATTACGAATATTTTGGCATTTTCGTTTCGGTTTTGCAAAAACAAATGACAAAACTAGCTTTTAAATATAGTTTGACTATCAAACTTGAAATTGTTGCTGATTTGTTGACTTCCACCCCGTCACGGATCATAGTTGACGGAAGACCAGACTCCTTCCAGAAGCCTTTAGGATTTTGTTTGAGGCGGTTCTGAACACGAGATTGGTGAGCGAGGAACAGTGACTTATTCAACCGCCTGTAGTCGTTGCTGATCTGATTCAAATTTAAGCGATTGACACTAATAGGGCACTTGGAAAACTTTTTCAAGGCAGCTCTCTTGGAGGATTTCAGCTTTTTGAGGGCTGGGATAGACCATTCGGGAGTGGCAGGGGGAATGTGGGTCTTTTTAGGAACAAATTGGTCGACTGCGTACAGAACCACATGGGATAGCTTCAACGCTGCAGAGTGCACATCGCTGCTGGAGATGGTAGCGTCCCAGTTAATGGTGTTAAAAAAGATGTTTATGCGTTGGAAATCAGCATTCTTGTAGTCGTAGTAGGTTTTGCATTGACATCGGAAAACTCAAGCGGCTGACAATCATCGATGCACCGGTGTAATGGGGATGATATCTGACTTCCTTGACGAGAGGTTCTGGGGCTCTGCAGATTTTGGACCTTCCCACCATATCGCTGCTGATGAGACATAGGTCGAGGATCGAGTTGTTCTCGTTTGTAACACCGTTAATTTGAAGAAGGTCTGCCATGTGTTGTTCATCCAATAACCGAGCTGCTAGGGGGGCTACGGTGGAGTTGTTGCTATCAACGAAAAAATGTCCACTTAAGGCAGGAGACCATCGGAGCTGACTCTGGTTAAAGTCACCCAAAATACACAAGCTGTCGTTGGTCTTCATGCGAGACACCACCCACGACAATGAACTTAGATACTGTTCGAAGAGAGATTCGTCTTTAGACCGATCTGCCGGTATGTAAACAACGCAAATGTAAACGGTTTTCGAGGTAAGGTGTACTGCCACCCAAACCAACTCGATCGCAGAAGTGTTCGGAGAAGTCGAAGACCAACTCGATCGCAGAAGTGTTCTTCTGATACAAGTCGCCATATTGATGTTCGAACAAATCAGCAACGAAAATTGAATCGGACTATACTTTAAAGTTAGTTTTTATTTGTTTTTGCAAAACCGAGAAGAAAGTGCCAAAAATATTCGTAATTACCTTTTGCCTCTTTGTGGCGCTTTGTATTAGTATGTGTGTGGTCGATGTTTGCGGACGTGCACGCAAAACACAGAGCAGTTAGAACTAGCGAAAATGCCTCACTTTCTTCTGATGCAAGTCGCCATATTGAAATTACTTGAAAATTCATACCCGTGGTACTACCCAGTCAACTCAATCGGAATTAAATTCGAATCGTTTAAGTATTCCGTTTCAAACGCAACAACCGAACTGAATTCCGTTTCAGAATTCCGATTGAGTGGACTGGGCAGTAGGTTCAAGTAGGATTACACACTTTTGTGTATAATCCTGGATATTTTCACAGTGTAATAAACGAGGCAGCTATACCACCACGCAGCGTAAAAGAGCATTATTTTATTACGTAACGCAGTTGTTGGTGTGGGTTCGCTTCGCTAGGATACGGTGAATTTAGCGGATTGCAGACTGGATTTTTGCCATGTGATGTGATGATTGTCTAAGCCCAAGTTGCCTAGGAATCGATAATTGGGAATAGAACCAATTCCACCTGAACCAGATTCTCACCACCATGGCAGCCGTCCATTGCCGGCCGCTCCCATCTCCACCGCGCACCAGGGACAAGGAAAGGGATTTGGAAGACGGGAAGTGTTGATGCTCCAATTTTTCAGAGTATTAAGGAAAATCTCCACGGTATCCTCAAGTAAGTTTCGCTTGGAGTTGGACGGTTTTGGGAAGGTGAATGGTCTGAGGATCCACCCTAGGCGAGCGGTAACGACCGTTGCATTGTTGTTCGAATTCTTCGTAAGTTCTCATTTCTAATGGGAATAACATAAATATCATAAATAACATAAATAACATAAATAACATAAATAACATAAATAACATAAATAACATAAATAACATAAATAACATAAATAACATAAATAACATAAATAACATAAATAACATAAATAACATAAATAACATAAATAACATAAATAACATAAATAACATAAATAACATAAATAACATAAATAACATAAATAACATAAATAACATAAATAACATAAATAACATAAATAACATAAATAACATAAATAACATAAATAACATAAATAACATAAATAACATAAATAACATAAATAACATAAATAACATAAATAACATAAATAACATAAATAACATAAATAACATAAATAACATAAATAACATAAATAACATAAATAACATAAATAATAATAATAACATAATAATAACATAAATAACATAAATAACATAAATAACATAAATAACATAAATAACATAAATAACATAAATAACATAAATAACATAAATAACATAAATAACATAAATAACATAAATAACATAAATAATAATAATTATGTATACATCTTTCTAATTTTCACAATCATATATATATTTGTTTAACAATTTCTTCTTGGCTCATATCAATTTTGCTGAAAGCCAAAAGTCAAAAACGATTCGATTTTAATTCCGATTGAGTTGACTGTGTATGGATATTCAGGTAATTTCAATATGGCGACTTGTATCAGAAGATGGTGAGGCATTTTCGCTAGTTGTAACTGTTCTGTGTTCTGCGTGCACCTCCGCAAACATCGACCACACACTAATACAAATACGCTACCAAGAGGCAAAAGGTAAATACGAATATTTTGGCATTTTCGTTTCGGTTTTGCAAAAACAAATGACAAAACTAGCTTTTAAGTATAGTTTGACTATCAAACTTGAAATTGTTGCTGATTTGTTGACTTCCACCCCGTCACGGATCATAGTTGACGGAAGACCAGACTCCTTCCAGAAGCCTTTAGGATTTTGTTTGAGGCGGTTCTGAACACGAGATTGGTGAGCGAGGAACAGTGACTTATTCAACCGCCTGTAGTCGTTGCTGATCTGATTCAAATTTAAGCGATTGACACTAATAGGGCACTTGGAAAACTTTTTCAAGGCAGCTCTCTTGGAGGATTTCAGCTTTTTGAGGGCTGGGGTAGACCATTCGGGAGTGGCAGGGGGAATGTGGGTCTTTTTAGGAACAAATTGGTCGACTGCGTACAGAACCACATGGGATAGCTTCAACGCTGCAGAGTGCACATCGCTGCTGGAGATGGTAGCGTCCCAGTTAATGGTGTTAAAAAAGATGTTTATGCGTTGGAAATCAGCATTCTTGTAGTCGTAGTAGGTTTTTGCATTGACATCGGAAAACTCAAGCGGCTGACAATCATCGATGCACAGGTGTAATGGGGATGATATCTGACTTCCTTGACGAGAGGTTCTGGGGCTCTGCAGATTTTGGACCTTCCCACCATATCGCTGCTGATGAGACATAGGTCGAGGATCGAGTTGTTCTCGTTTGTAACACCGTTAATTTGAAGAAGGTCTGCCATGTGTTGTTCATCCAATAACCGAGCTGCTAGGGGGGCTACGGTGGAGTTGTTGCTATCAACGAAAAAATGTCCACTTAAGGCAGGAGACCATCGGAGCTGACTCTGGTTAAAGTCACCCAAAATACACAAGCTGTCGTTGGTCTTCATGCGAGACACCACCCACGACAATGAACTTAGATACTGTTCGAAGAGAGATTCGTCTTTAGACCGATCTGCCGGTATGTAAACAACGCAAATGTAAACGGTTTTCGAGGTAAGGTGTACTGCCACCCAAACCAACTCGATCGCAGAAGTGTTCGGAGAAGTCGAAGACCAACTCGATCGCAGAAGTGTTCTTCTGATACAAGTCGCCATATTGATGTTCGAACAAATCAGCAACGAAAATTGAATCGGACTATACTTTAAAGTTAGTTTTTATTTGTTTTTGCAAAACCGAGAAGAAAGTGCCAAAAATATTCGTAATTACCTTTTGCCTCTTTGTGGCGCTTTGTATTAGTATGTGTGTGGTCGATGTTTGCGGACGTGCACGCAAAACACAGAGCAGTTAGAACTAGCGAAAATGCCTCACTTTCTTCTGATGCAAGTCGCCATATTGAAATTACTTGAAAATTCATACCCGTGGTACTACCCAGTCAACTCAATCGGAATTAAATTCGAATCGTTTAAGTATTCCGTTTCAAACGCAACAACCGAACTGAATTCCGTTTCAGAATTCCGATTGAGTGGACTGGGCAGTAGGTTCAAGTAGGATTACACACTTTTGTGAGGTAATCCTGGATATTTTCACAGTGTAATAAACGAGGCAGCTATACCACCACGCAGCGTAAAAGAGCATTATTTTATTACGTAACGCAGTTGTTGGTGTGGGTTCGCTTCGCTAGGATACGGTAAATTTAGCGGATTGCAGACTGGATTTTTGCCATGTGATGTGATGATTGTCTAAGCCCAAGTTGCCTAGGAATCGATAATTGGGAATAGAACCAATTCCACCTGAACCAGATTCTCACCACCATGGCAGCCGTCCATTGCCGGCCGCTCCCATCTCCACCGCGCACCAGGGACAAGGAAAGGGATTTGGAAGACGGGAAGTGTTGATGCTCCAATTTTTTCAGAGTATTAAGGGAAAATCTCCACGGTATCCTCAAGTAAGTTTCGCTTGGAGTTGGACGGTTTTTAAGAAGGTGAATGGTCTGAGGATCCACCCTAGGCGAGCGGTAACGACCGTTGCATTGTTGTTCGAATTCTTCGTAAGTTCTCATTTCTAATGGGAATAACATAAATATCATAAATAACATAAATAACATAAATAAAATAAATAACATAAATAACATAAATAACATAAATAACATAAATAACATAAATAACATAAATAACATAAATAACATAAATAACATAAATAACATAAATAACATAAATAACATAAATAACATAAATAACATAAATAACATAAATAACATAAATAACATAAATAACATAAATAACATAAATAACATAAATAACATAAATAACATAAATAACATAAATAACATAAATAACATAAATAACATAAATAACATAAATAACATAAATAACATAAATAACATAAATAACATAAATAACATAAATAACATGAATAACATAAATAACATAAATAACATAAATAACATAAATAACATAAATAACATAAATAACATAAATAACATAAATAACATAAATAACATAAATAACATAAATAACATAAATAACATAAATAACATAAATTAGCATAAATAACATAAATAACATAAATAACATAAATAACATAAATAACATAAATAACATAAATAACATAAATAACATAAATAACATAAATAACATAAATAACATAAATAACATAAATAACATAAATAACATAAATAACATAAATAACATAAATAACATAAATAACATAAATAACATAAATAATAATAATTATGTATACATCTTTCTAATTTTTCACAATCATATATATATTTGTTTAACAATTTCTTCTTGGCTCATATCAATTTTGCTGAAAGCCAAAAGTCAAAAACGATTCGATTTTAAATCCGATTGAGTTGACTGTGTATGGATATTCAGGTAATTTCAATATGGCGACTTGTATCAGAAGATGGTGAGGCATTTTCGCTAGTTGTAACTGTTCTGTGTTCTGCGTGCACCTCCGCAAACATCGACCACACACTAATACAAATACGCTACCAAGAGGCAAAAGGTAAATACGAATATTTTTGGCATTTTCGTTTCGGTTTTGCAAAAACAAATGACAAAACTAGCTTTTAAGTATAGTTTGACTATCAAACTTGAAATTGTTGCTGATTTGTTGACTTCCACCCCGTCACGGATCATAGTTGACGGAAGACCAGACTCCTTCCAGAAGCCTTTAGGATTTTGTTTGAGACGGTTCTGAACACGAGATTGGTGAGCGAGGAACAGTGACTTATTCAACCGCCTGTAGTCGTTGCTGATCTGATTCAAATTTAAGCGATTGACACTAATAGGGCACTTGGAAAACTTTTTCAAAGCAGCTCTCTTGGAGGATTTCAGCTTTTTGAGGGCTGGGGTAGACCATTCGGGAGTGGCAGGGGGAATGTGGGTCTTTTTAGGAACAAATTGGTCGACTGCGTACAGAACCACATGGGATAGCTTCAACGCTGCAGAGTGCACATCGCTGCTGGAGATGGTAGCGTCCCAGTTAATGGTGTTAAAAAAGATGTTTATGCGTTGGAAATCAGCATTCTTGTAGTCGTAGTAGGTTTTTGCATTGACATCGGAAAACTCAAGCGGCTGACAATCATCGATGCACAGGTGTAATGGGGATGATATCTGACTTCCTTGACGAGAGGTTCTGGGGCTCTGCAGATTTTGGACCTTCCCACCATATCGCTGCTGATGAGACATAGGTCGAGGATCGAGTTGTTCTCGTTTGTAACACCGTTAATTTGAAGAAGGTCTGCCATGTGTTGTTCATCCAATAACCGAGCTGCTAGGGGGCTACGGTGGAGTTGTTGCTATCAACGAAAAATGTCCACTTAAGGCAGGAGACCATCGGAGCTGACTCTGGTTAAAGTCACCCAAAATACACAAGCTGTCGTTGGTCTTCATGCGAGACACCACCCACGACAATGAACTTAGATACTGTTCGAAGAGAGATTCGTCTTTAGACCGATCTGCCGGTATGTAAACAACGCAAATGTAAACGGTTTTCGAGGTAAGGTGCACTGCCACCCAAACCAACTCGATCGCAGAAGTGTTCGGAGAAGTCGAAGACCAACTCGATCGCAGAAGTGTTCTTCTGATACAAGTCGCCATATTGATGT
The DNA here is from genome assembly GCF_015732765.1 of Culex quinquefasciatus. NCBI lineage: Eukaryota > Metazoa > Arthropoda > Insecta > Diptera > Culicidae > Culex > Culex quinquefasciatus. The sequence continues at coordinate 107,958,130 of NC_051862.1, forward strand.
TCGAACAAATCAGCAACGAAAATTGAATCGGACTATACTTTAAAGTTAGTTTTTTTATTTGTTTTTGCAAAACCGAGAAGAAAGTGCCAAAAATATTCGTAATTACCTTTTGCCTCTTTGTGGCGCTTTGTATTAGTATGTGTGTGGTCGATGTTTGCGGACGTGCACGCAAAACACAGAGCAGTTAGAACTAGCGAAAATGCCTCACTTTCTTCTGATGCAAGTCGCCATATTGAAATTACTTGAAAATTCATACCCGTGGTACTACCCAGTCAACTCAATCGGAATTAAATTCGAATCGTTTAAGTATTCCGTTTCAAACGCAACAACCGAACTGAATTCCGTTTCAGAATTCCGATTGAGTGGACTGGGCAGTAGGTTCAAGTAGGATTACACACTTTTGTGTATAATCCTGGATATTTTCACAGTGTAATAAACGAGGCAGCTATACCACCACGCAGCGTAAAAGAGCATTATTTTATTACGTAACGCAGTTGTTGGTGTGGGTTCGCTTCGCTAGGAGACGGTGCATTTAGCGGATTGCAGACTGGATTTTTGCCATGTGATGTGATGATTGTCTAAGCCCAAGTTGCCTAGGAATCGATAATTGGGAATAGAACCAATTCCACCTGAACCAGATTCTCACCACCATGGCAGCCGTCCATTGCCGGCCGCTCCCATCTCCACCGCGCACCAGGGACAAGGAAAGGGATTTGGAAGACGGGAAGTGTTGATGCTCCAATTTTTTCAGAGTATTAAGGGAAAATCTCCACGGTATCCTCAAGTAAGTTTCGCTTGGAGTTGGACGGTTTTTGGGAAGGTGAATGGTCTGAGGATCCACCCTAGGCGAGCGCTAACGACCGTTGCATTGTTGTTCGAATTCTTCGTAAGTTCTCATTTCTAATGGGAATAACATAAATAACATAAATAACATAAATAACATAAATAACATAAATAACATAAATAACATAAATAACATAAATAACATAAATAACATAAATAACATAAATAACATAAATAACATAAATAACATAAATAACATAAATAACATAAATAACATGAATAACATAAATAACATAAATAACATAAATAACATAAATAACATAAATAACATAAATAACATAAATAACATAAATAACATAAATAACATAAATAACATAAATAACATAAATAACATAAATAACATAAATAATAATAATTATGTATACATCTTTCTAATTTTTCACAATCATATATATATTTGTTTAACAATTTCTTCTTGGCTCATATCAATTTTGCTGAAAGCCAAAAGTCAAAAACGATTCGATTTTAAATCCGATTGAGTTGACTGTGTATGGATATTCAGGTAATTTCAATATGGCGACTTGTATCAGAAGATGGTGAGGCATTTTCGCTAGTTGTAACTGTTCTGTGTTCTGCGTGCACCTCCGCAAACATCGACCACACACTAATACAAATACGCTACCAAGAGGCAAAGGTAAATACGAATATTTTGGCATTTTCGTTTCGGTTTTGCAAAAACAAATGACAAAACTAGCTTTTAAGTATAGTTTGACTATCAAACTTGAAATTGTTGCTGATTTGTTGACTTCCACCCCGTCACGGATCATAGTTGACGGAAGACCAGACTCCTTCCAGAAGCCTTTAGGATTTTGTTTGAGGCGGTTCTGAACACGAGATTGGTGAGCGAGGAACAGTGACTTATTCAACCGCCTGTAGTCGTTGCTGATCTGATTCAAATTTAAGCGATTGACACTAATAGGGCACTTGGAAAACTTTTTCAAAGCAGCTCTCTTGGAGGATTTCAGCTTTTTGAGGGCTGGGGTAGACCATTCGGGAGTGGCAGGGGGAATGTGGGTCTTTTTAGGAACAAATTGGTCGACTGCGTACAGAACCACATGGGATAGCTTCAACGCTGCAGAGTGCACATCGCTGCTGGAGATGGTAGCGTCCCAGTTAATGTTATTTATGTTAAAAATAACATAAATAACATAAATAACATAAATAACATAAATAACATAAATAACATAAATAACATAAATAACATAAATAACATAAATAACATAAATAACATAAATAACATAAATAACATAAATAACATAAATAACATAAATAACATAAATAATAATAATTATGTATACATCTTTCTAATTTTTCACAATCATATATATATTTGTTTAACAATTTCTTCTTGGCTCATATCAATTTTGCTGAAAGCCAAAAGTCAAAAATGATTCGATTTTAAATCCGATTGAGTTGACTGTGTATGGATATTCAGGTAATTTCAATATGGCGACTTGTATCAGAAGATGGTGAGGCATTTTCGCTAGTTGTAACTGTTCTGTGTTCTGCGTGCACCTCCGCGAACATCGACCACACACTAATACAAATACGCTACCAAGAGGCAAAAGGTAAATACGAATATTTTTGGCATTTTCGTTTCGGTTTTGCAAAAACAAATGACAAAACTAGCTTTTAAGTATAGTTTGACTATCAAACTTGAAATTGTTGCTGATTTGTTGACTTCCACCCCGTCACGGATCATAGTTGACGGAAGACCAGACTCCTTCCAGAAGCCTTTAGGATTTTGTTTGAGGCGGTTCTGAACACGAGATTGGTGAGCGAGGAACAGTGACTTATTCAACCGCCTGTAGTCGTTGCTGATCTGATTCAAATTTAAGCGATTGACACTAATAGGGCACTTGGAAAACTTTTTCAAAGCAGCTCTCTTGGAGGATTTCAGCTTTTTGAGGGCTGGGGTAGACCATTCGGGAGTGGCAGGGGGAATGTGGGTCTTTTTAGGAACAAATTGGTCGACTGCGTACAGAACCACATGGGATAGCTTCAACGCTGCAGAGTGCACATCGCTGCTGGAGATGGTAGCGTCCCAGTTAATGGTGTTAAAAAAGATGTTTATGCGTTGGAAATCAGCATTCTTGTAGTCGTAGTAGGTTTTTGCATTGACATCGGAAAACTCAAGCGGCTGACAATCATCGATGCACAGGTGTAATGGGGGATGATATCTGACTTCCTTGACGAGAGGTTCTGGGGCTCTGCAGATTTTGGACCTTCCCACCATATCGCTGCTGATGAGACATAGGTCGAGGATCGAGTTGTTCTCGTTTGTAACACCGTTAATTTGAAGAAGGTCTGCCATGTGTTGTTCATCCAATAACCGAGCTGCTAGGGGGGCTACGGTGGAGTTGTTGCTATCAACGAAAAAATGTCCACTTAAGGCAGGAGACCATCGGAGCTGACTCTGGTTAAAGTCACCCAAAATACACAAGCTGTCGTTGGTCTTCATGCGAGACACCACCCACGACAATGAACTTAGATACTGTTCGAAGAGAGATTCGTCTTTAGACCGATCTGCCGGTATGTAAACAACGCAAATGTAAACGGTTTTCGAGGTAAGGTGTACTGCCACCCAAACCAACTCGATCGCAGAAGTGTTCGGAGAAGTCGAAGACCAACTCGATCGCAGAAGTGTTCTTCTGATACAAGTCGCCATATTGATGTTCGAACAAATCAGCAACGAAAATTGAATCGGACTATACTTTAAAGTTAGTTTTTATTTGTTTTTGCAAAACCGAGAAGAAAGTGCCAAAAATATTCGTAATTACCTTTTGCCTCTTTGTGGCGCTTTGTATTAGTATGTGTGTGGTCGATGTTTGCGGACGTGCACGCAAAACACAGAGCAGTTAGAACTAGCGAAAATGCCTCACTTTCTTCTGATGCAAGTCGCCATATTGAAATTACTTGAAAATTCATACCCGTGGTACTACCCAGTCAACTCAATCGGAATTAAATTCGAATCGTTTAAGTATTCCGTTTCAAACGCAACAACCGAACTGAATTCCGTTTCAGAATTCCGATTGAGTGGACTGGGCAGTAGGTTCAAGTAGGATTACACACTTTTGTGTATAATCCTGGATATTTTCACAGTGTAATAAACGAGGCAGCTATACCACCACGCAGCGTAAAAGAGCATTATTTTATTACGTAACGCAGTTGTTGGTGTGGGTTCGCTTCGCTAGGAGACGGTGCATTTAGCGGATTGCAGACTGGATTTTTGCCATGTGATGTGATGATTGTCTAAGCCCAAGTTGCCTAGGAATCGATAATTGGGAATAGAACCAATTCCACCTGAACCAGATTCTCACCACCATGGCAGCCGTCCATTGCCGGCCGCTCCCATCTCCACCGCGCACCAGGGACAAGGAAAGGGATTTGGAAGACGGGAAGTGTTGATGCTCCATTTTTTCAGAGTATTAAGGAAAATCTCCACGGTATCCTCAAGTAAGTTTCGCTTGGAGTTGGACGGTTTTGGGAAGGTGAATGGTCTGAGGATCCACCCTAGGCGAGCGCTAACGACCGTTGCATTGTTGTTCGAATTCTTCGTAAGTTCTCATTTCTAATGGGAATAACATAAATAACATAAATAACATAAATAACATAAATAACATAAATAACATAAATAACATAAATAACATAAATAACATAAATAACATAAATAACATAAATAACATAAATAACATAAATAACATAAATAACATAAATAACATAAATAACATAAATAACATAAATAACATAAATAACATAAATAACATAAATAACATAAATAACATAAATAACATAAATAACATAAATAACATAAATAACATAAATAACATAAATAACATAAATAACATAAATAACATAAATAACATAAATAACATAAATAACATAAATAACATAAATAACATAAATAACATAAATAACATAAATAACATAAATAACATAAATAACATAAATAACATAAATAACATAAATAACAAAAATAACATAAATAACATAAATAACATAAATAACATAAATAATAATAATAACATAAATAACATAAATAACATAAATAACATAAATAACATAAATAACATAAATAACATAAATAACATAAATAACATAAATAATAATAATTATGTATACATCTTTCTAATTTTTCACAATCATATATATATTTGTTTAACAATTTCTTCTTGGCTCATATCAATTTTGCTGAAAGCCAAAAGTCAAAAAAGATTCGATTTTAATTCCGATTGAGTTGACTGGGTATGGATATTCAGGTAATTTCAATATGGCGACTTGTATCAGAAGAAGGTGAGGCATTTTCGCTAGTTGTAACTGTTCTGTGTTCTGCGTGCACCTCCGCAAACATCGACCACACACATACTAATACAAAGCGCTACCAAGAGGCAAAAGGTAATTACACATATTTTTGGCATTTTCGTTTCGGTTTTGCAAAAACAAATGACAAAACTAGCTTTTAAGTATAGTTTGACTATCAAACTTGAAATTGTTGCTGATTTTAACGAAAATTTGATCAAAAAATAATATATATCGTATATATATACAGCAATTCCCCACGAAAACAGCATGGAAAAAAACAAAAGTGCTCGGATCGGGCTCAAAATTTTTCTGGGGGTTCCCTTGCCGAAATAATTAGACCCGTATTTTTTTGTTTGGCCATTAGGGTGACCTACGCCATGTTAGGGTGGTCTAAAAAATGGCCATTTTCGTCGATTTTCGCAAAAACCACTTTTTTCGAAAAATCATAACTCCTCGCCATTTTAACCGATTTCAATTGTCTTATACGCAAATGAAAGGTGATAAGTTGGCCTTTCAAAGAAAAATAGTAAGAAGTTTCAAAAATCTAGCCTAACATATGAAAAGGGCGTATGAAACTTTAAAATGCCGTTTTGGCGGTGTCTGGACCAAAGAGCTTATGTCTGGAAATATTTTTATCGGATTCCCCGGACATTTTTACATAACATACTAAAAAATGGGAGGAGTTCATTAACAGGATTCCGAGATATGATTTTTTGAAAATAAAATCCGTGTTTTTTGACGCGCCGCGCGCAAAAACCGGAGAATGACGAAATTGGCAAAAAATCAACTTTGTTCACTAAAACTGCGATAACTTAAAAAATTCAGCAATGACCTATACATGTCTGGGTACCAAAAGTTGCGTCTTTTAATTACGAAAATTTTGGTACCCAAACATCTATTGGTCATCGCCATTAGGTCATCGCTGAAATTTTAAAGTTATCGCAGTTTTAGTGAAAAAAGTTGATTTTTTGCCAATTTCGTCATTTTCCGGTTTTTGCGCGCGGCGCGTCGAAAAACACGGATTTTATTTTCAAAAAATCATATCTCGGAATCCTGTTAATGAACTCCTCCCATTTTTTGGTATGTTATGTAAAAATGTCCGGGGAATCCGATAAAAATATTTCCAGACATAGGCTCTTTGGTCCAGACACCGCCAAAACGGCATTTTAAAGTTTCATACGCCCTTTCATACGTTAGGCTAGATTTTGAAACTTCTTACTATTTTCTTTGAAAGGCCAACTATCACCTTTCATTGCGTATAAGACAATTGAAATCGTTAAATGGCGAGGAGTTATGATTTTCGAAAAAGTGGTTTTGCGAAAATCGACGAAAATGGCCATTTTTTAGACCACCCTAACACGGCGTAGGTCACCCTAATGGCCAAACAAAAAAATACGGGTCTAATTATTTTGGCCAGGGAACCCCCAGAAAAATTTTGAGCCCGATCCGAGCACTTTTGTTTTTTTCCATGCTGTTTTCGTGGGGAATTGCTGTATATATATATATTTCGCTTGGAGTTGGACGGTTTTTGGGAAGGTGAATGGTCTGAGGATCCACCCTAGGCGAGCGCTAACGACCGTTGCATTGTTGTTCGAATTCTTCGTAAGTTCTCATTTCTAATGGGAATAACATAAATAACATAAATAACATAAATAACATAAATAACATAAATAACATAAATAACATAAATAACATAAATAACATAAATAACATAAATAACATAAATAACATAAATAACATAAATAACATAAATAACATAAATAACATAAATAACATAAATAACATAAATAACATAAATAACATAAATAACATAAATAACATAAATAACATAAATAATAATAATTATGTATACATCTTTCTAATTTTTCACAATCATATATATATTTGTTTAACAATTTCTTCTTGGCTCATATCAATTTTGCTGAAAGCCAAAAGTCAAAAAAGATTCGATTTTAATTCCGATTGAGTTGACTGGGTATGGATATTCAGGTAATTTCAATATGGCGACTTGTATCAGAAGAAGGTGAGGCATTTTCGCTAGTTGTAACTGTTCTGTGTTCTGCGTGCACCTCCGCAAACATCGACCACACACATACTAATACAAAGCGCTACCAAGAGGCAAAAGGTAATTACACATATTTTTGGCATTTTCGTTTCGGTTTTGCAAAAACAAATGACAAAACTAGCTTTTAAGTATAGTTTGACTATCAAACTTGAAATTGTTGCTGATTTTAACGAAAATTTGATCAAAAAATAATATATATCGTATATATATACAGCAATTCCCCACGAAAACAGCATGGAAAAAAACAAAAGTGCTCGGATCGGGCTCAAAATTTTTCTGGGGGTTCCCTTGCCGAAATAATTAGACCCGTATTTTTTTGTTTGGCCACTAGGGTGACCTACGCCATGTTAGGGTGGTCTAAAAAATGGCCATTTTCGTCGATTTTCGCAAAAACCACTTTTTCGAAAATCATAACTCCTCGCCATTTTAACCGATTTCAATTGTCTTATACGCAAATGAAAGGTGATAAGTTGGCCTTTCAAAGAAAAATAGTAAGAAGTTTCAAAAATCTAGCCTAACATATGAAAAGGGCGTATGAAACTTTAAAATGCCGTTTTGGCGGTGTCTGGACCAAAGAGCTTATGTCTGGAAATATTTTTATCGGATTCCCCGGACATTTTTACATAACATACTAAAAAATGGAAGGAGTTCATTAACAGGATTCCGAGATATGATTTTTTGAAAATAAAATCCGTGTTTTTTGACGCGCCGCGCGCAAAAACCGGAGAATGACGAAATTGGCAAAAAATCAACTTTGTTCACTAAAACTGCGATAACTTAAAAATTTCAGCAATGACCTATACATGTCTGGGTACCAAAAGTTGCGTCTTTTAATTACGAAAATTTTGGTACCCAAACATCTATTGGTCATCGCTGAAATTTTTAAGTTATCGCAGTTTTAGTGAAAAAAGTTGATTTTTTGCCAATTTCGTCATTCTCCGGTTTTTGCGCGCGGCGCAAAAACACGGATTTTATTTTCAAATCATATCTCGAATCTGTTAATGAACTCCTCCCATTTTTTAGTATGTTATGTAAAAATGTCCGGGGAATCCGATAAAAATATTTCCAGTCATAAGCTCTTTGGTCCAGACACCGCCAAAACAGCATTTTAAAGTTTCATTTGCCCTTTTCATATGTTAGGCTAGATTTTTGAAACTTCTTACTATTTTTCTTTGAAAAGCCAACTTATCACCTTTCATTTGCGTATAAGACAATTGAAATCGGTTAAAATGGCGAGGAGTTATGATTTTTCGAAAAAAGTGGTTTTTGCGAAAATCGACGAAACTGGCCATTTTTTAGACCACCCTAACATGGCGTAGGTCACCCTAATGGCCAAACAAAAAAATACGGGTCTAATTATTTCGGCCAGGGAACCCCCAGAAAAATTTTGAGCCCGATCCGAGCACTTTTGTTTTTTTCCATGCTGTTTTCGTGGGGAATTGCTGTATATATATAACTCGTTCGAACCCCCCACACCCTCAACCCACATCACCAACTGCGTTACGTAATAAAATAATGCTCTTTTACGCTGTACCATTCAGTCAACTCAATCGGAATTAAATTCGAATTGTCTTAGTATATATAGTATATATCTCGGGTGAGTTTTCAAATAGCCGTAAGAGCCATAGTGATCTCCGACATTAATATTCGTTTTTCTCCAAATTGTAATAAAATTTCATTCATTTTTAGTTTGGGTCACTTGAAAGACGTGTAGATGAACAATCTTAAGCATTTTTGAAATTGGTTTTTCGTAAGTGGGTCGGATACCGAGGCAAAAAGGCTTTGTTTACCATTGGCTCTTACGTATTTTGAAAACCAATCCGAGATATAGTATGTGCCCAAATACGTTAATACGCCTCTCTCGTATACGGTTGTTTATTTCGGCAGAAGTGGAGGCAGTTTGAAATTAACGCAAAAGTGTGTACACCACCAACTGCGTTACGTAATAAAATAATGCTCTTTTACGCTGGTAAACTGAAAACCCAACCATGGTAGTTGCTACCATATTAAAGGGTTAAATTGAGAACACGCACCGACGTATTTTTGCTAAAAACATTCTGTGCTTGGATTGACTAATTAACGCAGTCAGTTTTACTATGTCGTGAGCGGTATAGTCATTTTAACCCTCCAATACGGAGAAAATGATAATGATGTTGTAATTGCTACCATGCAATTTTGTGGAAGCATGGTACATTTTACCATACCACTTTTGTGTAGTAATCCTGGATATTTTCACAGTGTAATAAACGAGGCAGCTATACCACCACGCAGCGTAAAAGAGCATTATTTTATTACGTAACGCAGTTGTGGGTTCGCTTCGCTAGGAGACGGTGAATTTAGCGGATTGCAGACTGGATTTTTGCCATGTGATGTGATGATTGTCTAAACCCAAGTTGCCTAGGAATCGATAATTGGGAATAGAACCAATTCTACCTGAACCAGATTCTCACCACCATGGCAGCCGTCCATTGCCGGCCGCTCCCATCTCCACCGCGCACCAGGGACAAGGAAAGGGATTTGGAAAAAATAAAATAATGCTCTTTTACGCTGGTAAACTGAAAACCCAACCATGGTAGTTGCTACCATATTAAAGGGTTAAATTGAGAACACGCACCGACGTATTTTTGCTAAAAACATTCTGTGCTTGGATTGACTAATTAACGCAGTCAGTTTTACTATGTCGTGAGCGGTATAGTAATTTTAACCCTCCAATACGGAGAAAATGATAATGATGTTGTAATTGCTACCATGCAATTTTGTGGAAGCATGGTACATTTTACCATATTTGCGTTTACTTTTACTAAAAAGCCACAGTTAATTTAATAAGCAGCATTTTTAGCAAATGTTTTTTAAAATTACCATTGTCGGGCTTTCAGTGTGGCGCTGCGTGGTGGTAGATGCCCTGTTTATTACGCTGTGAAAATATCTGTGGCTAATTTAAGGAACCAAAAGGTGGCAACAGTAATGTCCGTTCAAAAGAGGTGCTGCAAAAAAACTTATTATTTTTTGATCAAATTTTCGAACAAATCAGCAACAAAGTTTGAGTCAATCTATACTTAAAAGTTAGTGTTGTTATTTGTTTTGCAAAACCGAAACGAAAGTGCCAAACATATTCGTAATTACCTTTTGCCTCTTGGTGGCGCTTTGTATTAGTATGTGTGTGGTCGATGTTTGCGGATGTGCACGCAGAACACAGAACAGTTAAAACTAGCGAAAATGCCTCACTTTCTTCCGATACAAGTCGCCATATTGATGTTCGAACAAATCAGCAACGAAAATTGAATCAGACTATACTTTAAAGTTAGTTTTTTTATTTGTTTTTGCAATACCGAAAAGAAAGTGCCAAAAATATTCGTAATTACCTTTTGCCTCTTTGTGGCGCTTTGTATTAGTATGTGTGTGGTCGATGTTTGCGGACGTGCACGCAAAACACAGAGCAGTTAGAACTAGCGAAAATGCCTCACTTTCTTCTGATGCAAGTCGCCATATTGAAATTACTTGAAAATTCATACCCGTGGTACTACCCAGTCAACTCAATCGGAATAAAAATCGAATCGTTTAAGTATTCCGTTTCAAACGCAACAACCGAACTGAATTCTGTTTTAGAATCCGATTGAGTAACGTAACGCAGTTGGTGGTGTGGGTTGAGGAGGTGGGAGGCAAAAAAGGCTTTGTTTACTATTGGCTCTTACGTATTTTTGAATACTAATCCGAAATATAGTATGTGCCCAAATACGTCAATACGCCTCTCTCGTATACGGTTGTAAATTTCGGCACAAGTGGAGGCAGTTTGAAACTAACACAAAAGTGTGTGTACACCACCAACTGCGTTACGTAATAAAATAATGCTCTTTTACGGTGGTGGCGCTGCGTGGTGGTAGCTGCCCTGTTTATTACACTGTGAAAATATCTATGGCTAATCTAAGGAACCAACAGGTGGCAACAGAAATGTCCGTTCAAAAGAGGTGCTGCAAAAAAACGTATTCTTTTTTGATCAAATTTTCGAACAAATCAGCAACAATTACAAGTTTGATAATCAAACTATACTTAAAAGTTAGTTTTGTTATTTGTTTTTGCAAAACCGAAAATAAAGTGCCAAAAATATTCGTAATTACCTTTTGCCTCTTGGTGGCGCTTTTTATTAGTATGAGTGTGGTCGATGTTTGCGGATGTGCACGCAGAACACAGAACAGTTAAAACTAGCGAAAATGCCTCACTTTCTTCTGATACAAGTTGCCGCATTCTTTTATTACGTAACGCAATTGGTGGTGGTCGCCATATTGAAATTACTTGAATATTCATACCCGTGGTACTACCCAGTCAACTCAATCGGAATTAAATTCGAATCGTTTAAGCATTCCGTTTCAAACGCAACAACCGAACTGAATTCCGTTTCAGAATTCCGATTGAGTTGACTGGGCAGTAGGTTCAAGTAGGATTACACACTTTTGTGTAATCATATGGTACGTTCGTTTGAAATGCCGGTGTGGCACTGAGTGCCGCACTCGTCGGTGCCAGTTTTGGTTCAATCGAACGTCATTTGTCAGTGCGCGTGGAACTCGAATGAAACTGAAAAAATATTGAGTGCGGCACTAGAGTTTCAGTTCCAACATGGCGGCGAAACTCGTGCGGAACTAGCGCGAGTTTCTTCAAAGAACACTTTGACAGCTCTGAGTGCGGCACTCAGTGTGAAACTAGCCATCAAACGAACGTACCAATAGTTGAACTAAAAAATGTTTAAAGCTGTTACTCGGTGAAGCAATAACGTTGCCCAGGCACGAAATATTTTAGCAGAGCTGGTTCTGTAAGAATCCTGCTAGAATGTCGCTACATTTCTGTTAGAATTCTATAAGAAAATGGAAACTCCCAGTCACGACGTTCTAGCAGGATTCTAACAGAGTTCTTACAGAGCTGGATATTCTTACAGCATTCTAGAAGAAATGTTCCACCGTTCTAGCAGAATTCTGACAGAACCAGCTCTGCTAGAATATTTCGTGACTGGGCTGTGTTAGAACTCGGCTAGAAACCAACCAACGAATGCCTGCTCATTAAGGTACACTTCTTTTATTACGTTACGCTAAAATTTGTATTTAAATCCAAATTTTAGCGTTACGTAATAAAAGAAGTGTTGGTTGGTTTCCAGCCGAGTTCTAACACAGTTTACATTTTCTTATAGAATTCTAACAGAAATGTAGCGACATTCTGGCAGGATTCTTACAAAACCAGCTCTGCTAAAATATTTCGTGCCTGCACTCAAAATCAGAATAACCCTTAAAAGGGTTTTTATCCTTTTTTCAAGTTTACCCGTCTTCACCCTTTTGAAAGGGTACGAGGGCGAAACCCTTCAAAAGGGTACTGGCCCAGTACCCTTTAAAAGGATACTGCCCAGTCAAATCAATCCGAATTCTGAAACGGAATATAATTAGAATCGTATACAAATTCCGTTTCAAACGCAACAACCGGTTCGAACACGGAACCGGTTGTTGCGTTTGAAATGGAATTTGTATACGATTCTAATTAGATTCCGTTTCAGAATTCGGATTGATTTGACTGGGTGGCCATGGAGCGGCGCGCTCACTAGCGACATCTATGAGTCAATTTTGTTTTGTTGAAACAGTGCTGCCATCTATTGTAATTTTTCATAATTTCTTTAAGCATTAAATTTTATTAGGAAAATGTTTTTTTATTGTTTTAAATTAATATTTACAGTTCAAAAAAAAATGTAATCCATAGTAAATCACATGCTTTGAGTATTGCGCTGTTCGGTTTAAACCGAGGGGCGTGACAATGGCCTTAATAAATTAATTTTGGCATTTAATATATTAAGGAATTAAATTCCTCTTGCCATTTGACATTTTACAGAACCACACCTGCTTTATTGAAAACGTTGGTTTGCTTTGTGTCTCTTTCGCGCTCGACTGTCAAGTTTGTTTTGAATTAATTTTGTGATGCAGCAAGCTGCAACGCAGGAAAAGTTTATGGAGCAGCACCGGAAAAGGACAAACTGCCGGAGAGCATCGGAACATCCAACGCCATCGAATTCCACCGCAAGTGGAAACTTGTTCATCTCAGCTGGACAGATTGTTCCGCTAAGCATCGTTCTCGCATGGTGAGTTTCAATATTCTTTTCAAACTTTTCAAGTTAAATAGGCAATTCTTGTTTCAACTATCAGTTGTTTAAAAAACGATCATCTTTCGAACCAGTTGTTTTTTCTGTGATTAAAGACATTATTTTGTTCCACCCCCTCCAGGTTTTAATTGGAAGTGTTGCATTCCTCTTGAAGGACTGCTTCCTCCAAACGGGATGTTGTTGCTGTGGGTGCCGCGGCCGTTCAACATGCGTCGGGACAATGTCGATGGGTGATCTGGTCAAAGGTCAAAGGCTGGTGCTAGGAGTACTGCTCGTCGGGAAATCAGTTGAAATCTTCTTGGTTACGTGCTGAACGCGTTCAAATACCGCAAACCGCAGGTGCAGAAGAAGCAGTACCAGTTCCGTTCGCTCAGCGCGACTCAGTTCTTCCAAGCATCGACTCTGCCTGGTATAATTTGCTTAACCTGAACAGTTTTCATTTGGATCGCGATTTTAATGTAAAACTTATAAAGACGTTTACTAAAAAGGATTGTGAGGTGCGATTCGTAGATGCTTGTGCCGGGGAATTGTGCTTTTATTCATCATGCGCAAAGTCAAGTTGTGAAATATAATAAATATAAATAAAAAATCTATTCTAACATGATAGCGAGAACATCACTTAAACAATAATTTTGTATATTTATTATTATTTTTTCATTAAGCATATTTTTAAATAAAGGGCAAGTACTTGTACTTCGACTGACACCATATTAACAAATCAAACTTCCGTCCGATACCGAATGTGGGGTGACCTGTTAAGTTTCAGTAGAAGCGGTTTGCTCCTTGCCGAAGCTCAATTCCATAAGCAGCTTCTAGGATGATGTCCAAGTTCTTTGACGCAATCGCGAAGAAAAATCAGAGAGAGAACGTTGCCAGCGAGGACGTTCTGTGCACCTGAGCCGGCGCCGGTTCGGTATTGATGAGATAATTGTTGCTGATTTGTTCGAACATTTGATAAAAAAGTTTTTTTGCGGCACCTCTTTTTGACGAACATTTCTGTTGCCACCTTTTGGTTCCTTGGATTAGCCATGGATATTTTCATAGTGTAATAGTGAGTTATCTAAGCCCGAGCTCACGCACACTAGCACTCCATTTGTTTTGCTGGCGGGTACAAAATTTAACCTCAATGTTTTTCGTGTACGTTCACGCAATACATGCGCACGTAGATAACTCTATGAACAGGGCAGCTACCACCACGCAGCGCCACCAGCGTAAAAGAGCATCTTTTATTACGTAACGCTGTTGGTGGTGTAGGTTGAGGGGGGTGGGAGGTTCGAACGAGTTAAGTATTTTTTTGAAATTTGTATGGACATTTTAAACGAAGGGGGAGGGGATCAAAAAATCCAAATTTTAGCGTTACGTAATAAAAGAAGTGTACCTAAATGAGCAGGCATTCGTTGGTTGGTTTCTAGCCGAGTTCTAACACAGTTTCCATTTTCTTATAGAATGGTCCTGGGTTCGATACCCATCTGCTTCCAACGAGAAAGTTCTGGACTCATTGAATTTGGAAATTAATGAAAAACATGAAGCTCACGGCGGGGTTCAATCCCCTGTCCTTAGGATTGGCAAACAAAATGCTTCCCACTTTACCGTGGAGCATTAGTAGCTTCAGTAGGACTTAGACTGATATAGTTGAATCCAAGAAACGGACGAGAATAAAGTTGAATGCAAGGTAGTAGTGCGTCGTAGTGGTGGTGCATATCGCGTTACCGTGCGTCTCTGTTCGAGTGCCAAAAAAAAATCCGACGAAAATCTTTCCGATCGCGCCCGAAGAAGCCACACAGCAAAGTGCTCGTTCGCGGCGCGAGTTGAGTGTGTTGCATAGATCAGCTTTCTAGACGCAACGCGAGCCCAAAAAATCGCGTGTCGTCGGAAATGTTGTGGAAGTTTTTGAGAAAAACTGAAATGGGTGTAAAAGTGCTAGAGTGTTCACCGACCGTAACGACGAGGCTACCGCTGGCCTTGCAGCGTAGGTGGTAGTCCCACCGCGAGGCTAGGGCTCCTTAGGCTAGCCACCTATGGAGTCCAAAAGCAAAACGATGGCTACTGAATCTGCGAGAAGGAAACCAGACTGGAGGAATGGAACGACCCTTAGCATGAAAACACGGACACGAATCGGAACATGGAACGTATTGACGCTTGCCCAGAAGGGTAAGTTAGCAACGCTAGGGAAGGAGGCAGCTCGGCTGAAGCTTGAGATCTTGGGGCTTAGCGAAGTCCGTTGGCCGAACTCAGCAGAACACAAGTTCAAAAACTTCAACATGTCAGTGGAAATTTCTGTTTGTTGACAACCATAGAGTTATCTACGTGCGCATGTATTGCGTGTACGTACACGAAAAAAAGTGAGGTTAAATTTTGTACCGTCCAGCAAAACAAATGGTGTGCTAGTGTGCGTGAGCTTGGGCTTAGATAACTCTATAGAGGTATCAAAGCCCGAGCTCACGCACACTAGTACTCCATTTGTTTTGCTGATTGGTACAAAATTTAACCTCAATCTATTTCGTGTACGTACGTGCAATACACGCGCACGTAGATAACTCTACAGTTATCCATTTTTTTCAAATAGCTCTTGAATGACTTTTTTTAAAATGCTGAAATTGATTTGAGGTACAACACGTAAATTTTTAAATGAAACTAATGGCAAAATATTTTGTAAGATAGTGAATACAAAACAGAAACAAAATCACCAACATTCATCACGGACGTCTTTTCTGCGGATACTTTGCTTGGAAGAAATCTTATTTTCGACGGACGCGTAGTGCGGACGTACGGAGCACGGATGCGCATACGGGTGCGGAACAGTGTGAATGGCTGCATAAGAAATGCATTGGAGAAATCGCGTCCGCACTGTGCGTCCGTACTGTCAAATTTTGTGCGGATGCGGCTGCGGCTGCGGATGCGGTATAATGTGAATACATATACATATAATGTCAATACAATACGCTGCGTGGTGGTATAGCTGCCTCCCAGTCAAATCAATCCGAATTCTGAAACGGAATCTAATTAGAATTGTATACAAATTCCGTTTCAAACGCAACAACCGGTTCGAACACGGAACCGGTTGTTGCGTTTGAAACGGAATTTGTATACGATTCTAATTAGATTCCGTTTCAGAATTCGGATTGATTTGACTGGGCTCGTTTATTACACTGTGAAAATATCCAGGATTACTACACAAAAGTGTGTAATCCTACTTGAACCTACTGCCCAGTCCACTCAATCGGAATTCTGAAACGGAATTCAGTTCGGTTGTTGCGTTTGAATCGGAATACTTAAACGATTCGAATTTAATTCCGATTGAGTTGACTGGGTAGTACCACGGGTATGAATTTTCAAGTAAGTTCAATATGGCGACTTGCATCAGAAGAAAGTGAGGCATTTTCGCTAGTTCTAACTGATCTGTGTTTTGCGTGCACGTCCGCAAAAATCGACCACACACATACTAATACAAAGCGCCTCAAAGAGGCAAAAGGTAATTACGAATATTTTTGGCACTTTCTTTTCGGTTTTGCAAAAACAAATAAAAAAAACTAACTAAAGTATAGTCTGATTCAATTTTCGTTGCTGATTTGTTCGAACATCAATATGGCGACTTGTATCAGAAGAAAGTGAGGCATTTTCGCTAGTTTTAACTGTTCTGTGTTCTGCGTGCACATCCGCAAACATCGACCACACACATACTAATACAAAGCGCCACCAAGAGGCAAAAGGTAATTACGAATATTTTTGGCACTTTCGTTTCGGTTTTGCAAAACAATTTGTATGGACATTTTAAACGAAGGGCGAAGGGGTCAAAAAATCCAAATTTTAGCGTTACGTAATAAAAGAAGTGTACCTAAATGAGCAGGCATTCGTTGGTTGGTTTCTAGCCGAGTTCTAACACAGTTTCCATTTTCTTATAGAATGGTCCTGGGTTCGATACCCATCTGCTTCCAACGAGAAAGTTCTGGACTCATTGAATTTGGAAATTAATGAAAAACATGAAGCTCACGGCGGGGTTCAATCCCCTGTCCTTACCCTGACTGAAAAGTCCGTCGGACGTCCGTCGTTTGTCGTTCGTGCAATCGTACGACGTCGCACGACAATGTCGTGCGACATTCGCACGAATGTCATACGTTTTTGCACCAAAATGTCGTATTTGTCGTGCGATCGATCATCGAAATTGTTCGACATTGTCGTACGACATTCGACCGACGTCGCACGGTTTTGTTATTTAGGTTGTCGTGCCTTTGTCGTATGCTGTTTTTTTTCGGATTTTGAGGTTATGTGGCAGTAAAAATAAACATTTTTTTTATTTTTAAATTATGTTTATATGTATTTTTTCTGTAAATTAATCTTTTTCACTCGATTTCACAAACATTCATTAATTTTACTTGTTGTGTGTCGCGATCTTCACGTGGTTTTTGGCGTTGTCTTCCAGTTGGCCTTTCAGCTCATCTCGTCGCCTCGGCATCCCACAAATGGATGGCCACCGGAGTCCGGACAAGGTCGGTTTACGCACTTCCGGTACAAGTGTTTTTGCGATCGTTACAGCTTCCGTTCCGTGGGACAACACGGAAACGCTGGGTTGTCAGCAGGATTCGATTGGAATATTTTTGGTTACCTGAAAAAAGATTACGTCATTCGGCTAAATCATCCAAAATATAACTAGAAATGTGAAATTTAACTTTCAATGTAAAATTAAAAAAAAAGTAGTCTCTAAACTTGTAAGTTTTTGGGAAAAAAAGACAAAAAAAATGTTAAGCATAACATAATATTTCATTGAAACATTTTAAATTTAAGATAAAAAATCAAAATCAACTTATGTTGATTTTTTATCCAAAATTTGTATGGAGAATTTGATTTATTTTTTAAATTTAAAGTGCATGTGTTTCTTGGGACTCTGAAGTCCATGCTTTAAAGAAGCAATGAACTTTAAAGTTTTCGAACAATTATGATATGTTCGAATGTTAGAATCGTTAAAATCTAAAATATCTGAATAATTTTAAAATTAAAATAAAATCTTTGATATTTCGAAAAAACGTTTTGAAAATATCAAGAATTTTAAGAATAAGACAATTTTTTTAACGATTTTAGAATTTTACAATTTTATAATTTTATAATTTTATAATTTTATAATTTTATAATTTTATAATTTTATAATTTTATAATTTTATAATTTTATAATTTTATAATTTTATAATTTTATAATTTTATAATTTTATAATTTTATAATTTTATAATTTTATAATTTTATTATTTTATAATTTTATAATTTTATAATTTTATAATTTTATAATTTTATAATTTTATAATTTTATAATTTTATAATTTTATAATTTTATAATTTTATAATTTTATATATAATTTTATAATTTTATAATTTTATAATTTTATAATTTTATAATTTTATAATTTTATAATTTTATAATTTTATAATTTTATAATTTTATAATTTTATAATTTTATAATTTTATAATTTTATAATTTTATAATTTTATAATTTTATAATTTTATAATTTTATAATTTTATAATTTTATAATTTTATAATTTTATAATTTTATAATTTTATAATTTTATAATTTTATAATTTTATAATTTTATAATTTTATAATTTTATAATTTTATAATTTTATAATTTTATAATTTTATAATTTTATAATTTTATAATTTTATAATTTTATAATTTTATAATTTTATAATTTTATAATTTTATAATTTTATAATTTTATAATTTTATAATTTTATAATTTTATAATTTTATAATTTTATAATTTTATAATTTTATAATTTTATAATTTTATAATTTTATAATTTTATAATTTTATAATTTTATAATTTTATAATTTTATAATTTTATAATTTTATAATTTTATAATTTTATAATTTTATAATTTTATAATTTTATAATTTTATAATTTTATAATTTTATAATTTTATAATTTTATAATTTTATAATTTTATAATTTTATAATTTTATAATTTTATAATTTTATAATTTTATAATTTTATAATTTTATAATTTTATAATTTTATAATTTTATAATTTTATAATTTTATAATTTTATAATTTTATAATTTTATAATTTTATAATTTTATAATTTTATAATTTTATAATTTTATAATTTTATAATTTTATAATTTTATAATTTTATAATTTTATAATTTTATAATTTTATAATTTTATAATTTTATAATTTTATAATTTTATAATTTTATAATTTTATAATTTTATAATTTTATAATTTTATAATTTTATAATTTTATAATTTTATAATTTTATAATTTTATAATTTTATAATTTTATAATTTTATAATTTTATAATTTTATAATTTTATAATTTTATAATTTTATAATTTTATAATTTTATAATTTTATAATTTTATAATTTTATAATTTTATAATTTTATAATTTTATAATTTTATAATTTTATAATTTTATAATTTTATAATTTTATAATTTTATAATTTTATAATTTTATAATTTTATAATTTTATAATTTTATAATTTTATAATTTTATAATTTTATAATTTTATAATTTTATAATTTTATAATTTTATAATTTTATAATTTTATAATTTTATAATTTTATAATTTTATAATTTTATAATTTTATAATTTTATAATTTTATAATTTTATAATTTTATAATTTTATAATTTTATAATTTTATAATTTTATAATTTTATAATTTTATAATTTTATAATTTTATAATTTTATAATTTTATAATTTTATAATTTTATAATTTTATAATTTTATAATTTTATAATTTTATAATTTTATAATTTTATAATTTTATAATTTTATAATTTTATAATTTTATAATTTTATAATTTTATAATTTTATAATTTTATAATTTTATAATTTTATAATTTTATAATTTTATAATTTTATAATTTTATAATTTTATAATTTTATAATTTTATAATTTTATAATTTTATAATTTTATAATTTTATAATTTTATAATTTTATAATTTTATAATTTTATAATTTTATAATTTTATAATTTTATAATTTTATAATTTTATAATTTTATAATTTTATAATTTTATAATTTTATAATTTTATAATTTTATAATTTTATAATTTTATAATTTTATAATTTTATAATTTTATAATTTTATAATTTTATAATTTTATAATTTTATAATTTTATAATTTTATAATTTTATAATTTTATAATTTTATAATTTTATAATTTTATAATTTTATAATTTTATAATTTTATAATTTTATAATTTTATAATTTTATAATTTTATAATTTTATAATTTTATAATTTTATAATTTTATAATTTTATAATTTTATAATTTTATAATTTATAATTTTATAATTTTATAATTTTATAATTTTATAATTTTATAATTTTATAATTTTATAATTTTATAATTTTATAATTTTATAATTTTATAATTTTATAATTTTATAATTTTATAATTTTATAATTTTATAATTTTATAATTTTATAATTTTATAATTTTATAATTTTATAATTTTATAATTTTATAATTTTATAATTTTATAATTTTATAATTTTATAATTTTATAATTTTATAATTTTATAATTTTATAATTTTATAATTTTATAATTTTATAATTTTATAATTTTATAATTTTATAATTTTATAATTTTATAATTTTATAATTTTATAATTTTATAATTTTATAATTTTATAATTTTATAATTTTATAATTTTATAATTTTATAATTTTATAATTTTATAATTTTATAATTTTATAATTTTATAATTTTATAATTTTATAATTTTATAATTTTATAATTTTATAATTTTATAATTTTATAATTTTATAATTTTATAATTTTATAATTTTATAATTTTATAATTTTATAATTTTATAATTTTATAATTTTATAATTTTATAATTTTATAATTTTATAATTTTATAATTTTATAATTTTATAATTTTATAATTTTATAATTTTATAATTTTATAATTTTATAATTTTATAATTTTATAATTTTATAATTTTATAATTTTATAATTTTATAATTTTATAATTTTATAATTTTATAATTTTATAATTTTATAATTTTATAATTTTATAATTTTATAATTTTATAATTAATTTTATAATTTTATAATTTTATAATTTTATAATTTTATAATTTTATAATTTTATAATTTTATAATTTTATAATTTTATAATTTTATAATTTTATAATTTTATAATTTTATAATTTTATAATTTTATAATTTTATAATTTTATAATTTTATAATTTATAATTTTATAATTTTATAATTTTATAATTTTATAATTTTATAATTTTATAATTTTATAATTTTATAATTTTATAATTTTATAATTTTATAATTTTATAATTTTATAATTTTATAATTTTATAATTTTATAATTTTATAATTTTATAATTTTATAATTTTATAATTTTATAATTTTATAATTTTATAATTTTATAATTTTATAATTTTATAATTTTATAATTTATAATTTTATAATTTTATAATTTTATAATTTTATAATTTTATAATTTTATAATTTTATAATTTTATAATTTTATAATTTTATAATTTTATAATTTTATAATTTTATAATTTTATAATTTTATAATTTTATAATTTTATAATTTTATAATTTTATAATTTTATAATTTTATAATTTTATAATTTTATAATTTTATAATTTTATAATTTTATAATTTTATAATTTTATAATTTTATAATTTTATAATTTTATAATTTTATAATTTTATAATTTTATAATTTTATAATAATTTATAATTTTATAATTTTATAATTTTATAATTTTATAATTTTATAATTTTATAATTTTATAATTTTATAATTTTATAATTTTATAATTTTATAATTTTATAATTTTATAATTTTATAATTTTATAATTTTATAATTTTATAATTTTATAATTTTATAATTTTATAATTTTATAATTTTATAATTTTATAATTTTATAATTTTATAATTTTATAATTTTATAATTTTATAATTTTATAATTTTATAATTTTATAATTTTATAATTTTATAATTTTATAATTTTATAATTTTATAATTTTATAATTTTATAATTTTATAATTTTATAATTTTATAATTTTATAATTTTATAATTTTATAATTTTATAATTTTATAATTTTATAATTTTATAATTTATAATTTTATAATTTTATAATTTTATAATTTTATAATTTTATAATTTTATAATTTTATAATTTTATAATTTTATAATTTTATAATTTTATAATTTTATAATTTTATAATTTTATAATTTTATAATTTTATAATTTTATAATTTTATAATTTTATAATTTTATAATTTTATAATTTTATAATTTTATAATTTTATAATTTTATAATTTTATAATTTTATAATTTTATAATTTTATAATTTTATAATTTTATAATTTTATAATTTTATAATTTTATAATTTTATAATTTTATAATTTTATAATTTTATAATTTTATAATTTTATAATTTTATAATTTTATAATTTTATAATTTTATAATTTTATAATTTTATAATTTTATAATTTTATAATTTTATAATTTTATAATTTTATAATTTTATAATTTTATAATTTTATAATTTTATAATTTTATAATTTTATAATTTTATAATTTTATAATTTTATAATTTTATAATTTTATAATTTTATAATTTTATAATTTTATAATTTTATAATTTTATAATTTTATAATTTTATAATTTTATAATTTTATAATTTTATAATTTTATAATTTTATAATTTTATAATTTTATAATTTTATAATTTTATAATTTTATAATTTTATAATTTTATAATTTTATAATTTTATAATTTTATAATTTTATAATTTTATAATTTTATAATTTTATAATTTTATAATTTTATAATTTTATAATTTTATAATTTTATAATTTTATAATTTTATAATTTTATAATTTTATAATTTTATAATTTTATAATTTTATAATTTTATAATTTATATAATTTTATAATTTTATAATTTTATAATTTTATAATTTTATAATTTTATAATTTTATAATTTTATAATTTTATAATTTTATAATTTTATAATTTTATAATTTTATAATTTTATAATTTTATAATTTTATAATTTTATAATTTTATAATTTTATAATTTTATAATTTTATAATTTTATAATTTTATAATTTTATAATTTTATAATTTTATAATTTTATAATTTTATAATTTTATAATTTTATAATTTTATAATTTTATAATTTTATAATTTTATAATTTTATAATTTTATAATTTTATAATTTTATAATTTTATAATTTTATAATTTTATAATTTTATAATTTTATAATTTTATAATTTTATAATTTTATAATTTTATAATTTTATAATTTTATAATTTTATAATTTTATAATTTTATAATTTTATAATTTTATAATTTTATAATTTTATAATTTTATAATTTTATAATTTTATAATTTTATAATTTTATAATTTTATAATTTTATAATTTTATAATTTTATAATTTTATAATTTATAATTTTATAATTTTATAATTTTATAATTTTATAATTTTATAATTTTATAATTTTATAATTTTATAATTTTATAATTTTATAATTTTATAATTTTATAATTTTATAATTTTATAATTTTATAATTTTATAATTTTATAATTTTATAATTTTATAATTTTATAATTTTATAATTTTATAATTTTATAATTTTATAATTTTATAATTTTATAATTTTATAATTTTATAATTTTATAATTTTATAATTTTATAATTTTATAATTTTATAATTTTATAATTTTATAATTTTATAATTTTATAATTTTATAATTTTATAATTTTATAATTTTATTTATTTTATAATTTTATAATTTTATAATTTTATAATTTTATAATTTTATAATTTTATAATTTTATAATTTTATAATTTTATAATTTTATAATTTTATAATTTTATAATTTTATAATTTTATAATTTTATAATTTTATAATTTTATAATTTTATAATTTTATAATTTTATAATTTTATAATTTTATAATTTTATAATTTTATAATTTTATAATTTTATAATTTTATAATTTTATAATTTTATAATTTTATAATTTTATAATTTTATAATTTTATAATTTTATAATTTTATAATTTTATAATTTTATAATTTTATAATTTTATAATTTTATAATTTTATAATTTTATAATTTTATAATTTTATAATTTTATAATTTTATAATTTTATAATTTTATAATTTTATAATTTTATAATTTTATAATTTTATAATTTTATAATTTTATAATTTTATAATTTTATAATTTTATAATTTTATAATTTTATAATTTTATAATTTTATAATTTTATAATTTTATAATTTTATAATTTTATAATTTTATAATTTTATAATTTTATAATTTTATAATTTTATAATTTTATAATTTTATAATTTTATAATTTTATAATTTTATAATTTTATAATTTTATAATTTTATAATTTTATAATTTTATAATTTTATAATTTTATAATTTTATAATTTTATAATTTTATAATTTATAATTTTATAATTTTATAATTTTATAATTTTATAATTTTATAATTTTATAATTTTATAATTTTATAATTTTATAATTTTATAATTTTATAATTTTATAATTTTATAATTTTATAATTTTATAATTTTATAATTTTATAATTTTATAATTTTATAATTTTATAATTTTATAATTTTATAATTTTATAATTTTATAATTTTATAATTTTATAATTTTATAATTTTATAATTTTATAATTTTATAATTTTATAATTTTATAATTTTATAATTTTATAATTTTATAATTTTATAATTTTATAATTTTATAATTTTATAATTTTATAATTTTATAATTTTATAATTTTATAATTTTATAATTTTATAATTTTATAATTTTATAATTTTATAATTTTATAATTTTATAATTTTATAATTTTATAATTTTATAATTTTATAATTTTATAATTTTATAATTTTATAATTTTATAATTTTATAATTTTATAATTTTATAATTTTATAATTTTATAATTTTATAATTTTATAATTTTATAATTTTATAATTTTATAATTTTATAATTTATAATTTTATAATTTATAATTTTATAATTTTATAATTTTATAATTTTATAATTTTATAATTTTATAATTTTATAATTTTATAATTTTATAATTTTATAATTTTATAATTTTATAATTTTATAATTTTATAATTTTATAATTTTATAATTTTATAATTTTATAATTTTATAATTTTATAATTTTATAATTTTATAATTTTATAATTTTATAATTTTATAATTTTATAATTTTATAATTTTATAATTTTATAATTTTATAATTTTATAATTTTATAATTTTATAATTTTATAATTTTATAATTTTATAATTTTATAATTTTATAATTTTATAATTTTATAATTTTATAATTTTATAATTTTATAATTTTATAATTTTATAATTTTATAATTTTATAATTTTATAATTTTATAATTTTATAATTTTATAATTTTATAATTTTATAATTTTATAATTTTATAATTTTATAATTTTATAATTTTATAATTTTATAATTTTATAATTTTATAATTTTATAATTTTATAATTTTATAATTTTATAATTTTATAATTTTATAATTTTATAATTTTATAATTTTATAATTTTATAATTTTATAATTTTATAATTTTATAATTTTATAATTTTATAATTTTATAATTTTATAATTTTATAATTTTATAATTTTATAATTTTATAATTTTATAATTTTATAATTTTATAATTTTATAATTTTATAATTTTATAATTTTATAATTTTATAATTTTATAATTTTATAATTTTATAATTTTATAATTTTATAATTTTATAATTTTATAATTTTATAATTTTATAATTTTATAATTTTATAATTTTATAATTTTATAATTTTATAATTTTATAATTTTATAATTTTATAATTTTATAATTTTATAATTTTATAATTTTATAATTTTATAATTTTATAATTTTATAATTTTATAATTTTATAATTTTATAATTTTATAATTTTATAATTTTATAATTTTATAATTTTATAATTTTATAATTTTATAATTTTATAATTTTATAATTTTATAATTTTATAATTTTATAATTTTATAATTTTATAATTTTATAATTTTATAATTTTATAATTTTATAATTTTATAATTTTATAATTTTATAATTTTATAATTTTATAATTTTATAATTTTATAATTTTATAATTTTATAATTTTATAATTTTATAATTTTATAATTTTATAATTTTATAATTTTATAATTTTATAATTTTATAATTTTATAATTTTATAATTTTATAATTTTATAATTTTATAATTTTATAATTTTATAATTTTATAATTTTATAATTTTATAATTTTATAATTTTATAATTTTATAATTTTATAATTTTATAATTTTATAATTTTATAATTTTATAATTTTATAATTTTATAATTTTATAATTTTATAATTTTATAATTTTATAATTTTATAATTTTATAATTTTATAATTTTATAATTTTATAATTTTATAATTTTATAATTTTATAATTTTATAATTTTATAATTTTATAATTTTATAATTTTATAATTTTATAATTTTATAATTTTATAATTTTATAATTTTATAATTTTATAATTTTATAATTTTATAATTTTATAATTTTATAATTTTATAATTTTATAATTTTATAATTTTATAATTTTATAATTTTATAATTTTATAATTTTATAATTTTATAATTTTATAATTTTATAATTTTATAATTTTATAATTTTATAATTTTATAATTTTATAATTTTATAATTTTATAATTTTATAATTTTATAATTTTATAATTTTATAATTTTATAATTTTATAATTTTATAATTTTATAATTTTATAATTTTATAATTTTATAATTTTATAATTTTATAATTTTATAATTTTATAATTTTATAATTTTATAATTTTATAATTTTATAATTTTATAATTTTATAATTTTATAATTTTATAATTTTATAATTTTATAATTTTATAATTTTATAATTTTATAATTTTATAATTTTATAATTTTATAATTTTATAATTTTATAATTTTATAATTTTATAATTTTATAATTTTATAATTTTATAATTTTATAATTTTATAATTTTATAATTTTATAATTTTATAATTTTATAATTTTATAATTTTATAATTTTATAATTTTATAATTTTATAATTTTATAATTTTATAATTTTATAATTTTATAATTTTATAATTTTATAATTTTATAATTTTATAATTTTATAATTTTATAATTTTATAATTTTATAATTTTATAATTTTATAATTTTATAATTTTATAATTTTATAATTTTATAATTTTATAATTTTATAATTTTATAATTTTATAATTTTATAATTTTATAATTTTATAATTTTATAATTTTATAATTTTATAATTTTATAATTTTATAATTTTATAATTTTATAATTTTATAATTTTATAATTTTATAATTTTATAATTTTATAATTTTATAATTTTATAATTTTATAATTTTATAATTTTATAATTTTATAATTTTATAATTTTATAATTTTATAATTTTATAATTTTATAATTTTATAATTTTATAATTTTATAATTTTATAATTTTATAATTTTATAATTTTATAATTTTATAATTTTATAATTTTATAATTTTATAATTTTATAATTTTATAATTTTATAATTTTATAATTTTATAATTTTATAATTTTATAATTTTATAATTTTATAATTTTATAATTTTATAATTTTATAATTTTATAATTTTATAATTTTATAATTTTATAATTTTATAATTTTATAATTTTATAATTTTATAATTTTATAATTTTATAATTTTATAATTTTATAATTTTATAATTTTATAATTTTATAATTTTATAATTTTATAATTTTATAATTTTATAATTTTATAATTTTATAATTTTATAATTTTATAATTTTATAATTTTATAATTTTATAATTTTATAATTTTATAATTTTATAATTTTATAATTTTATAATTTTATAATTTTATAATTTTATAATTTTATAATTTTATAATTTTATAATTTTATAATTTTATAATTTTATAATTTTATAATTTTATAATTTTATAATTTTATAATTTTATAATTTTATAATTTTATAATTTTATAATTTTATAATTTTATAATTTTATAATTTTATAATTTTATAATTTTATAATTTTATAATTTTATAATTTTATAATTTTATAATTTTATAATTTTATAATTTTATAATTTTATAATTTTATAATTTTATAATTTTATAATTTTATAATTTTATAATTTTATAATTTTATAATTTTATAATTTTATAATTTTATAATTTTATAATTTTATAATTTTATAATTTTATAATTTTATAATTTTATAATTTTATAATTTTATAATTTTATAATTTTATAATTTTATAATTTTATAATTTTATAATTTTATAATTTTATAATTTTATAATTTTATAATTTTATAATTTTATAATTTTATAATTTTATAATTTTATAATTTTATAATTTTATAATTTTATAATTTTATAATTTTATAATTTTATAATTTTATAATTTTATAATTTTATAATTTTATAATTTTATAATTTTATAATTTTATAATTTTATAATTTTATAATTTTATAATTTTATAATTTTATAATTTTATAATTTTATAATTTTATAATTTTATAATTTTATAATTTTATAATTTTATAATTTTATAATTTTATAATTTTATAATTTTATAATTTTATAATTTTATAATTTTATAATTTTATAGTTTTATAACTTTATAATTTTATAATTTTATAATTTTATAATTTTGTAGTTTTATAATTTTATAATTTTATATTTTTATAATTTTATAATTTTGTAATTTTATAATTTTCAATCGTTTGGTAGTGTGTGTGAACTCCGTGTAAAAGGGGTGTCAAACTAAAAAGTTACCCCGTTCGTTTGACAACAGTTGGTGTCAAACCATCGGGGTTTGAGTGTATTGTTAAAAGATGACCAAGATAACCGAAGAAATAAATAGAATTGAATTGAATCGAAACAATTTTATAATTTCAATATATTTTTTCATATATTTGAACGAAACTATACCTTTTAATAGATTATTTTATATTTATGTGAATCTTAGAAAATTTGAATTGGGGAATTGAAAAGATTCAGGAAAGATTGCTATGAAAAATAGAATTTTATTGTTTAGAATTTGTGATGGTTTCAGGTTTTTAATTCTCCAGTCCCTCCCGAGCACACTTTCATCGTCCTCATTTATTTTCCGTCGTCCAAATGGGATGCAACACCCCCTCTATCGTTTCAAAAACACAACTCACCGTATAAAAACCTCC
Organism: Culex quinquefasciatus; assembly: GCF_015732765.1. Taxonomy (NCBI): domain Eukaryota; kingdom Metazoa; phylum Arthropoda; class Insecta; order Diptera; family Culicidae; genus Culex; species Culex quinquefasciatus. Next base: position 107,987,843 of record NC_051862.1, read on the forward strand.
GGCGGATCAGAAACGCCGTCTTCCTCCACCTTTCTTTTCACACGGAACATTGTACACCTCCCCAAGACTTGACGGGAAGGGGAATGGTCTTTCTCCCTCCTTCTGTTCCATTGGGGGAAACATTCATTACTTGCCGTTTCATTGTCCTCCTCCTTGGGTATGGCACGCACCGCCACCTCCCGCGGAAAGTTAAAAACCAATCCGCTTCCTCGATCGCAGACCGGGTGCTTCCTTCCCGTCTTCCGGCATGGCCCGCCGGATCAACGATGTGACCTGTTCTCCTCCTCCTCCTCCTCCTCCATCACGAAGGCCGAAATCAGGAAATCTGGAATATATTGCTATGATAAAGCAGCTCGCAAAAGCAACACAACTTACCAATCAACCGGCCAAAATCCACACTAACTTGCGACAACGTAAACTGGTTCGATTCGGTACAAAGTTTCTCTGATTTGATCAAGTCCAAACAAGACCAACTGAAGAGAACTGTCAAACTGCGTCGACGAATATCGTGACGTCAAATTGAAGGAAAATCGATGGAAAAAACAATGTCGGGCATGTCAAGTGTTTGTCGTTCGTTTGTCGTCCTTTTGACCAATCGATATCGAAACGGTAAAATGAAAACCGTGCGACAGCTCGTACGACGTGCGACATTTTTCAAACAGGGTAGGATTGGCATACAAAATGCTTTCCACTTTACCGTGGAGCATTGGTAGCTTCAGTAGGACTTAGACTGATATAGTTGAATCCAAGAAACGGACGAGAATAAAGTTGAATGCAAGGTAGTAGTGGTGGTGCATATCGCGTTACCGTGCGTCTCTGTTCGAGTGCCAACAAAATCCGACGAAAATCTTTCAATCGCGCCCGAAGAAGCCACACAGCAAAGTGCTCGTTCGCGGCGCGCGTTGAGTGTGTTGCATAGATCAGCTTTCTAGACGCAACGCGAGCCCAAAAAATCGCGTGTCGTCGGAAATGTTGTGAAAGTTTTTGAGAAAAACTGAAATGGGTGTAAAAGTGCTAGAGTGTTCACCGACCGTAACGACGAGGCTACCGCTGGCCTTGCAGCGTAGGTGGTAGTCCCACCGCGAGGCTAGGGCTCCTTAGGCTAGCCACCTATGGAGTCCAAAAGCAAAACGATGGCTACTGAATCTGCGAGAAGGAAACCAGACTGGAGGAATGGAACGACCCTTAGCATGAAAACACGGACACGAATCGGAACATGGAACGTATTGACGCTTGCCCAGAAGGGTAAGTTAGCAACGCTAGGGAAGGAGGCAGCTCGGCTGAAGCTTGAGATCTTGGGGCTTAGCGAAGTCCGTTGGCCGAACTCAGCAGAACACAAGTTGCCCACCGGGCAAGTTCTGCTGTATTCTGGTATGCAAGCCGAAGACAGCCAACGCGCACATCGGGTGCGAGGAGTAGGATTCCTACTGAGCCCGAATGCACGATCGGCGCTCTTAACGTGGGAACCAATAAGCGAGCGAATAATTGTAGCCATATTTAGGACGAGAGTCAGGAACCTGACTTTTGTCCAAGTTTACGCGCCAACCGACGCTGCCGACTTGCAGGAGAAGGAGGGGTTCTACAGTCAGCTGAGCGGTACAGTCGACAAGATCCCGAAAGGTGACATCCGGATCTTCGCGGGCGACTTCAATGCGAAGATCGGCTCTGACAACACGGACCTTGAGCGTATTATGGGGCGCCATGGTCTCGGAGAGATGAGCGAGAACGGTGAGCTGTTTACAGAGTTTTGTGGAAATTACGATATGGTGATCGGGGGATCGCTCTTTCCCCACCGATCAGTACATAAAGTCACGTGGGTTTCACGTGATGGGCGAACTGAAAATCAGATAGACCACATCTGTGTCAGCCACAAGTGGAGAAGGAGTTTCCTTGATGTGAGGAATATGCGGAGCGTTGACATCGCATCCGACCATCATCTTCTCGTCGGCGAAATACGACTACGGGTAGCGCGTGTCGTACGGCAGGAAGAGAAAGTCGGCTGTAGGTTCAACGTGCAACGTTTGGCGAATCCCGAAGTGCACAGGGCTTTTGTCGGTGAGCTTCTAGCCCGAGCTTCGGATATCCCGGACGGCACTGTTGAGGAGGAATGGCAGTGCATCAAGGACGCCTTCATCGCTACCAGCGAGAATACTCTGGGGGTGCACCTGGGAGAAAATAGAGGAGAGGAAAAATGCAAAGGCAGCCATTGTGTATGCGAGAACGAGAGTGACGAAGGCACGTACCCGCCAAGAGTACGCTAATCTGGAATAGGCGGTTAAACGCTCTTGTAGGCGGGACAAGAGAGCCTGGACAGATTCCCTTGCCGACGAGGGAGAGAAAGCTGCCAACAATGGTGACATGCGCCTCCTCTATGACGTATCGCAACGCTTGTGTGGTGCCAGGACGAATACACAAATTCCGGTGAAAGACAGGAGCGGCCAGCTGATAACCGATCCAGCTGACCAGCTGAGACGATGGTTCGAGCATTTTGAGCAGCTGCTACAAGTCTCGAATCCACGTCCAACCGCTCAGTATCAACCGCCTAACGTGAGGCGTATCAACCGGGTGAATTCTAATCCACCTACGCTGAGAGAGATTGAGGAAGCTGTGAGGTGTATGAAGTCCGGAAAAGCTCGGATCGGATCACCGCAGAAATGCTTAAAGCTGACGCCCAACTGTCAGCTCGGATGCTGCATCGGCTATTTAGCAAAATCTGGGACACCGTGACATTTCCGGCCGACTGGATGCAGGGCATCTTGGTGAAGGTTCCCAAGAAGGGGGATCTCGCCATCTGCGATAACTGGCGTGGCATCATGCTGCTGTGCATAATCCTGAAGGTTCTCTGCAAGGTGATCTTGTGCAGGATCAAGTCGAAGATAGACGAGACTCTTCGACGGCAGCAAGCAGGGTTCCGGATTGGCCGGTCATGTGTGGATCACATTGTGACACTTCGTGTCATCCTCGAACAAGTCAACGAAATCCAGGATTCTCTTCACCTGGTGTTCGTCGATTATGAAAAAGCGTTCGATCGTCTCAACCACGAAAACCTTTGGGAAGCTCTTGGGCGCAAGGGCGTCCTCATCAAGGCGCAGTACGAAGCTTTCGTTTGCCGTGTTTTACACAACGGAGTTTTGTCTGACCCAATCCGGGTGGTAGCCGGGGTGAGGCAAGGATGTATCCAGTCACCTTTGCTATTTCTCATCGTCATCGATGAGGTGTTAGCTGGAGCGCTAGACCGTGTGCAAAACCGAGGGCTGCTGTGGCAGCCGATAAGAATAGAGCACCTCAACGACCTCGACTTTGCCGATGACATTGTGCTGTTCTCGCAGAGAGGAAACGACATGCAGAACAAGTTGGACGACCTAGCGGCGTGCTCCTCTGCGGCAGGTCTAAAAGTCAATGTCTCTAAGACCAAGTCGATGGCAGTGAACACGGAACGCGCACAAAGCTTCACTGTAGCTGGTGAACAAGTTGAGAAGGTCGACACTTTCCAGTACCTTGGTAGTCCTGATGATGGCACCAAGATCGACATATCCACACGGATCAAGAAGGCCAGGGGTGCTTTTGCGGGTCTTCGCAACCTGTGGCGATCAAACCAAATCCGCTTGCGCACAAAATTACGGATCTTCAACTCGAACGTCAAGTCGGTGTTACTCTACGGGAGTGAGACTTGGTGCGTATCGAGCCAGAATACGTCGAAACTACAAGTCTTTGTGAACCGCTGCCTACGCAACATCATTCGTGCTTGGTGGCCCGACAACTGGGTGTCGAATTCAGAGTTGCACCGGCGGTGTCAGCAAAGGCCGATACACATCGAGATCCGGGAGCGGAAGTGGAGATGGGTTGGCCACACGCTACGGAAGGATGCGCACGAGATCTGCAGAGAAGCCCTAGATTGGAACCCGCAAGGACAACGTGGTCGGGCAGACCAAGAGGCTCCTGGCGGAGAAGCCTCCACCAAGAAATCAGAGCTGTGGACGCTTCGTTGAGCTGGCGCCAAGTGAAGGCGAAAGCTGAGAACCGTCAACAGTGGAAATCCTTCAACGCGGCCCTATGCTCCACTGGGGAGCAGGACGCATAAGTATGTAAGTAAAGCAAGTTGAATATCAGAACATACAAGAATGCATTGAATTGCATGCATGCAGGCGCATTTGAAATGAACCTACATTACCTCGCTATAAATAGCTTGGGCGACTGATAGAATTCATCCAATAAGCGATGAGAAGAATTGAAAGCTTTCCCATTAGAAATGAGAACTTACGAAGAATTCGAACAACAATGCAACGGTCTTTACCGCTCGCCTAGGGTGGATCCTCAGACAATTCACCTTCCCAAAAACCGTCCAACTCCAAGCGAAACTTACTTGAGGATACCGTGGAGATTTTCCCTTAATACTCTGAAAAAATTGGAGCATCAACACTTCCCGTCTTCCAAATCCCTTTCCTTGTCCCTGGTGCGCGGTGGAGATGGGAGCAACCTGCAATGGACGGCTGCCATGGTGGTGAGAATCTGGTTCAGGTGGAATTGGTTCTATTCCCAATTATCGATTCCTAGGCAACTTGGGCTTAGACAATCATCACATCACATGGCAAAAATCCAGTCTGCAATCCGCTAAATTCACCGTCTCCTAGCGAAGCGAACCCACACCAACAACTGCGTTACGTAATAAAAGAATGTTCTTTTACGCTGCGTGGTGGTATAGCTGCCTCGTTTATTACACTGTGAAAATATCTAGGATTACAACACAAAAGTGTGTAATCCTACTTGAACCTACTGCCCAGTCCACTCAATCGGAATTCTGAAACGGAATTCAGTTCGGTTGTAAGGTTTGAAACGGAGTACTCAAACGATTCGAATTTAATTCCGATTGAGTTGACTGGGTAGTACTACGGCTATTAATTCGTCCGCAAACATCGACCACACACATACTAATACAAAGCTCCACCAAGAGGCAAAAGGTAATTACGAATATATTTGGCACTTTCGTTTCGGTTTGGCAAAAACAAATAACAAAACTAACTTTTAAGTATAGTCTGATTCAGGGTTTGTTCAAATATTACGTCCAATGATTTTCGGGATTTTAGACCCCCTCCCTCCCCCTGTCACGCACTTTTCCTATACCTTTAACATGGGCTGTCACAAACCCCAGACCCCCCCCCCCCCTCCCTCTATTCATGGACGTAATTTTTTAACGAACCCTTCAAACTTTGTTGCTGATTTGTTCGAAAATCAATATGGCAACTTGTATTAGAAGAAAGTGAGGCATTTTCGCTAGTTTTAACTGTTCTGTGTTCTGCGTGCACATCCGCAAACATCGACCACACACATACTAATACAACGCGCCACAAAGAGGCAAAAGGTAATTACGAATATTTTTGGCACTTTCGTTTCGGTTTTGCAAAACAAATAACAACACTAACTTTTAAGTATAGTTTGACTCAAACTTTGTTGCTGATTTGTTCGAAAATTTGATCAAAAAATAATAAGTTGTTTTGCAGCACCTCTTTTGAACGGACATTTCTGTTGCCACCTTTTGGTTCCTTAGATTAGCCATAGATATTTTCACAGTGTAATAAACAGGGCAGCTACCACCACGCAGCGCCACACTGAAAGCCCGACCATGGTAATTTTTAAAACATTAGCTAAAAATGCTGCTTATTAAATTAACTGCGGCTTTTTGGTAAAAGTAAACGCAAATATTGAGTTGACTGAGCAGTAGATTCAAGTAGGATTACACACTTTCGTGTAATCATAGTTGAACTAAAAAAAGTGTAATGCTGTTACTCGGTGAAGTAATATCGTTGCCCAGGCACGAAATATTTTAGCAGAGCTGGTTCTGTAAGAATCCTGCTAGAATGACACTACATTTCTGTTAGAATTCTATAAGAAAATGAAAACTGTGTTAGAACTCAGCTAGAAACCAACCAACGAATGCCTGCTCATTTAGGTACACTTCTTTTATTACGTAACGCTAAAATTTGGATTTTTTTGACCCCCTCGCCCTTCGTTTAAAATGTCCATACAAATTTCAAAAAAAAACTTAACTCGTTCGAATCCCCACCCTCTCAACCCACACGAACAACTGCGTTACGTAATAAAAGAAAGAAAGTGAGGCATTTTCGCTAGTTCTAACTGTTCTGTGTTCTGCGTGCACGTCTGCAAACATCGACCACACACATACTAATACAAAGCGCCACCAAGAGGCAAAAGGTAATTACGAATATGTTTGGCACTTTCGTTTCGGTTTTGCAAAAACAAATAACAAAACTAACTTTCAAGTATAGTTGACTGTTAAACTTGTAATTGTTGCTGATTTGTTCGAACATTTGATCAAAAAAGTTTTTTTGCGGCACCTCTTTTTGACGAACATTTCTGTTGCCACCTTTTGGTTCCTTGGATTAGCCATGGATATTTTCATAGTGTAATAGTGAGTTATCTAAGCCCGAGCTAACGCACACTAGCACTCCATTTGTTTTGCTGGCGGGTACAAAATTTAACCTCAATGTTTTTCGTGTATGTTCACGCAATACATGCGCACGTAGATAACTCTATGAACAGGGCAGCTACCTCTACCACCACGCAGCGCTACCAGCGTAAAAGAGCATCTTTTATTACGTAACGCAGTTGATGGTGTAGGTTGAGGGGGTGGGAGGTTCGAACGAGTTAAGTATTTTTTTTGAAATTTGTATGGACATTTTAAACGAAGGGGGAGGGGTCAAAAAATCCAAATTTTAGCGTTACGTAATAAAAGAAGTGTACCTTAATGAGCAGGCATTCGTTGGTTGGTTTCTAGCCGAGTTCTAACACAGTTTCCATTTTCTTATAGATATATAAATGTAGTGACATTCTAGCAGGATTCTTACATAACCAGCTCTGCTATAATATTTCGTGCCTGGGCAACGTTATTGCTTCACCGAGTAACAGCATTAAACTTTTTTTAGTTCAACTAAGGTTCAACTTTAGTTATTTATCAACCCACACCAACAACTGCGTTACGTGATAAAAGAATGCTCTTTTACGCTGCGTGGTGGTATAGCTGCATGGCTTTCTACCTAAGGTACTCGCGATTGAGTGTGTAGCAGTGCGGTTGTCAAAATCGCTATCTCTGACTCTCTCACTCCACTGACATTGACATTGTTTATGTTTTGGTTTTCCTGGCACGGTCCTTTGTTCTTTTGTTATTGTTTTGGTTTTAGTGGCACGGAGTCATGCACTCACACTAATGCAAAGCAAGATGACGAGTACCTTTGATATACAGCCTTGGTATAGCTGCCTCGTTTATTACACTGTGAAAATATCCAGGATTACTACACAAAAGTGTGTAATCCTACTTGAACCTACTGCCCAGTCCACTCAATCGGAATTCTGAAACGGAATTCAGTTCGGTTGTTGCGTTTGAAACGGAATACTTAAACGATTCGAGTTTAATTCCGATTGAGTTGACTGGGTAGTACCACGGGTATGAATTTTCAAGTAATTTTAATATGGCGACTTGCATCAGAAGAAAGTGAGGCATTTTCGCTAGTTCTAACTGCTCTGTGTTTTGCGTGCACGTCCGCAAACATCAACCACACACATACTAATACAAAGCGCCACCAAGAGGCAAAAGAGCAGTTCTCTAGGATTTCGGTCATTCGATTTTTTTTTGTATGTTTTAATTCGGCTGAAACTTTTTTGGTGCCTTTGGAAGCCATTTTACATCATTAGTTTGTCCATATAATTTTCCATACAAATTTGGCAGCTGTCCATACAAAAATGATGTATGAAAATTCAAAAATCTGTATCTTTTGAAGGAATTTTTTGATCGATTTGGTGTCTTCGGCAAAGTTGTAGGTATGGATACGGACTACACTGGAAAAGAATGGTAAACGGTAAAAAAAATTGGTGATTTTTTTATTTAATTTTTTATCACTAAAACTTGATTTGCAAAAAAACACTATTTTTAATTTTTTTTTATTTTTTGATATGTTTTAGAGGACATAAAAAGCCAACTTTTCAGAAATTTCCAGGTTGTGCAAAAAATCATTGACCGAGTTATGAATTTTTTAATCAATACTATTTTTTTCATAAAATCAAAATATTGGTCAACTTCATTTTTCGATGTAAAATTGAATTTGCAATCAAAAAGTACTTTAGTGAAATTTTGATAAAATGCACCGTTCTCAAGTTACAGCCATTTTTTGTAACTTTTTTCAAAATAGTCGCAGTTTTTCATTTTTTTAAATTAGTGCACATGTTTGCTCACCTATGAAAAAAATATTTTTGAAAAGCTGAGAAAATTCTCTATATTTTGCTTCATCGAACTTTGTTGATACGACCTTTAGTTGCTGAGATATTGCAATGCAAAGGTTTAAAAACAGGAAAATTGATGTTATCTAAGTCTTACACAAACAGCCCACCATTTTTCAATGTCGATATCTCAGCAACTAATGGTCCGATTTTCAATGATAAAATATGAAACATTTGTGAAATTTTCCGATCTTTTCGAAAACAATATTTTTATCAAATCAAGACTAACATTTCAAAAAGGCCAATTATTAAATATTTCGCCCTTTTAAAATGTTGGTGTTGGTTTAAAAATTTTGAAAATATTGTTTTTGAAAAGATCGGAAAATTTCACAAATGTTTCATATTTTAACATTGAAAATCGGACCCTTAATTGCTGAGATATCGACATTGAAAAATGGTGGGCTGTTTGTGTGAGACTTAGAAAACATCAATTTTCCTATTTTTAAACCTTTGCATAGCAATATCTCAGCAACTAAAGGTCGTATTAACAAAGTCCGATGAAGCAAAATATAGAGAATTTTCTCAGCTTTTCAAAAATATTTTTTTCAAAAGTGAGCTAATATGTGCACTAATTTAAAAAAATGAAAAACTGCGACTATTTTGAAAAAACTTACACTTTATCAAAATTTCACTAAAATACTTTTTGATTGCAAATTCAATTTTACATCGAAAAATGAAGTTGAAAAATTCTTGCGACCAAAATTTTGATTTTTTGAAAAAATAGTATTGATTAAAAAATTTTGCACAACTTGGAAATTTCTGAAAAGTTGGCTTTTTATGTCCTCTAAAACATATCAAAAAATAAAAAAAATTAAAAATAGTGTTTTTTTTGCAAATCAAGTTTTAGTAATAAAAAGTTAAATAAAAAAATCACCAATTTTTTTTTACCGTGTACCATTTTTTTCCAGTGTAGTCCGTATCCATACCTACAACTTTGCCGAAGACACCAAATCGATCAAAAAAATCCTTCAAAAGATACAGATTTTTGAATTTTCATACATCATTTTTGTATGGACAGCTGCCAAATTTGTATGGAAAATTATATGGACAAACTAATGATGCAAAATGGCTTCTTTGGGCATACTCGAAGGCACCAAAAAAGTTTCAGCCGGATTAAAAAATACAAAAATTAAAATTGAAGAAAAAAGACCGATTTCGTAGAGAACTGCTCAAAAGGTAATAGAGTAATCTACGTGCGCATGTATTGCGTGTACGTATACGAAAAAAAGTGAGGTTAAATTTTGTACCAGCCAGCAAAACAAATGGTGTGCTAGTGTGTGTGAGATCGGGCTTAGATAACTCTATTACGAATATTTTTGGCACTTTCGTTTCGGTTTTGCAAAACAAATAACAACACTAACTTTTAAGTATAGTTTGACTCAAACTTTGTTGCTGATTTGTTCGAAAATTTGATCAAAAAATAATAAATTTTTTTGCAGCACCCGAGGCAGCACCTCTTTCGAACGGACATTTCTGTTGCCACCTGTTGGTTCCTTAAATTAGCCATAGATATTTTCACAGCGTAATAAACAGGGCATCTACCACCACGCAGCGCCACACTGAAAGCCATGACCATGGTAATTTAAAAAAAAAAAACATTTGCTAAAAATGCTGCGTATTAAATTAACTGTGGCTGTTTGGTAAAAGTAAACGCAAATATGGTAAAATGTACCATGCTTCCACAAAATTGCATGGTAGCAATTACAAAATCATTATCATTTTCTCCGTATTGGAGGGTAAAAATTACTATACCGCTCACGACATAGTAAAACTGTGTGTGTGTGTGTGTGTCCAATCCAATACCCGCTAACCGGTAGCGATATTATGGGAAAGTATAATTTGTATCAGACTTTGTATATGCCGAGTGCTGATACAACTTATCTCAGTCCCGGGTATTAGGTGGTGATAGCCCTCGCGCTGCTTCCAACGACCCGTTTCAGAATGACAGAGCTCCTTGCGGTCCAATTCTGAGGTCGCTGGGCATTGTTCGGCCCCGCCTAAACATAGAAGCAAGCATCTGAAGGAAGCTCGATCTATATTTAGACTTCCAATCCCGTCAGGCAAATCAGGGATCAGCGCGTATTTAATATGAGAAGATAACATGTTTCAACACTACGAATCATTTCACTGCTAGAGTGTAAACCAGGCCTGCCCAACGTCCGGCCCGCGGGCCGGATCCGGCCCGTGAAGCCATTTCATCCGGCCCGCGACGGCTTTTAAAATATTTCTATGACCGGCCCTTAAGGCTGTTCATGAAGTATTAAATAAATAAAATTATTGCATGAATTGAAAAATTAAGCTGGAGATCAAATTTTAACATATTATAAGAACATTCTTCATGTTTGAATTTAATTCTTATAATTTTTATATTGATATTTTTCAACTAACAGGAAAACAAAATAATCCATTTCGTAAAATTGTGAAATTTATGAAAAAACTTGGATTGTTGTCTTAAAATTTACAAAAAGAGACTAAATGTTATTTCTTTCAGTTTCAACTGCTTCAATTTGAAGTTTTTTTCTATTTTCTTTTTTTTTAATAAATAAGCAAGCAAAACTTAGGTATTTTTCCAGAACAACTAAAAAAAGTTTTTAAAAAAGTTTTTCAAAAAGTTTTTTCAAAAAGTTTAAAAATCAAATTATTCATACTGAAAATAGATCGCTGGAAATATTTTTAAAATATTAAAAAATGTTTCAGAAGCTTCAAAAATTGCAACGATTCGGATGTCGTATTTGATTGCAATCGTCAAAAACAATATCTATACAATTTTAAACAAACAAAAATTAAAATAAGTCAAATAAACACAATTTTGAATGTAATCTCTGTTTTTCATTTTTAAAAGGTTGGGCACCCCTGGTGTAAACCTTCTGATGGCCGACTGCTTAGCGTCCAAGACCACCAATCCAAAGGCGTGAGTTCGAATCCCACCTGATTCATTTTCGTTTTTGTTCATATTCAAAGTTCAAATTCCTGATTCCAAATTTCAAATGTTCCGACCGGGATTTGATCCCTGAACCATCTGCTTGTGAGGCAGAAGCCGTAACCATTAAGCCACGGAGCCGGTTCGCTCACGACATAGTAAAACTGACTGCGTTAATTAGTCAATCCAAGCACAGAATGTTTTTAGCAAAAATACGTCGGTGCGTGTTCTCAATTTAACCCTTTAATATGGTAGCAACTACCATGGTTGGGTTTTCAGTTTACCAGCGTAAAAGAGCATTATTTTATTACACACACTTTTGCGTTAATTTCAAACTGCCTCCACTTCTGCCGAAATAAACAACCTATACGAGAGAGGCGTATTAACGTATTTGGGCACATACTATATCTCGTTTTAGAGGACATAAAAAGCCAACTTTTCAGAAATTTCCAAGTTGTGCAAAAAATCATTGACCGAGTTATGAATTTTTAATCATTACTATTTTTTCAAAAATAAAAATTTTGGTCGCAAAAATTTTTCAACTTCATTTTTTGATGTAAAATTGAATTTGCAATCAAAAAGTATTTAAGTGAAATTTTGATAAAGTGTACCGTTTTCAAGTTATAGCCATTTTTATGTAAGTTTTTTTCAAAATAGTCGCAGTTTTTCATTTTTTTAAATTAGTGCACATATTTGCTCACTTTTGAAAAAATATTTTGAAAAGCTGAGAAAATTCTCTATATTTTGCTTCATCGGACTTTGTTAATACGACCTTTAGTTGCCGAGATATTGCTATGCAAAGGTTTAAAAATAGGAAAATTGATGTTTTCTAAGTCTCACACAAACAGCCCACCATTTTTCAATGTCGATATCTCAGCAACTAAGGGTCCGATTTTCAATGTTAAAGTATGAAACATTTGTGAAATTTTCCGATCTTTTCAAAAACAATATTTTTATCAAATCAAGACTAACATTTCAAAAAGGCCAATTATAACATCAATTTTCCTGTTTTTAAACCTTTGCATTGCAATATCTCAGCAACTAAAGGTCGTATCAACAAAGTCCGATGAAGCAAAATATAAAGAATTTTCTCAGCTTTTCATAATTATTTTTTTCATATGTGAGCAAACATGTGCACTAATTTAAAAAAATGAAAAACTGCGACTATTTTGAAAAAAGTTACAAACATATTCGTAATTATCTTTTGCCTCTTGATGGCGCTTTGTATTAGTATGTGTGTGGTCGATGTTTGCGGACGTGCACGCAGAACACAGAACAGTTAGAACTAGCGAAAATGCCTCACTTTCTTTCTTTTATTACGTAACGCAGTTGTTGGTGTGGGTTGAGAGGGTGGGGATTCGAACGAGTTAAGTTTTTTTTTTAAATTTGTATGGACATTTTAAACGAAGGGCGAGGGGGTCAAAAAAATCCAAATTTTAGCGTTACGTAATAAAAGAAGTGTACCTAAATGAGCAGGCATTCGTTGGTTGGTTTCTAGCCGAGTTCTAACACAGTTTCCATTTTCTTATAGAATTCTAACAGAAATGTAGTGACATTCTAGCAGGATTCTTACAAAACCAGCTCTGCTAAAATATTTCGTGCCTGGGCAACGTTATTACTTCACCGAGTAACAGCATTACACTTTTTTTAGTTCAACTATGATTACACGAAAGTGTGTAATCTTTGACAACAGTTGGTTTCAAATCATCGGGATTTCAGTGTGTTATAGTATTTTAGTATTTTCTTATTTTTGTATTTCAGTATTTTAGTATTTTAGTATTTTAGTATTTTAGTATTTTAGTATTTTAGTATTTTAGTATTTTAGTATTTTAGTATTTTAGTATTTTAGTATTTTAGTATTTTAGTATTTTAGTATTTTAGTATTTTAGTATTTTAGTATTTTAGTATTTTAGTATTTTAGTATTTTAGTATTTTAGTATTTTAGTATTTTAGTATTTTAGTATTTTAGTATTTTAGTATTTTAGTATTTTAGTATTTTAGTATTTTAGTATTTTAGTATTTTAGTATTTTAGTATTTTAGTATTTTAGTATTTTAGTATTTTAGTATTTTAGTATTTTAGTATTTTAGTATTTTAGTATTTTAGTATTTTAGTATTTTAGTATTTTAGTATTTTAGTATTTTAGTATTTTAGTATTTTAGTATTTTAGTATTTTAGTATTTTAGTATTTTAGTATTTTAGCATTTTAGTATTTTAGTATTTTAGCATTTTAGCATTTTAGCATTTTAGTATTTTAGTATTTTAGTATTTTAGTATTTTAGTATTTTAGTATTTTAGTATTTTAGTATTTTAGTATTTTAGTTTAGTATTTTAGTATTTTAGTATTTTTAGTATTTTAGTATTTTAGTATTTTAGTATTTTAGTATTTTAGTATTTTAGTATTTTAGTATTTTAGCATTTTTATTTTAGTATTTTAGTATTTTAGTATTTTAGTATTTTAGTATTTTAGTATTTTAGTATTTTAGTATTTTAGTATTTTAGTATTTTAGTATTTTAGTATTTTAGTATTTTAGTATTTTAGTATTTTAGTATTTTAGTATTTTAGTATTTTAGTATTTTAGTATTTTAGTATTTTAGTATTTTAGTATTTTAGTATTTTAGTATTTTAGTATTTTAGTATTTTAGTATTTTAGTATTTTAGTATTTTAGAGTAGTGCGGTGCCTGTGTGGACGCGCAGTCCTGTTTTTTCGTGTTATTTTCCGTCTCTTTTGTGTCGCTGTTCGAGTGCATGGGGTGATTGGCTATTATAATTAAATAATGGCATTAGTAGTGCGGTGCCTGTGTGGACGCGCAGTCCTGTTTTTTCGTGTTATTTTCCGTCTCTTTTGTGTCGCTGTTCGAGTGCATGGGGTGATTCGCTATTATAATTAAATAAAGGCATCAGTAGTGTGGTGCTTTTCGGGACGCGCAGTTCTGTTTTTTTACCTTCTTTTTTTTTCATTGTTTTTTTTCCACTCGCGTTCGTTGGCCGATGAGTTTTTTGTGTTGTTCTATATTTATAGTTTTCTATAAAAACGCACCTATTTTTTTGAGACTAGCAAGTCGTATTGCTGGATTAAGCCCTTTCTATATCATTTCAATAATCATTTCAATGAATGAAGCCCTTCCTACATCACCGTTGATCGGAAGGCACGCCGACGGAGAATTTCTGGAGAATCGCGGTCGAATTAATACTATATTTAAATCCCTAGATAGCTATCTTTCCGCAGCCGGCTGCCTAAGATTTTTAAAATTTCAACCGATAAACAAATTGCTTATGGTCGCATCACCTACCACAGTGAATCCTGACCTCATACCCATCTTACTAACACCTCAAAACTCATGTGATACTTTGTCGGAGACGCAGTCGATTTGGCGGTCCCATCACTCAAGTATCGAACTAACATTCCCATCCACTTCCCCGTGTCTTACCTCTGGTCGTGGCCGGCGTCGGTATTGATCAGCATGATAGGGACCTTTGAAAATTGCGAAGGGGTGATGATTGGTTCCTACTTTTCATCTGTGGTTCACGGAGCAATGTTTGGGGGACCTGGTCAATAACGAAGTAGCAGCTACGGGTAGACACCAATGCTATGCTATGATTACACGAAAGTGTGTAATCCTACTTGAATCTACTGCTCAGTCAACTCAATATTTGCGTTTACTTTTACCAAAAAGCCGCAGTTAATTTAATAAGCAGCATTTTTAGCTAATGTTTTAAAAATTACCATGGTCGGGCTTTCAGTGTGGCGCTGCGTGGTGGTAGCTGCCCTGTTTATTACACTGTGAAAATATCTATGGCTAATCTAAGGAACCAAAAGGTGGCAAAAGAAATGTCCGTTCAAAAGAGATGCTGCAAAACAACTTATTATTTTTTGATCAAATTTTCGAACAAATCAGCAACAAAGTTTGAGTCAAACTATACCTAAAAGTTAGTGTTGTTATTTGTTTTGCAAAACCGAAACGAAAGTGCCAAAAATATTCGTAATTACCTTTTGCCTCTTTGTGGCGCGTTGTGTTAGTATGTGTGTGGTCGATGTTTGTGGATGTGCACGCAGAACACAGAACAGTTAAAACTAGCGAAAATGCCTCACTTTCTTCTAATACAAGTTGCCATATTGATTTTCGAACAAATCAGCAACAAAGTTTGAAGGGTTCGTTCAAAAATTACGTCCATGAATAGAGGGAGGGGGGGGGGTCTGGGGTTTGTGACAGCCCATGTTAAAGGTATAGGAAAAGTGCGTGACAGGGGGGAGGGAGGGGGTCTAAAATCCCGAAAATCATTGGACGTAATATTTGAACAAACCCTGAATCAGACTATACTTAAAAGTTAGTTTTGTTATTTGTTTTTGCCAAACCGAAACGAAAGTGCCAAATATATTCGTAATTACCTTTTGCCTCTTGGTGGAGCTTTGTATTAGTATGTGTGTGGTCGATGTTTGCGGACGAATTAATAGAGTTATCTAAGCCCGAGCTCACGCACACCAGCACCCCATTTGTTTTGCTGGCGGGTACAAAA
Source organism: Culex quinquefasciatus (assembly GCF_015732765.1). Classification (NCBI taxonomy): domain Eukaryota; kingdom Metazoa; phylum Arthropoda; class Insecta; order Diptera; family Culicidae; genus Culex; species Culex quinquefasciatus. Next base: position 108,003,571 of record NC_051862.1, read on the forward strand.
TTTAACCTCAATCTTTTTCGTGTACGTACACGCAATACATGCGCACGTAGATAACTCTATAGCCGTGGTACTACCCAGTCAACTCAATCGGAATTAAATTCGAATCGTTTGAGTATTCCGTTTCAAACCTAACAACCAAACTGAATTCCGTTTCAGAATTCCGATTGAGTGGACTGGGCAGTAGGTTCAAGTAGGATTACACACTTTTGTGTTGTAATCCTAGATATTTTCACAGTGTAATAAACGAGGCAGCTATACCACCACGCAGCGTAAAAGAGCATTCTTTTATTACGTAACGCAGTTGTTGGTGTGGGTTCGCTTCGCTAGGAGACGGTGAATTTAACGGATTGCAGACTGGATTTTTGCCATGTGATGTGATGATTGTCTAAGCCCAAGTTGCCTAGGAATCGATAATTGGGAATAGAACCAATTCCACCTGAACCAGATTCTCACCACCATGGCAGCCGTCCATTGCAGGTTGCTCCCATCTCCACCGCGCACCAGGGACAAGGAAAGGGATTTGGAAGACGGGAAGTGTTGATGCTTCAATTTTTTCAGAGTATTAAGGGAAAATCTCCACGGTATCCTCAAGTAAGTTTCGCTTGGAGTTGGACGGTTTTTGGGAAGGTGAATTGTCTGAGGATCCACCCTAGGCGAGCGGTAAAGACCGTTGCATTGTTGTTCGAATTCTTCGTAAGTTCTCATTTCTAATGGGAAAGCTTTCAATTCTTCTCATCTCTTATTGGATGAATTCTATCAGTCGCCCAGGCGCGCGCAAATGCGCCTGCATGCATGCAATTCAATGCATTCTTGTATGTTCTGATATTCAACTTGCTTTACTTACTTACTTATGCGTCCTGCTCCCCAGTGGAGCATAGGGCCGCGTTGAAGGATTTCCACTGTTGACGGTTCTCAGCTTTCGCCTTCACTTGGCGCCAGCTCAACGAAGCGTCCACAGCTCTGATTTCTTGGTGGAGGCTTCTCCGCCAGGAGCCTCTTGGTCTGCCCGACCACGTTGTCCTTGCGGGTTCCAATCTAGGGCTTCTCTGCAGATCTCGTGCGCATGTATTGCGTGTACGTATACGAAAAAAAGTGAGGTTAAATTTTGTACCAGCCAGCAAAACAAATGGTGTGCTAGTGTGTGTGAGATCGGGCTTAGATAACTCTATTACGAATATTTTTGGCACTTTCGTTTCGGTTTTGCAAAACAAATAACAACACTAACTTTTAAGTATAGTTTGACTCAAACTTTGTTGCTGATTTGTTCGAAAATTTGATCAAAAATAATAAATTTTTGCAGCACCCGAGGCAGCACCTCTTTCGAACGGACATTTCTGTTGCCACCTGTTGGTTCCTTAAATTAGCCATAGATATTTTCACAGCGTAATAAACAGGGCATCTACCACCACGCAGCGCCACACTGAAAGCCATGACCATGGTAATTTAAAAAAACATTTGCTAAAAATGCTGCGTATTAAATTAACTGTGGCTGTTTGGTAAAAGTAAACGCAAATATGGTAAAATGTACCATGCTTCCACAAAATTGCATGGTAGCAATTACAAAATCATTATCATTTTCTCCGTATTGAGGGTAAAATTACTATACCGCTCACGACATAGTAAAACTGTGTGTGTGTGTGTGTCCAATCCAATACCCGCTAACCGGTAGCGATATTATGGGAAAGTATAATTTGTATCAGACTTTGTATATGCCGAGTGCTGATACAACTTATCTCAGTCCCGGGTATTAGGTGGTGATAGCCCTCGCGCTGCTTCCAACGACCCGTTTCAGAATGACAGAGCTCCTTGCGGTCCAATTCTGAGGTCGCTGGGCATTGTTCGGCCCCGCCTAAACATAGAAGCAAGCATCTGAAGGAAGCTCGATCTATATTTAGACTTCCAATCCCGTCAGGCAAATCAGGGATCAGCGCGTATTTAATATGAGAAGATAACATGTTTCAACACTACGAATCATTTCACTGCTAGAGTGTAAACCAGGCCTGCCCAACGTCCGGCCCGCGGGCCGGATCCGGCCCGTGAAGCCATTTCATCCGGCCCGCGACGGCTTTTTAAAATATTTCTATGACCGGCCCTTAAGGCTGTTCATGAAGTATTAAATAAATAAAATTATTGCATGAATTGAAAAATTAAGCTGGAGATCAAATTTTAACATATTATAAGAACATTCTTCATGTTTGAATTTAATTCTTATAATTTTTATATTGATATTTTTCAACTAACAGGAAAACAAAATAATCCATTTCGTAAAATTGTGAAATTTATGAAAAAACTTGGATTGTTGTCTTAAAATTTACAAAAAGAGACTAAATGTTATTTCTTTCAGTTTCAACTGCTTCAATTTGAAGTTTTTTTCTATTTTCTTTTTTTTTAATAAATAAGCAAGCAAAACTTAGGTATTTTTCCAGAACAACTAAAAAAAGTTTTTAAAAAAGTTTTTCAAAAAGTTTTTTCAAAAAGTTTAAAAATCAAATTATTCATACTGAAAATAGATCGCTGGAAATATTTTTAAAATATTAAAAAATGTTTCAGAAGCTTCAAAAATTGCAACGATTCGGATGTCGTATTTGATTGCAATCGTCAAAAACAATATCTATACAATTTTAAACAAACAAAAATTAAAATAAGTCAAATAAACACAATTTTGAATGTAATCTCTGTTTTTCATTTTTAAAATCAAGATGTATGAATCATATTCGCAACACTAGTTCTTTTATGTATTTGCTTTTAACCTTCGGGAAGTCGCGTGTTTTCGCCTTTCTTACAAGTGCCCTTACAAACTGTGTACAAAGTACACGTACGCGACCTCCGGTGGGTTAAAGAACCCAATCATATGAAAATTGAAAAAAAATGTGTTTACTTTTCAACTTTTATCAAATAATAATTCCGGCCCGCCACTGCTTCAGTAAAATCAGACCTGGCCCGCAGGGCTAAAAGGTTGGGCACCCCTGGTGTAAACCTTCTGATGGCCGACTGCTTAGCGTCCAAGACCACCAATCCAAAGGCGTGAGTTCGAATCCCACCTGATTCATTTTCGTTTTTGTTCATATTCAAAGTTCAAATTCCTGATTCCAAATTTCAAATGTTCCGACCGGGATTTGATCCCTGAACCATCTGCTTGTGAGGCAGAAGCCGTAACCATTAAGCCACGGAGCCGGTTCGCTCACGACATAGTAAAACTGACTGCGTTAATTAGTCAATCCAAGCACAGAATGTTTTTAGCAAAAATACGTCGGTGCGTGTTCTCAATTTAACCCTTTAATATGGTAGCAACTACCATGGTTGGGTTTTCAGTTTACCAGCGTAAAAGAGCATTATTTTATTACACACACACTTTTGCGTTAATTTCAAACTGCCTCCACTTCTGCCGAAATAAACAACCTATACGAGAGAGGCGTATTAACGTATTTGGGCACATACTATATCTCGTTTTAGAGGACATAAAAAGCCAACTTTTCAGAAATTTCCAAGTTGTGCAAAAAATCATTGACCGAGTTATGAATTTTTTAATCATTACTATTTTTTTCAAAAAATAAAAATTTTGGTCGCAAAAATTTTTCAACTTCATTTTTTGATGTAAAATTGAATTTGCAATCAAAAAGTATTTAAGTGAAATTTTGATAAAGTGTACCGTTTTCAAGTTATAGCCATTTTTATGTAAGTTTTTTTCAAAATAGTCGCAGTTTTTCATTTTTTTAAATTAGTGCACATATTTGCTCACTTTTGAAAAAAATATTTTTGAAAAGCTGAGAAAATTCTCTATATTTTGCTTCATCGGACTTTGTTAATACGACCTTTAGTTGCCGAGATATTGCTATGCAAAGGTTTAAAAATAGGAAAATTGATGTTTTCTAAGTCTCACACAAACAGCCCACCATTTTTCAATGTCGATATCTCAGCAACTAAGGGTCCGATTTTCAATGTTAAAGTATGAAACATTTGTGAAATTTTCCGATCTTTTCAAAAACAATATTTTTATCAAATCAAGACTAACATTTCAAAAAGGCCAATTATAACATCAATTTTCCTGTTTTTAAACCTTTGCATTGCAATATCTCAGCAACTAAAGGTCGTATCAACAAAGTCCGATGAAGCAAAATATAAAGAATTTTCTCAGCTTTTCATAATTATTTTTTTCATATGTGAGCAAACATGTGCACTAATTTAAAAAAATGAAAAACTGCGACTATTTTGAAAAAAGTTACAAACATATTCGTAATTATCTTTTGCCTCTTGATGGCGCTTTGTATTAGTATGTGTGTGGTCGATGTTTGCGGACGTGCACGCAGAACACAGAACAGTTAGAACTAGCGAAAATGCCTCACTTTCTTTCTTTTATTACGTAACGCAGTTGTTGGTGTGGGTTGAGAGGGTGGGGATTCGAACGAGTTAAGTTTTTTTTTTAAATTTGTATGGACATTTTAAACGAAGGGCGAGGGGGTCAAAAAAATCCAAATTTTAGCGTTACGTAATAAAAGAAGTGTACCTAAATGAGCAGGCATTCGTTGGTTGGTTTCTAGCCGAGTTCTAACACAGTTTCCATTTTCTTATAGAATTCTAACAGAAATGTAGTGACATTCTAGCAGGATTCTTACAAAACCAGCTCTGCTAAAATATTTCGTGCCTGGGCAACGTTATTACTTCACCGAGTAACAGCATTACACTTTTTTTAGTTCAACTATGATTACACGAAAGTGTGTAATCTTTGACAACAGTTGGTTTCAAATCATCGGGATTTCAGTGTGTTATAGTATTTTAGTATTTTCTTATTTTTGTATTTCAGTATTTTAGTATTTTAGTATTTTAGTATTTTAGTATTTTAGTATTTTAGTATTTTAGTATTTTAGTATTTTAGTATTTTAGTATTTTAGTATTTTAGTATTTTAGTATTTTAGTATTTTAGTATTTTAGTATTTTAGTATTTTAGTATTTTAGTATTTTAGTATTTTAGCATTTTAGTATTTTAGTATTTTAGTATTTTAGTATTTTAGTATTTTAGTATTTTAGTATTTTAGTATTTTAGTATTTTAGTATTTTAGTATTTTAGTATTTTAGTATTTTAGTATTTTAGTATTTTAGTATTTAGTATTTTAGTATTTTAGTATTTTAGTATTTTAGTATTTTAGTATTTTAGTATTTTAGTATTTTAGTATTTTAGTATTTTAGTATTTTAGTATTTTAGTATTTTAGTATTTTAGTATTTTAGTATTTTAGTATTTTAGTATTTTAGTATTTTAGTATTTTAGTATTTTAGTATTTTAGTATTTTAATTTTAGTATTTTAGTATTTTAGTATTTTAGTAGTATTTTAGTATTTTAGTATTTTAGTATTTTAGTATTTTAGTATTTTAGTATTTTAGTATTTTAGTATTTTAGTATTTTAGTATTTTAGTATTTTAGTATTTTAGTATTTTAGTATTTTAGTATTTTAGTATTTTAGTATTTTAGTATTTTAGTATTTTATAATTTTAGTATTTTAGTATTTTAGTATTTTAGTATTTTAGTATTTTAGTATTTTAGTATTTTAGTATTTTAGTATTTTAGTATTTTATAGTATTTTAGTATTTTAGTATTTTAGTATTTTAGTATTTTAGTATTTTAGTATTTTAGTATTTTAGTATTTTAGTATTTTAGTATTTTAGTATTTTAGTATTTTAGAGTAGTGCGGTGCCTGTGTGGACGCGCAGTCCTGTTTTTTCGTGTTATTTTCCGTCTCTTTTGTGTCGCTGTTCGAGTGCATGGGGTGATTGGCTATTATAATTAAATAATGGCATTAGTAGTGCGGTGCCTGTGTGGACGCGCAGTCCTGTTTTTTCGTGTTATTTTCCGTCTCTTTTGTGTCGCTGTTCGAGTGCATGGGGTGATTCGCTATTATAATTAAATAAAGGCATCAGTAGTGTGGTGCTTTTCGGGACGCGCAGTTCTGTTTTTTACCTTCTTTTTTCATTGTTTTTTTCCACTCGCGTTCGTTGGCCGATGAGTTTTTGTGTTGTTCTATATTTATAGTTTTCTATAAAAACGCACCTATTTTTTGAGACTAGCAAGTCGTATTGCTGGATTAAGCCCTTTCTATATCATTTCAATAATCATTTCAATGAATGAAGCCCTTCCTACATCACCGTTGATCGGAAGGCACGCCGACGGAGAATTTCTGGAGAATCGCGGTCGAATTAATACTATATTTAAATCCCTAGATAGCTATCTTTCCGCAGCCGGCTGCCTAAGATTTTTAAAATTTCAACCGATAAACAAATTGCTTATGGTCGCATCACCTACCACAGTGAATCCTGACCTCATACCCATCTTACTAACACCTCAAAACTCATGTGATACTTTGTCGGAGACGCAGTCGATTTGGCGGTCCCATCACTCAAGTATCGAACTAACATTCCCATCCACTTCCCCGTGTCTTACCTCTGGTCGTGGCCGGCGTCGGTATTGATCAGCATGATAGGGACCTTTGAAAATTGCGAAGGGGTGATGATTGGTTCCTACTTTTCATCTGTGGTTCACGGAGCAATGTTTGGGGACCTGGTCAATAACGAAGTAGCAGCTACGGGTAGACACTAATGCTATGCTATGATTACACGAAAGTGTGTAATCCTACTTGAATCTACTGCTCAGTCAACTCAATATTTGCGTTTACTTTTACCAAAAAGCCGCAGTTAATTTAATAAGCAGCATTTTTAGCTAATGTTTTAAAAATTACCATGGTCGGGCTTTCAGTGTGGCGCTGCGTGGTGGTAGCTGCCCTGTTTATTACACTGTGAAAATATCTATGGCTAATCTAAGGAACCAAAAGGTGGCAAAAGAAATGTCCGTTCAAAAGAGATGCTGCAAAACAACTTATTATTTTTTGATCAAATTTTCGAACAAATCAGCAACAAAGTTTGAGTCAAACTATACCTAAAAGTTAGTGTTGTTATTTGTTTTGCAAAACCGAAACGAAAGTGCCAAAATATTCGTAATTACCTTTGCCTCTTTGTGGCGCGTTGTGTTAGTATGTGTGTGGTCGATGTTTGTGGATGTGCACGCAGAACACAGAACAGTTAAAACTAGCGAAAATGCCTCACTTTCTTCTAATACAAGTTGCCATATTGATTTTCGAACAAATCAGCAACAAAGTTTGAAGGGTTCGTTCAAAAATTACGTCCATGAATAGAGGGAGGGGGTCTGGGGTTTGTGACAGCCCATGTTAAAGGTATAGGAAAAGTGCGTGACAGGGGGAGGGAGGGGGTCTAAAATCCCGAAAATCATTGGACGTAATATTTGAACAAACCCTGAATCAGACTATACTTAAAAGTTAGTTTTGTTATTTGTTTTGCCAAACCGAAACGAAAGTGCCAAATATATTCGTAATTACCTTTTGCCTCTTGGTGGAGCTTTGTATTAGTATGTGTGTGGTCGATGTTTGCGGACGAATTAATAGCCGTGGTACTACCCAGTCAACTCAATCGGAATTAAATTCGAATCGTTTGAGTATTCCGTTTCAAACCTAACAACCAAACTGAATTCCGTTTCAGAATTCCGATTGAGTGGACTGGGCAGTAGGTTCAAGTAGGATTACACACTTTTGTGTTGTAATCCTAGATATTTTCACAGTGTAATAAACGAGGCAGCTATACCACCACGCAGCGTAAAAGAGCATTCTTTTATTACGTAACGCAGTTGTTGGTGTGGGTTCGCTTCGCTAGGAGACGGTGAATTTAACGGATTGCAGACTGGATTTTTGCCATGTGATGTGATGATTGTCTAAGCCCAAGTTGCCTAGGAATCGATAATTGGGAATAGAACCAATTCCACCTGAACCAGATTCTCACCACCATGGCAGCCGTCCATTGCAGGTTGCTCCCATCTCCACCGCGCACCAGGGACAAGGAAAGGGATTTGGAAGACGGGAAGTGTTGATGCTTCAATTTTTTCAGAGTATTAAGGGAAAATCTCCACGGTATCCTCAAGTAAGTTTCGCTTGGAGTTGGACGGTTTTTGGGAAGGTGAATTGTCTGAGGATCCACCCTAGGCGAGCGGTAAAGACCGTTGCATTGTTGTTCGAATTCTTCGTAAGTTCTCATTTCTAATGGGAAAGCTTTCAATTCTTCTCATCTCTTATTGGATGAATTCTATCAGTCGCCCAGGCGCGCGCAAATGCGCCTGCATGCATGCAATTCAATGCATTCTTGTATGTTCTGATATTCAACTTGCTTTACTTACTTACTTATGCGTCCTGCTCCCCAGTGGAGCATAGGGCCGCGTTGAAGGATTTCCACTGTTGACGGTTCTCAGCTTTCGCCTTCACTTGGCGCCAGCTCAACGAAGCGTCCACAGCTCTGATTTCTTGGTGGAGGCTTCTCCGCCAGGAGCCTCTTGGTCTGCCCGACCACGTTGTCCTTGCGGGTTCCAATCTAGGGCTTCTCTGCAGATCTCGTGCGCATCCTTCCGTAGCGTGTGGCCAACCCATCTCCACTTCCGCTCCCGGATCTCGATGTGTATCGGCCTTTGCTGACACCGCCGGTGCAACTCTGAATTCGACACCCAGTTGTCGGGCCACCAAGCACGAATGATGTTGCGTAGGCAGCGGTTCACAAAGACTTGTAGTTTCGACGTGTTCTGGCTCGATACGCACCAAGTCTCACTCCCGTAGAGTAACACCGACTTGACGTTCGAGTTGAAGATCCGTAATTTTGTGCGCAAGCGGATTTGGTTTGATCGCCACAGGTTGCGAAGACCCGCAAAAGCACCCCTGGCCTTCTTGATCCGTGTGGATATGTCGATCTTGGTGCCACCATCAGGACTACCAAGGTACTGGAAAGTGTCGACCTTCTCAACTTGTTCACCAGCTACATTGAAGCTTTGTGCGCGTTCCGTGTTCACTGCCATCGACTTGGTCTTAGAGACATTGACTTTTAGACCTGCCGCAGAGGAGCACGCCGCTAGGTCGTCCAACTTGTTCTGCATGTCGTTTCCTCTCTGCGAGAACAGCACAATGTCATCGGCAAAGTCGAGGTCGTTGAGGTGCTCTATTCTTATCGGCTGCCACAGCAGCCCTCGGTTTTGCACACGGTCTAGCGCTCCAGCTAACACCTCATCGATGACGATGAGAAATAGCAAAGGTGACTGGATACATCCTTGCCTCACCCCGGCTACCACCCGGATTGGGTCAGACAAAACTCCGTTGTGTAAAACACGGCAAACGAAAGCTTCGTACTGCGCCTTGATGAGGACGCCCTTGCGCCCAAGAGCTTCCCAAAGGTTTTCGTGGTTGAGACGATCGAACGCTTTTTCATAATCGACGAACACAAGGTGAAGAGAATCCTGGATTTCGTTGACTTGTTCGAGGATGACACGAAGTGTCACAATGTGATCCACACATGACCGGCCACTCCGGAACCCTGCTTGCTGCCGTCGAAGAGTCTCGTCTATCTTCGACTTGATCCTGCACAAGATCACCTTGCAGAGAACCTTCAGGATTATGCACAGCAGCATGATGCCACGCCAGTTATCGCAGATGGCGAGATCCCCTTCTTGGGAACCTTCACCAAGATGCCCTGCATCCAGTCGGCCGGAAATGTCACGGTGTCCCAGATTTTGCTAAATAGCCGATGCAGCATCCGAGCTGACAGTTGGGCGTCAGCTTTAAGCATTTCTGCGGTGATCCGATCCGAGCTTTTCCGGACTTCATACACCTCACAGCTTCCTCAATCTCTCTCAGCGTAGGTGGATTAGAATTCACCCGGTTGATACGCCTCACGTTAGGCGGTTGATACTGAGCGGTTGGACGTGGATTCGAGACTTGTAGCAGCTGCTCAAAATGCTCGAACCATCGTCTCAGCTGGTCAGCTGGATCGGTTATCAGCTGGCCGCTCCTGTCTTTCACCGGAATTTGTGTATTCGTCCTGGCACCACACAAGCGTTGCGATACGTCATAGAGGAGGCGCATGTCACCATTGTTGGCAGCTTTCTCTCCCTCGTCGGCAAGGGAATCTGTCCAGGCTCTCTTGTCCCGCCTACAAGAGCGTTTAACCGCCTATTCCAGATTAGCGTACTCTTGGCGGGTACGTGCCTTCGTCACTCTCGTTCTCGCACACACAATGGCCTCCTTTGCATTTTTCCTCTCCTCTATTTTCTCCCAGGTGCACCCTAAGAGTATTCTCGCTGGTAGCGATGAAGGCGTCCTTGATGCACTGCCATTCCTCCTCAACAGTGCCGTCCGGGATATCCGAAGCTCGGGCTAGAAGCTCACCGACAAAAGCCCTGTGCACTTCGGGATTCGCCAAACGTTGCACGTTGAACCTACAGCCGACTTTCTCTTCCTGCCGTACGACACGCGCTACCCGTAGTCGTATTTCGCCGACGAGAAGATGATGGTCGGATGCGATGTCAGCGCTCCGCATATTCCTCACATCAAGGAAACTCCTTCTCCACTTGTGGCTGACACAGATGTGGTCTATCTGATTTTCAGTTCGCCCATCACGTGAAACCCACGTGACTTTATGTACTGATCGGTGGGGAAAGAGCGATCCCCCGATCACCATATCGTAATTTCCACAAAACTCTGTAAACAGCTCACCGTTCTCGCTCATCTCTCCGAGACCATGGCGCCCCATAATACGCTCAAGGTCCGTGTTGTCAGAGCCGATCTTCGCATTGAAGTCGCCCGCGAAGATCCGGATGTCACCTTTCGGGATCTTGTCGACTGTACCGCTCAGCTGACTGTAGAACCCTCCTTCTCCTGCAAGTCGGCAGCGTCGGTTGGCGCGTAAACTTGGACAAAAGTCAGGTTCCTGACTCTCGTCCTAAATATGGCTACAATTATTCGCTCGCTTATTGGTTCCCACGTTAAGAGCGCCGATCGTGCATTCGGGCTCAGTAGGAATCCTACTCCTCGCACCCGATGTGCGCGTTGGCTGTCTTCGGCTTGCATACCAGAATACAGCAGAACTTGCCCGGTGGGCAACTTGTGTTCTGCTGAGTTCGGCCAACGGACTTCGCTAAGCCCCAAGATCTCAAGCTTCAGCCGAGCTGCCTCCTTCCCTAGCGTTGCTAACTTACCCTTCTGGGCAAGCGTCAGTACGTTCCATGTTCCGATTCGTGTCCGTGTTTTCATGCTAAGGGTCGTTCCATTCCTCCAGTCTGGTTTCCTTCTCGCAGATTCAGTAGCCATCGTTTTGCTTTTGGACTCCATAGGTGGCTAGCCTAAGGAGCCCTAGCCTCGCGGTGGGACTACCACCTACGCTGCAAGGCCAGCGGTAGCCTCGTCGTTACGGTCGGTGAACACTCTAGCACTTTTACACCCATTTCAGTTTTTCTCAAAAACTTTCACAACATTTCCGACGACACGCGATTTTTTGGGCTCGCGTTGCGTCTAGAAAGCTGATCTATGCAACACACTCAACGCGCGCCGCGAACGAGCACTTTGCTGTGTGGCTTCTTCGGGCGCGATTGAAAAGATTTTCGTCGGATTTTGTTGGCACTCGAACAGAGACGCACGGTAACGCGATATGCACCACCACTACTACCTTGCATTCAACTTTATTCTCGTCCGTTTCTTGGATTCAACTATATCAGTCTAAGTCCTACTGAAGCTACCAATGCTCCACGGTAAAGTGGAAAGCATTTTGTATGCCAATCCTAAGGACAGGGGATTGAACCCCGCCGTGAGCTTCATGTTTTTCATTAATTTCCAAATTCAATGAGTCCAGAACTTTCTCGTTGGAAGCAGATGGGTATCGAACCCAGGACCATTCTATAAGAAAATGGAAACTGTGTTAGAACTCGGCTAGAAACCAACCAACGAATGCCTGCTCATTTAGGTACACTTCTTTTATTACGTAACGCTAAAATTTGGATTTTTGATCCCCTCCCCCTTCGTTTAAAATGTCCATACAAATTTCAAAAAAAATACTTAACTCGTTCGAACCTCCCACCCCCTCAACCTACACCACCAACAGCGTTACGTGGCGCTGCGTTACGTTACGCTGGTGGCGCTGCGTGGTGGTAGCTGCCCTGTTCATAGAGTTATCTACGTGCGCATGTATTGCGTGAACGTACACGAAAAACATTGAGGTTAAATTTTGTACCCGCCAGCAAAACAAATGGAGTGCTAGTGTGCGTGAGCTCGGGCTTAGATAACTCACTATTACACTATGAAAATATCCATGGCTAATCCAAGGAACCAAAAGGTGGCAACAGAAATGTTCGTCAAAAAGAGGTGCCGCAAAAAAACTTTTTTATCAAATGTTCGAACAAATCAGCAACAATTATCTCATCAATACCGAACCGGCGCCGGCTCAGGTGCACAGCACGTCCTCGCTGGCAACGTTCTCTCTCTGATTTTTCTTCGCGATTGCGTCAAAGAACTTGGACATCATCCTAGAAGCTGCTTATGGAATTGAGCTTCGGCAAGGAGCAAACCGCTTCTACTGAAACTTAACAGGTCACCCCACATTCGGTATCGGTGTCAGTCGAAGTACAAGTACTTGCCCTTTATCTAAAAAATATGCTTAATGAAAAAATAATAATAAATATACAAAATTATTGTTTAAGTGATGTTCTCGCTATCATGTTAGAATAGATTTTTTATTTATATTTATTATATTTCACAACTTGACTTTGCGCATGATGAATAAAAGCACAATTCCCCGGCACAAGCATCTACGAATCGCACCTCACAATCCTTTTTAGTAAACGTCTTTATAAGTTTTACATTAAAATCGCGATCCAAATGAAAACTGTTCAGGTTAAGCAAATTATACAAGGCAGAGTCGATGCTTGGAAGAACTGAGTCGCGCTGAGCGAACGGAACTGGTACTGCTTCTTCTGCACCTGCGGCTTTGGGGTATTTGAACGCGTTCAGCACGTAACCAAGAAGATTTCAACTGATTTCTCGACGAGCAGTACTCCTAGCACCAGCCTTTGACCAGCGGAACATCGATCACCCATCGACATTGTCCCGACGCATGTTGAACGGCCGCGGCACCCACAGCAACAACATCCCGTTTGGAGGAAGCAGTCCTTCAAGAGGAATGCAACACTTCCAGCAGCGGTGCGACGAACCAATTAAAACCTGGAGGGGGGGAACAAAATAATGTCTTTAATCACAGAAAAAACAACTGGTTTGAAAGATGATCGTTTTTTAAACAACTGATAGTTGAAACAAGAATTGCCTATTTAACTTGAAAAGTTTGAAAAGAATATTGAAACTCACCATGCGAGAACGATGCTTAGCGGAACAATCTGTCCAGCTGAGATGAACAAGTTTCCACTTGCGGTGGAATTCGATGGCGTTGGATGTTCCGATGCTCTCCGGCAGTTTGTCCTTTTCCGGTGCTGCTCCATAAACTTTTCCTGCGTTGCAGCTTGCTGCATCACAAAATTAAATCAAAACAAATTTGACAGTCGAGCGCGAAAGAGACACAAAGCAAACCAACGTTTTCAATAAAGCAGTTGTGGTTCAGTAAAATGTCAAATGGCAAGAGGAATTTAATTCCTTAATATATTAAATGCCAAAATTAATTTATTAAGGCCATTGTCACGCCCCTCGGTTTAAACCGAACATCGCAATACTCAAAGCATGTGATTTACTAAGGATTACATTTTATTTTGAACTGTAAATATTAATTTAAAACAATAAAAAAACATTTTCCTAATAAAATTTAATGCTTAAAGAAATTATGAAAAATTACAATAGATGGCAGCACTGTTTCAACAAAACAAATTTGACTCATAGATGTCGCTAGTGAGCGCGCCGCTCCATGGCCACCCAGTCAAATCAATCCGAATTCTGAAACGGAATCTAATTAGAATCGTATACAAATTCCGTTTCAAACGCAACAACCGGTTCCGTGTTCGAACCGGTTGTTGCGTTTGAAACGGAATTTGTATACGATTCTAATTAGATTCCGTTTCAGAATTCGGATTGATTTGACTGGGCATAGTATCCTTTTAAAGGGTACTAGGCCAGTACCCTTTTGAAGGGTTTCGCCCTCGTACCCTTTCAAAAGGGTGAAGACGGGTAAACTTGAAAAAAGGATAAAAAGTACCCTTTTAAGGGTTATTCTGATTTTGAGTGCAGGCACGAAATATTTTAGCAGAGCTGATTTTGTAAGAATCCTGCCAGAATGTCGCTACATTTCTGCTAGAATTCTATAAGAAAATGGAAACTGTGTTAGAACTCGGCTTGAAACCAACCAACGAATGCCTGCTCATTTAGGTACACTTCTTTTATTACGTTACGCTAAAATTTGGATTTTTTGACCCCCTCGCGCTTCGTTTAAAATGTCCATACACATTTCAAAAAACACTTAACTCGTTCGAACTCCCACCCCTCAACCCACACCAACAACTGCGTTACGTAATAAAAGAATGCGGCAACTTGTATCAGAAGAAAGTGAGGCATTTTCGCTAGTTCTAACTGTTCTGTGTTCTGCGTGCACGTCCGCAAACATCGACCACACTCATACTAATAAAAAGCGCCACCAAGAGGCAAAAGGTAATTACGAATATGTTTGGCACTTTCGTTTCGGTTTTGCAAAAACAAATAACAAAACTATAGTTGACTATTAAACTTGTAATTGTTGCTGATTTGTTCGAACATTTGATCAAAAAATAATAAGTTTTTTGCAGCACCTCTTTTGGACGGACATTTCTGTTGCCACCTTTTGAATCTTTAGATTAGCCATAGATATTTTCATAGTGTAATAAACACGGCAGCTACCACCACGCATAGCCACCACCGTAAAAGAGAATTCTTTTATTACATAACGACGTTGGTGGTGTGGGTTGAGGGGGTGGGAAGTTCGAACGAGTTAAGTATTTTTTTTTCTTTTATTACATAACGACGTTGGTGGTGTGGGTTGAGGGGGTGGGAAGTTCGAACGAGTTAAGTATTTTTTAGAAATTTGTAAACGAAGGGCAAGGGGGTCAAAAAATACAAATTTTAGCGTTACGTAATAAAAGAAGTGTACCTTAATGAGCAGGCATTCGTTGGTTGGTTTCTAGCCGAGTTCTAACACAGCCCAGTCACGAAATATTCTAGCAGAGCTGGTTCTGTCAGAATCCTGCTAGAACGGTGGAACATTTCTGCTAGAATGCTGTAAGAATATCCAGCTCTGTAAGAACTCTGTTAGAATCCTGCTAGAACGTCGTGACTGGGAGTTTCCATTTTCTTATAGAATTCTAACAGAAATGTAGCGACATTCTAGCAGGATTCTTACAGAACCAGCTCTGCTAAAATATTTCGTGCCTGGGCAACGTTATTGCTTCACCGAGTAACAGCATTAAACTTTTTTTAGTTCAACTATTGGTACGTTCGTTTGATGGCTAGTTTCACACTGAGTGCCGCACTCAGAGCTGTCAAAGTGTTTCTTTGAAGAAACTCGCGCTAGTTCCGCACGAGTTTCGCCGCCATGTTGGAACTGAAACTCTAGTGCCGCACTCAATATTTTTTCAGTTTCATTCGAGTTCCACGCGCACTGACAAATGACGTTCGATTGAACCAAAACTGGCACCGACGGGTGCGGCACTCAGTGCCACACCGGCATTTCAAACGAAAGTACCATATGATTACACAAAAGTGTGTAATCCTACTTGAACCTACTGCCCAGTCCACTCAATCGGAATTCTGAAACGGAATTCAGTTCGGTTGTTGCGTTTGAAACGGAATAGTTAAACGATTCGAATTTAATTCCGATTGAGTTGACTGGGTAGTACCACGGGTATGAATATTCAAGTAATTTCAATATGGCGACCACCACCAACTGCGTTACGTAATAAAAGAACGCGGCAACTTGTATCAGAAGAAAGTGAGGCATACTCAATCGGATTATAAAACGGAATTCAGTTCGGTTGTTGCGTTTGAAACGGAATACTTAAACGATTCGATTCAAGGTTCAAGTAGGATTACACACTTTTGTGTAGTAATCCTGGATATTTTCACAGTGTTATAAACGAGGCAGCTATACCCAGTCAAATCAATCCGAATCCTGAAACGGAATCTAATTAGAATCGTATACAAATTCCGTTTCAAACGCAACAACCGGTTCGAACACGGAACCGGTTGTTGCGTTTGAAACGGAATTTGTATACGATTCTAATTAGATTCCTTTTCAGAATTCGGATTGATTTGACTCGGTACCACCACGCAGCGTAAAAGAGCATTATTTTATTACGTAACGCAGTTGTTGGTGTGGGTTGATAAATAACTAAAGTTGAACTTTAGTTGAACTAAAAAAAGTTTAATGCTGTTACTCGGTGAAGCAATAACGTTGCCCAGGCACGAAATATTACAGCAGAGCTGGTTCTGTAAGAATCCTACTAGAATGTCACTACATTTATGTATCTATAAGAAAATGGAAACTGTGTTAGAACTCGGCTAGAAACCAACCAACGAATGCCTGCTCATTTAGGTACACTTCTTTTATTACGTAACGCTAAAATTTGGATTTTTTGATCCCCTCCCCCTTCGTTTAAAATGTCCATACAAATTTAAAAAAAAAATACTTAACTCGTTCGAACTTCCCACCCCCTCAACCTACACCACCAACAGCGTTACGTGGCGCTGCGTTACGTTACGCTGGTGGCGCTGCGTGGTGGTAGCTGCCCTGTTCATAGAGTTATCTACGTGCGCATGTATTGCGTGAACGTACACAAAAAACATTGAGGTTAAATTTTGTACCCGCCAGCAAAACAAATGGAGTGCTAGTGTGCGTGAGCTCGGGCTTAGATAACTCACTATTACACTATGAAAATATCCATGGCTAATCCAAGGAACCAAAAGGTGGCAACAGAAATGTTCGTCAAAAGAGGTGCCGCAAAAACTTTTTATCAAATGTTCGAACAAATCAGCAACAATTATCTCATCAATACCGAACCGGCGCCGGCTCAGGTGCACAGCACGTCCTCGCTGGCAACGTTCTCTCTGATTTTTCTTCGCGATTGCGTCAAAGAACTTGGACATCATCCTAGAAGCTGCTTATGGAATTGAGCTTCGGCAAGGAGCAAACCGCTTCTACTGAAACTTAACAGGTCACCCCACATTCGGTATCGGACGGAAGTTTGATTTGTTAATATGGTGTCAGTCGAAGTACAAGTACTCGCCCTTTATTTAAAAAATATGCTTAATGAAAAAATAATAATAAATATACAAAATTATTGTTTAAGTGATGTTCTCGCTATCATGTTAGAATAGATTTTTTATTTATATTTATTTTATTTCACAACTTGAATAAAAGCACAATTCCCCGGCACAAGCATCTACGAATCGCACCTCACAATCCTTTTTAGTAAACGTCTTTATTAGTTTTACATTAAAATCGCGATCCAAATGAAAACTGTTCAGGTTAAGCAAATTATACCAGGCAGAGTCGATGCTTGGAAGAACTGAGTCGCGCTGAGCGAACGGAACTGGTACTGCTTCTTCTGCACCTGCGGCTTGCGGTATTTGAACGCGTTCAGCACGTAACCAAGAAGAAGCTTAAGCTCAAGCACAGATTTCAACTGATTTCCCGACGAGCAGTACTCCTAGCACCAGCCTTTGACCAGCGGAACATCGATCACCCATCGACATTGTCCCGACGCATGTTGAACGGCCGCGGCACCCACAGCAACAACATCCCGTTTGGAGGAAGCAGTCCTTCAAGAGGAATGCAACACTTCCAGCAGCGGTGCGACGAACCAATTAAAACCTGGAGGGGGGAACAAAATAATGTCTTTAATCACAGAAAAACAACTGGTTCGAAAGATGATCGTTTTTTAAACAACTGATAGTTGAAACAAGAATTGCCTATTTAACTTGAAAAGTTTGAAAAGAATATTGAAACTCACCATGCGAGAACGATGCTTAGCGGAACAATCTGTCCAGCTGAGATGAACAAGTTTCCACTTGCGGTGGAATTCGATGGCGTTGGATGTTCCGATGCTCTCCGGCAGTTTGTCCTTTTCCGGTGCTGCTCCATAAACTTTTCCTGCGTTGCAGCTTGCTGCATCACAAAATTAAATCAAAACAAACTTGACAGTCGAGCGCGAAAGAGACACAAAGCAAACCAACGTTTTCAATAAAGCAGGTGTGGTTCTGTAAAATGTCAAATGGCAAGAGGAATTTAATTCCTTAATATATTAAATGCCAAAATTAATTTATTAAGGCCATTGTCACGCCCCTCGGTTTAAACCGAACAGCGCAATACTCAAAGCATGTGATTTACTAAGGATTACATTTTACTTTGAACTGTAAATATTAATTTAAAACAATAAAAAAACACTTTCCTAATAAAATTTAATGCTTAAAGAAATTATAAAAAATTACAATAGATGGCAGCACTGTTTCAACAAAACAAAATTGACTCATAGATGTCGCTAGTGAGCGCGCCGCTCCATGGCCATCCAGTCAAATCAATCCGAATTCGAAACGGAAAAATAGAACGCAACAACCGGTTGTTGCGAACGCGGATTCCGTTTCAGAATTCGGATTGATTTGACTGAGCAGTATCCTTTTAAAGGGTACTGGGCCAGTACCCTTTTGAAGGGTTTCGCCCTCGTACCCTTTCAAAAGGGTGAAGACGGGTAAACTTGAAAAAGGATAAAAAGTACCCTTTTAAGGGTTATTCTGATTTTGAGTGCAGGCACGAAATATTTTAGCAGAGCTGGTTTTGTAAGAATCCTGCCAGAATGTCGCTACATTTCTGTTAGAATTCTATAAGAAAATGGAAACTGTGTTAGAACTCGGCTGGAATCCAACCAACGAATGCCTGCTCATTTAGGTACAATTCTTTTATTACGTAACGCTAAAATTTGGATTTTCTGACCCCGCTTCGTTTAAAATGTCCATACACATTTCAAAAAAACACTTAACTCGTTCGAACTCCCCACCCCCTCAACCCACAATTCTCTTTTACGGTGGTGGCTCTGCGTGGTGGTAGCTGCCGTGTTTATTACACTATGAAAATTATTGGTTGGTTTCTAGCCGAGTTCTAACACAGCCCAGTCACGAAATATTCTAGCAGAGCTGGTTCTGTCAGAATCCTGCTAGAACGGTGGAACATTTCTGCTAGAATGCTGTAAGAATATCCAGCTCTGTAAGAACTCTGTTAGAATCCTGCTAGAACGTCGTGACTGGGAGTTTCCATTTTCTTATAGAATTCTAACAGAAATGTAGCGACATTCTAGCAGGATTCTTACAGAACCAGCTCTGCTAAAATATTTCGTGCCTGGGCAACGTTATTGCTTCACCGAGTAACAGCATTAAACTTTTTTTAGTTCAACTATTGGTACGTTCGTTTGATGGCTAGTTTCACACTGAGGGCCGCACTCAGAGCTGTCAAAGTGTTTCTTTGAAGAAACTCGCGCTAGTTCCGCACGAGTTTCGCCGCCATGTTGGAACTGAAACTCTAGTGCCGCACTCAATATTTTTTCAGTTTCATTCGAGTTCCACGCGCACTGACAAATGACGTTCGATTGAACCAAAACTGGCACCGACGAGTGCGGCACTCAGTGCCACACCGGCATTTCAAACGAACGTACCATATGATTACACAAAAGTGTGTAATCCTACTTGAACCTACTGCCCAGTCAACTCAATCGGAATTCTGAAACGGAATTCAGTTCGGTTGTTGCGTTTGAAACGGAATGCTTAAACGATTCGAATTTAATTCCGATTGAGTTGACTGGGTAGTACCACGGGTATGAATATTCAAGTAATTTCAATATGGCGACCACCACCAACTGCGTTACGTAATAAAAGAATGCGGCAACTTGTATCAGAAGAAAGTGAGGCATTTTCGCTAGTTTTAACTGTTCTATGTTCTGCGTGCACATCCGCAAACATCGACCACACACATATTAATACAAAGCGCCACCAAGAGGCAAAAGGTAATTACGAATATTTTTGGCACTTTCGTTTCGGTTTTGCAAAAACAAATAACAAAACTAACTTTTAAGTATAGTTTGATTTTCAAACTTGTAATTGTTGCTGATTTGTTCGAAAATTTGATCAAAAAATAATACGTTTTTTTGCAGCACCTCTTTTGAACGGACATTTCTGTTGCCACCTGTTGGTTCCTTAGATTAGCCATAGATATTTTCACAGTGTAATAAACAGGGCAGCTACCACCACGCAGCGCCACCACCGTAAAAGAGCATTATTTTATTACGTAACGCAGTTGGTGGTGTACACACACTTTTGTGTTAGTTTCAAACTGCCTCCACTTGTGCCGAAATTTACAACCGTATACGAGAGAGGCGTATTGACGTATTTGGGCACATACTATATCTCGGATTAGTTTTCAAAAATACGTAAGAGCCAATGGTAAACAAAGCCTTTTTTGCCTCCCACCTCTTCAACCCACACCACCAACTGCGTTACGTTACTCAATCGGATTCTAAAACGGAATTCAGTTCGGTTGTTGCGTTTGAAACGGAATACTTAAACGATTCGATTTTAATTCCGATTGAGTTGGCTGGGTAGTACCACGGGTATGAATTTTCAAGTAATTTCAATATGGCGACTTGCATCAGAAGAAAGTGAGGCATTTTCGCTAGTTCTAACTGCTCTGTGTTTTGCGTGCACGTCCGCAAACATCGACCACACACATACTAATACAAAGCGCCACAAAGAGGCAAAAGGTAATTACGAATATTTTTGGCACTTTCTTTTCGGTATTGCAAAAACAAATCAAAAAACTAACTTTAAAGTATAGTCTGATTCAATTTTCGTTGCTGATTTGTTCTTACATCAATATGGCGACTTGTATCGGAAGAAAGTGAGGCATTTTCGCTAGTTTTAACTGTTCTGTGTTCTGCGTGCACATCCGCAAACATCGACCACACACATATTAATACAAAGCGCCACCAAGAGGCAAAAGGTAATTACGAATATTTTTGGCACTTTCGTTTCGGTTTTGCAAAACAAATAACAACACTAACTTTTAAGTATAGTTTGACTCAAACTTTGTTGCTGATTTGTTCGAAAATTTGATCAAAAAATAATAAGTTTTTTTGCAGCACCTCTTTTGAACGGACATTACTGTTGCCACCTTTTGGTTCCTTAAATTAGCCACAGATATTTTCACAGCGTAATAAACAGGGCATCTACCACCACGCAGCGCCACACTGAAAGTCCGACCATGGTAATTTTAAAAAACATTTGCTAAAAATGCTGCTTATTAAATTAACTGTGGCTTTTTGGTAAAAGTAAACGCAAATATGGTAAAATGTACCATGCTTCCACAAAATTGCATGGTAGCAATTACAAAATCATTATCATTTTCTCCGTATTGGAGGGTTAAAATTACTATACCGCTCACGACATAGTAAAACTGACTGCGTTAATTAGTCAATCCAAGCACAGAATGTTTTTAGCAAAAATACGTCGGTGCGTGTTCTCAATACCAGCGTAAAAGAGCATTATTTTATTACGTAACGCAGTTGGTGGTGTACACACACTTTTGCGTTAATTTCAAACTGCCTCCACTTCTGCCGAAATAAACAACCGTATACGAGAGAGGCGTATTAACGTATTTGGGCACATACTATATCTCGGATTGGTTTTCAAAAATACGTAAGAGCCAATGGTAAACAAAGCCTTTTTTGCCTCGGTATCCGACCCACTTACGAAAAACCAATTTCAAAAATGCTTAAGATTGTTCATCTACACGTCTTTCAAGTGACCCAAACTAAAAATGAATGAAATTTTATTACAATTTGGAGAAAAACGAATATTAATGTCGGAGATCACTATGGCTCTTAAGGCTATTTGAAAACTCACCCGAGATATATACTATATATACTAAGACAATTCGAATTTAATTCCGATTGAGTTGACTGGGTGGTACAGCGTAAAAGAGCATTATTTTATTACGTAACGCAGCTGGTGATGTGGGTTGAGGGTGTGGGGGGTTCGAACGAGTTATATATATAAGTTATAAAGGTCCCATTATGCAAGGGTGGTTTCTTTTAATTAATTAGTCCAAAGTGATGAGTTTGACGGTTCAAAACGTTCTGATTTTATTATGATCGAAAAGTCCCCCAGAGCCTCACACGCGAGGTACGGAGGTTTAGCTTACAGTGCATTAATCGAGCTACTTGCTTTAATCGCGGCGAGGTAAACGAAGTTTAGCTTTGTTCGCAGTTTGGGTTACTGTTGCCGGCTGTGCTGACGATGTTGGTGGCGTCGATCAATTATGCGGAAAGCAATTTCCGTAACTGCTCCTCACCAAGAAAGGATCGTCTCGATCCGTATCGACTGCACATAAATTTTCCATCGGAAAGAACTACCAAACAGGTCACTCAGCGAGTTTGAATTATCAGAAGCTTCTTTGGTGATGTTTGAAACATTATAGTTGTTGCTGTTTTGTAATTAAGTGTTACAAATATTTGTAATCAAAGATTACGTAATCCTTAATTACATCTACGTTTGTTACATTTCTGTAACTCTGAATTACAAATCGAGACTTGTAATTAGCTATTACAAACAAACTATTATTTCATTGTAATGTTTCCTCTTAACAATTTCAAACACACTCGATTAACTTAATTTTTTTTGCTACTAATTTTGAAATGATTTTCTTTGTTTTTTTTTATCACTCACACACCGTCTAAAAAAAAATTTTTGAATCGTTTTTTTTCCTTTTGTCAAATTAGTTAATCTGATTTTCGAATTGCTGATTTTGTTTTTACTCACACACACTCACTTAACTTATCAAATTTGGAAAAATATTTTTGAATTTTGAATTTGTATTTTTTTCTCACTTTAAATTTTGTTGCTTGTTGAAAATCCGGGTAACGCTGTTCCTTTGTCCTCCTCGTCGAAAGTGTTGAAATCCATGTCGTGCTGCGCTCCTGAACTCTGACCGAGTTTTTCGCGATGTGCACACGATGGTATCACGCCTCTTGCCGAAGTATCCAGCGGATAACGTTGGTTCATCTTCTTCGGTCGGTGGCTATTTCACCAGGCAATTTCCTTGGCTGCTTCACTCCTGATCTCCAGAGCCGTTGGTGACGAATTTCTGCTGAATGAACAACTGCCGTGTTTTTCGCATTAGCTTGCACTTTCGGTCTCACTACCGAGATTTTCGCGAACGACCACTTCAATCACTGGGCACAGCCACCTTCCGGCGAAGACTCGACTGCGCCAGTTATAAAGGTCCCATTATGCAAGGGTGGTTTCTTTTAATTAATTAGTCCAAAGTGATGAGTTTGACGGTCCAAAACGTTCTGATTTTATTATGATCGAAAAGTCCCCCAGAGCCTCACACGCGAGGTACGGAGGTTTAGCTTAAAGTGCATTAATCGAGCTACTTGCTTTAATCGCGGCGAGGTAAACGAAGTTTAGCTTTGTTCGCAGTTCGGGTTACTGTTGCCGGCTGTGCTGACGATGTTGGTGGCGTCGATCAATTATGCGGAAAGCAATTTCCGTAACTTATATATATATATATATATATATACGATATATATTATTTTTTGATCAAATTTTCGTTAAAATCAGCAACAATTTCAAGTTTGATAGTCAAACTATACTTAAAAGCTAGTTTTGTCATTTTTTTTTTTGCAAAACCGAAACGAAAATGCCAAAAACATTCGTAATTACCTTTTGCCTCTTGGTAGCGCTTTGTATTAGTATGTGTGTGGTCGATGTTTGCGGAGGTGC
Organism: Culex quinquefasciatus; assembly: GCF_015732765.1. NCBI lineage: Eukaryota > Metazoa > Arthropoda > Insecta > Diptera > Culicidae > Culex > Culex quinquefasciatus. The sequence goes on from NC_051862.1 coordinate 108,027,223, forward strand.
ACGCAGAACACAGAACAGTTACAACTAGCGAAAATGCCTCACCTTCTTCTGATACAAGTCGCCATATTGAAATTACCTGAATATCCATACCCAGTCAACTCAATCGGAATTAAAATCGAATCGTTTTTGACTTTTGGCTTTCAGCAAAATTGATATGAGCCAAGAAGAAATTGTTAAACAAATATATATATGATTGTGAACAATTAGAAAGATGTATACATAATTATTATTAATTATGTTATTTATGTTATTTATGTTATTTATGTTATTTGTGTTATTTATGTTATTTATGTTATTTATGTTATTTATGTTATTTATGTTATTTATGTTATTTATGTTATTTATGTTATTTATGTTATTTATGTTATTTATGTTATTTATGTTATTTATGTTATTTATGTTATTTATGTTATTTATGTTATTTATGTTATTTATGTTATTTATGTTATTTATGTTATTTATGTTATTTATGTTATTTATGTTATTTATGTTATTTATGTTATTTATGTTATTTATGTTATTTATGTTATTTATGTTATTTATGTTATTTATGTTATTTATGTTATTTATGTTATTTATGTTATTTATGTTATTTATGTTATTTATGTTATTTATGTTATTTATGTTATTTATGTTATTTATGTTATTTATGTTATTTATGTTATTTATGTTATTTATGTTATTTATGTTATTTATGTTATTTATGTTATTTATGTTATTTATGTTATTTATGTTATTTATGTTATTTATGTTATTTATGTTATTTATGTTATTTATGTTATTTATGTTATTTATGTTATTTATGTTATTTATGTTATTTATGTTATTTATGTTATTTATGTTATTTATGTTATTTATGTTATTTATGTTATTTATGTTATTTATGTTATTTATGTTATTTATGTTATTTATGTTATTTGTGGGTCTCGTGGCGCAGGGGTAGCGGCTTCGGCTGCCGATCCCGATGATGCTATGAGACGCGGGTTCGATTCCCGCCTTATCCACTGAGCTTCTATCGGATGGTGAAGTAAAACGTCGGTCCCGGTTTCTCCTGTCTCGTCAGAGGCGCTGGAGCAGAAATCCCACGTTAGAGGAAGGCCATGCCCCGGGGGGCGTAGTGCCAATAGTTTCGTTTTTTATGTTATTTATGTTATTTATGTTATTTATGTTTTTTATGTTATTTATGTTATTTATGTTATTTATTTAAACGACTACAGGCGGTTGAATAAGTCACTGTTCCTCGCTCACCAATCTCGTGTTCAGAACCGCCTCAAACAAAATCCTAAAGGCTTCTGGAAGGAGTCTGGTTTTCTGTCAACTATGATCCTTGACGGGGTGGAAGTCTCAACCTCATCTGAGATTTGTGATGCCTTCCGTGTCCAATTTTCGAGCGTTTTTGCTGACAACAACCTAAGCGACCCTGATGTTTCTGCGGCAGCTGACTCGGTTCCTGATTCCGGTCTTGTCTGCTCCGACCTTCAAGTCTCTCGGGAGGACTTTAATGCAGCGTGTTCGAAATTGAAAAGTTCCACGTCCCCCGGACCTGACGGGGTTCCCGCAATCGTTATCAAAAAGTGTGCAAATAGCCTCTCGGAGCCACTCCTTCGAATCTTTAATTTATCACTTTCTCTTGGAGTTTTCCCCAATAACTGGAGGAGTCATATGTGTTCCCAGTGTTTAAAAAGGGTTGCAAGCAAGACGTTAAAAACTATCGCGGTATTGCCGCTACGCTGACGATTTTAAATTGTATGCTATAATTAAGAGGCCTACTGATATGGAAGATTTGCAAGCTCAGGTTGATTTATTTGCTGACTGGTGCCGCTTGAATCAGATGGTTCTCAATCCTTCTAAATGTTCGACAATTACATTCACCCGTAAACGCTAACCAACGTTTTTCAGTTACAAAATTCTTGGTAACCCACTTACTCGTGACTCTTTTGTCAAGGATTTAGGCGTGTTGTTGGATTCGAAGCTTTCTTTAAAAAATCACATTTCCTATTTGTGCTCGAAGGCTTCTAAACAGCTAGGAATGATTTTTAGAATGACCAAATATTTTCGCGACGTCAATTGCCTAAAAATTTTCTATCTTTCCTTAGTTCGCTCCACCCTAGAGTACGGTTCAGTTGTGTGGGCTCCATATTATCATAATGACATTGGACGAATCGAAGCGATTCAACGTAAATTTACAAGATTTGCTTTAAGACATCTTGGTGAGTGTCCAAATTACGAAACTCGTTGCTCTATGCTCCACCTTGATCCTTTGAAGCCTTTTTTGTTGCTGACCTTTTTCGATCAAACATCAACTGTCCTTTTCTTACGAGTGAACTGAACGTCAACATTAGACGCCGGGTGCTTCGCTCACACTATTTTCTCGTTATACCTGGAGCCCGTACAAATTATGCCTTCAATGAACCTGTTTCTAGTATGTGCAGGGTTTTTGAACGTTGTTACCCCTTTTTCAATTTCCATTTGTCTCGTCCCCGTCTGAAGCACGATATTTTTAATTTTCTCAGGGAAGCATATGTGTTTTGACAAAGGTTTAGACCGGTTTATTTTTAGTTAGTTTTATTTATTTATTTATTTATTTATTTATTTTTACATTGTGCTAGTTTAGTTTGTTAGCTTAAGTTTGATTGTATATATCCTCTATGTCATTTGGATTGTAAAATCTGTTGATAATAAAAAAAAAAAGAGGTTTTGTGCCTATTTGAGAAGGACCCATCGGTAGGCATTCCACTCAAACGGGCTTTTCCCTCACATAAAACATATAAAACATAAGAAAGTGAGGCATTTTCGCTAGTTTTAACTGTTCTGTGTTCTGCGTGCACATCCGCAAACATCGACCACACACATACTAATACAAAGCGCCACCAAGAGGCAAAAGGTAATTACGAATATTTTTGGCACTTTCGTTTCGGTTTTGCAAAACAAATAACAACACTAACTTTTAAGTATAGTTTGACTCAAACTTTGTTGCTGATTTGTTCGAAAATTTGATCAAAAAATAATAAGTTTTTTTGCAGCACCTCTTTTGAACGGACATTTCTGTTGCCACCTTTTGATTCCTTAAATTAGTAACAGATATTTTCACAGCGTAATAAACAGGGCATCTACCACCACGCAGCGAAAGCCCGACCATGGTAATTTTAAAAAACATTTGCTAAAAATGCTGCTTATTAAATTAACTGTAACTTTTTGGTAAAAGTAAACGCAAATATGGTAAAATGTACCATGCTTCCACAACATTGCATGGTAGCAATTACAAAATCATTATCATTTTCTCCGTATTGGAGGGTTAAAATTACTATACCGCTCACGACATAGTAAAACTGTCGGTGCGTGTTCTCAATTTAACCCTTTAATATGGTAGCAACTACCATGGTTGGGTTTTCAGTTTACCAGCGTAAAAGAGCATTATTTTATTACGTAACGCTGTTGATGGTGTACACACACTTCTGCGTTAATTTCAAACTGCCTCCACTTCTGCCGAAATAAACAACCGTATACGAGAGAGGCGTATTAACGTATTTGGGCACATACTATATCTCGGATTGGTTTTCAAAAATACGTAAGAGCCAATGGTAAACAAAGCCTTTTTTGCCTCGGTATCCGACCCACTTACGAAAAACCAATTTCAAAAATGTTTAAGATTGTTCATCTACACGTCTTTCAAGTGACCCAAACTAAAAATGAATGAAGTTTTATTACAATTTGGAGAAAACCGAATATTAATGTCGGAGATGACTATATATACTAAGACAATTCGAATTTAATTCCGATTGAGTTGACTGGGTGGTACAGCGTAAAAGAGCATTATTTTGTTACGTAACGCAGTTGGAGATGTGGGTTGAGGGTGTGGGGGGTTCGAACGAGTTATATATATATACGATATATATTATTTTTTGATCAAATTTTCGTTAAAATCAGCATCAATTTCAAGTTTGATAGTCAAACTATACTTAAAAGCTAGTTTTGTCATTTGTTTTTGCAAAACCGAAACGAAAATGCCAAAAATATTCGTAATTACCTTTTGCAACTTGGTAGCGCTTTGTATTAGTATGTGTGTGGTCGATGTTTGCGGACGTGCACGCAGAACACAAAACAGTTACAACTAGCGAAAATGCCTCACCTTCTTCTGATACAAGTCGCCATATTGAAATTACTTGAATAATCATACCCAGTCAACTCAATCGGAATTAAAATCGAATCGTTTTTGACTTTTGGTTTTCAGCAAAATTAATATTAGCCAAGAAGAAATTGTTAAACAAATATATATATATATGATTGTGGAAAATTTTAATTGCTTCACCGAGTAACAGCATTAAAGTGTGTAATCCTACTTGAACCTACTGCCCAGTCAACTCAATCGGAATTCTAAAACGGAATTCAGTTCGGTTGTTGCGTTTGAAACGGAATACTTAAACGATTCGATTTTAATTCCGATTGAGTTGACTGGGTAGTACCACGGGCACAGAGAACAGATGTACATCTTTGTACTAACTTGTGTGTAAACCGTGTTAACTAAAAGTGCGTTGCATACAATCTTGCATCAAAGAAATTAGAGTGTGCAGGATACGCTTGGCGGCGCCACCGTCGCGGATGAGAATACTTGGCTTCACAATCAAAAATACTCAATAATTTCGAATGGAAATAAATGTTAACCTCGTTCAAATATAAAATTTACTTCTGTATAATTCCAGTTGACTAAAAATAATGCAAAAATGCTATAACAACGAAAACATAACAGAAAATTCATTCAAAAATGATTTTTCAAGCGACAACTTAAAATAGTCCCTTTATACATGTTATGTCCGATTTCGTTTTGTTTACCTTCTTTGGCGCGTAAAATTGCAACCCTCTGATGAAGGACACTCTGACATTGGTCTGATGTCGTTCGTACGGAATGTTTTATGCAGTGATTAGATGGTCCAACGTTCTGCTACTGTAGGCCATCATGATTTTGGAAGTGGCGCTATCTAGGCGGATGGTGCACACCCTAGCTCTTTTCAACGTATTTTGGTTTGAATTTTTACACACGTTTTTCAATGCTATTTGTTCAATAATATACATCTGTTCTCTGTGCCACGGGTATGAATATTCAAGTAATTTCAATGTGGCGACTTGTATCAGAAGAAGGTGAGGCATTTTCGCTAGTTGTAACTGTTCTGTGTTCTGCGTGCACGTCCGCAAACATCGACCACACACATACTAATACAAAGCGCCACCAAGAGGCAAAAGGTAGCTACGAATATATTTGGCATTTTCGTTTCGGTTTTGCAAAAACAAATAACAAAACAAGCTTTTAAGTATAGTTTGATTATCAAACTTGTAATTGTTGCTGATTCGTTCGAAAATTTTATCAAAAAATAATATATATCGTATATATATATAACTCGTTCAAACCCCCCACATCCTCAACCCACACCACCAATTGCGTTACGTAATAAAATAATGCTCTATTACGCTGTACTACCCAGTCAACTCAATCGGAATTAAATTCGAATCGTCTTAGTATATATAGTATATAGCCGTAAGAGCCACCGTGATCTCCGACATTAATATTCGTTTTTCTCCAAATTGTAATAAAATTTCATTCATTTTTAGTTTGGGTCACTTGAAAGACGTGTAGATGAACAATCTTAAGCATTTTTGAAATTGGTTTTTCGTAAGTGGGTCGGATACTGAGGCAAAAAAGGCTTTGTTTACCATTGGCTCTTACGTATTTTTGAAAACCAATCCGAGATATAGTATGTGCCCAAATACGTTAATACGCCTCTCTCGTATACGGTTGTTTATTTCGGCAGAAGTGGAGGCAGTTTGAAATTAACGCAATAGTGTGTGTACACCACCAACTGCGTTACGTAATAAAATAATGCTCTTTTACGCTGGTAAACTGAAAACCCAACCATGGTAGTTGCTACCATATTAAAGGGTTAAATTGAGAACACGCACCGACGTATTTTTGCTAAAAACATTCTGTGCTTGGATTGACTAATTAACGCAGTCAGTTTTACTATGTCGTGAGCGGTATAGTAATTTTAACCCTCCAATACGGAGAAAATGATAATGATTTTGTAATTGCTACCATGCAATTTTGTGGAAGCATGGTACATTTTACCATATTTGCGTTTACTTTTACCAAAAAGCCACAGTTAATTTAATAAGCAGCATTTTTAGCAAATGTTTTTTTAAAATTACCATGGTCGGGCTTTCGCTGCGTGGTGGTAGATGCCCTGTTTATTACGCTGTGAAAATATCTGTGGCTAATTTAAGGAATCAAAAGGTGGCAACAGTAATGTCCGTTCAAAAGAGGTGCTGCAAAAAAACTTATTATTTTTTGATCAAATTTTCGAACAAATCAGCAACAAAGTTTGAGTCAAACTATACTTAAAAGTTAGTGTTGTTATTTGTTTTGCAAAACCGAAACGAAAGTGCCAAAAATATTCGTAATTAACTTTTGTCTCTTGGCGGCGCTTTGTATTAGTATGTGTGTGGTCGATGTTTGCGGATGTGCACGCAGAACACAGAACAGTTAGAACTAGCGAAAATGCCTCACTTTCTTCTGATGCAAGTCGCCATATTGAAATTACTTGAATAATCATACCCAGTCAACTCAATCGGAATTAAAATCGAATCGTTTAAGTATTCCGTTTCAAACGCAACAACCGAACTGAATACCGTTTTAGAATCCGATTGAGTAACGTAACGCAGTTGGTGGTGTGGGTTGAGGAGGTGGGAGGCAAAAAAGGCTTTGTTTACCATTGGCTCTTACGTATTTTTGAAAACTTATCCGAGATATAGTATGTGCCCAAATACGTCAATACGCCTCTCTCGTATACGGTTGTTAATTTTGGCAGAAGTAGAGGCAGTTTGAAACTAACACAAAAGTGTGTGTACACCACCAACTGCGTTACTTAATAAAATAATGCTCTTTTACGCTGGTGGCGCTGCGTGGTGGTAGCTGCCCTGTTAATAAACAACACTGTGAAAATATCTATGGCTATTCTAAGGAACCAACAGGTGGCAACAGAAATGTCCGTTCAAAAGAGGTGCTGCAAAAAAACGTATTATTTTTTGATCAAATTTTCGAACAAATCAGCAACAATTACAAGTTTGATAATCAAACTATAATTAAAAGTTAGTTTTGTTATTTGTTTTTGCAAAACCGAAACGAAAGTGCCAAAAATATTCGTAATTACCTTTTGCCTCTTGGTGGCGCTTTGTATTAATATGTGTGTGGTCGATGTTTGCGGATGTGCACCTAGCGAAAATGCCTCACTTTCTTCTGATACAAGTTGCCGCATAGAGCTATCTAAGCCCGATCTCACACACACTAGCACCCCATTTGTTTTGCTGGCGGGTACAAAATTTAACCTCAATCTTTTACGTGTACGTACACGCAATACATGCGCACGTAGATTACTCTATTCATTGATTACGTAACGCAGTTGGTGGTGGTCGCCATATTGAAATTACTTGGATATTCATACCCGTGAGTACCACGGTGAGTACCACCCAGTCAACTCAATCGGAATTAAATTCGAATCGTTTAAGTATTCCGTTTCAAACGCAACAACCGAACTGAATTCCGTTTCAGAATTCCGATTGAGTTGACTGGGCAGTAGGTTCAAGTAGGATTACACACTTTTGTGTAATCATATGGTACGTTCGTTTGAAATGCCGGTGTGGCACTGAGTGCCGCACTCGTCGGTGCCAGTTTTGGTTCAATCGAACGTCATTTGTCAGTGCGCGTGGAACTCGAATGAAACTGAAAAATATTGAGTGCGGCACTAGAGTTTCAGTTCCAACATGGCGGCGAAACTCGTGCGGAACTAGCGCGAGTTTCTTCAAAGAAACACTTTGACAGCTCTGAGTGCGGCACTCAGTGTGAAACTAGCCATCAAACGAACGTACCAATAGTTGAACTAAAAAAAGTTTAATGCTGTTACTCGGTGAAGCAATAACGTTGCCCAGGCACGAAATATTTTAGCAGAGCTGGTTCTGTAAGAATCCTGCTAGAATGTCGCTACATTTCTGTTAGAATTCTATAAGAAAATGGAAACTCCCAGTCACGACGTTCTAGCAGGATTCTAACAGAGTTCTTACAGAGCTGGATATTCTTACAGCATTCTAGAAGAAATGTTCCACCGTTCTAGCAGGATTCTGACAGAACCAGCTCTGCTAGAATATTTCGTGACTGGGCTGTGTTAGAACTCGGCTAGAAACCAACCAACGAATGCCTGCTCATTAAGGTACACTTCTTTTATTACGTAACGCTAAAATTTGTATTTTTTGACCCCCTTGCCCTTCGTTTAAAATGTCCATACAAATTTCTAAAAAATACTTAACTCGTTCAAACTTCCCACCCCCTCAACCCACACCACCAACGTCGTTATGTAATAAAAGAATTCTCTTTTACGGTGGTGGCGCTGCGTGGTGGTAGCTGCCGTGTTTATTACACTATGAAAATATCTATGGCTAATCTAAAGATTCAAAAGGTGGCAACAGAAATGTCCGTCCAAAAGAGGTGCTGCAAAAAAACTTATTATTTTTTGATCAAATGTTCGAACAAATCAGCAACAATTACAAGTTTAATAGTCAACTATACTTGAAAATTAGTTTTGTTATTTGTTTTTGCAAAACCGAAACGAAAGTGCCAAACATATTCGTAATTACCTTTTGCCTCTTGGTGGCGCTTTGTATTAGTATGATTGTGGTCGATGTTTGCGGACGTGCACGCAGAACACAGAACAGTTAGAACTAGCGAAAATGCTTCACTTTCTTCTGATACAAGTTGCCGCATTCTTTTATTACGTCCCAGTCACGACATTCTAGCAGGATTCTAGCAGAGTTCTCACTGAGCTGGATATTCTTACAGCATTCTAGCAGAAATTTTCCACCGTTCTAGCAGGATTCTGACAGAATCAGCTCTGTTAGAATATTTCGTGACTGGGGTAACGCAGTTGTTGGTGTGGGTTGAGGGGGTGGGGAGTTCGAACGAGTTAAGTGTTTTTTTGAAATGTGTATGGACATTTTAAACGAAGCGCGAGGGGGTCAAAAAATCTAAATTTTAGCGTTACGTAATAAAAGAAGTGTACCTAAATGAGCAGGCATTCGTTGGTTGGTTTCCAGCCGAGTTCTAACACAGTTTCCATTTTCTTATAGAATTCTAACAGAAATGTAGCGACATTCTGGCAGGATTCTTACAAAACCAGCTCTGCTAAAATATTTCGTGCCTGCACTCAAAATCAGAATAACCCTTAAAAGGGTACTTTTTATCCTTTTTCAAGTTTACCCGTCTTCACCCTTTTGAAAGGGTACGAGGGCGAAACCCTTCAAAAGGGTACTGGCCTAGTACCCTTTAAAAGGATACTGCCCAGTCAAATCAATCCGAATTCTGAAACGGAATCTAATTAGAATCGTATACAAATTCCGTTTCAAACGCAACAACCGGTTCGAACACGGAACCGGTTGTTGCGTTTGAAACGGAATTTGTATACGATTCTATTTAGATTCCGTTTCAGAATTCGGATTGATTTGACTGGATGGCCATGGAGCGGCGCGCTCACTAGCGACATCTATGAGTCAATTTTGTTTTGTTGAAACAGTGCTGCCATCTATTGTAATTTTTCATAATTTCTTTAAGCATTAAATTTTATTAGGAAAATGTTTTTTTATTGTTTTAAATTAATATTTACAGTTCAAAATAAAATGTAATCCTTAGTAAATCACGTGCTTTGAGTATTGCGCTGTTCGGTTTAAACCGAGGGGCGTTACAATGGCCTTAATAAATTAATTTTGGCATTTAATATATTAAGGAATTAAATTCCTCTTGCCATTTGACATTTTACAGAACCACACCTGCTTTATTGAAAACGTTGGTTTGCTTTGTGTCTCTTTCGCGCTCGACTATCAAGTTTGTTTTGATTTAAATTTGTGATGCAGCAAGCTGCAACGCGGATACTGTTTTTTCGCCGATATTACAGGAAAAGTTTATGGAGTAGCACCGGAACGTCATCTACACGTCTTTCAAGTGACCCAAACTAAAAATGAATGAAATTTTATTACAATTTGGAGAAAACCGAATATTAATGTCGGAGATGACTATATATACTAAGACAATTCGAATTTAATTCCGATTGAGTTGACTGGGTGGTACAGCGTAAAAGAGCATTATTTTGTTACGTAACGCAGTTGGAGATGTGGGTTGAGGGTGTGGGGGGTTCGAACGAGTTATATATATATACGATATATATTATTTTTTGATCAAATTTTCGTTAAAATCAGCAACAATTTCAGGTTTGATAGTCAAACTATACTTAAAAGCTAGTTTTGTCATTTGTTTTTGCAAAACCGAAACGAAAATGCCAAAAATATTCGTAATTACCTTTTGCAACTTGGTAGCGCTTTGTATTAGTATGTGTGTGGTCGATGTTTGCGGACGTGCACGCAGAACACAAAACAGTTACAACTAGCGAAAATGCCTCACCTTCTTCTGATACAAGTCGCCATATTGAAATTACTTGAATAATCATACCCAGTCAACTCGATCGGAATTAAAATCGAATCGTTTTTGACTTTTGGTTTTCAGCAAAATTAATATTAGCCAAGAAGAAATTGTTAAACAAATATATATATATATGATTGTGGAAAATTTTAATTGCTTCACCGAGTAACAGCATTAAAGTGTGTAATCCTACTTGAACCTACTGCCCAGTCAACTCAATCGGAATTCCAAAACGGAATTCAGTTCGGTTGTTGCGTTTGAAACGGAATACTTAAACGATTCGATTTTAATTCCGATTGAGTTGACTGGGTAGTACCACGGGCACAGAGAACAGATGTACATCTTTGTTCTAACTTGTGTGTAAACCGTGTTAACTAAAAGTGCGTTGCATTTTTTTGAAATTTTTTTTGAAATTAAATATGTCTTTATTGAATATTCTTATAATAATTACATTTCTTTTACATGCTAAGTGGTATGGCCTAATGCTCTTCATCTTTGTTGTATTTTTCGTTTTATTAATAACTGATCACATCTATTTTATTTACTTCAAATTGTTTTACATTATTGCATTGAATCGAATACATTTGGGTAAAAAAGAAAAAAAATCATTTAACAACTAATCCTAACTTAAAACTAAAAAAAAATAAATTCATTGAAATATTCAAAATCACTAGAACGAGTAAACTACGAACTGTATTTTAAGATGAATGCTCCAAGAGTTCTTACTTGTTCCTGACGAGTTTTGCAACCACGCAGTGTTGTTGTCATCTCGATGAAAATGTTCAAAAGTTCTTGTGGTGAAAACAGGTCACTACTGCCTTCACCCGTTGATGTTGGTTGGTTTTCCCTCGGTTGCTGACTGAAGCCTGGAGGTGTTGTATTCTCTGCAACTCTTTGCCGCTGATTCAACGGCAATGGCTGCAGATTTGGAACCACTCGAACAGATCCTGCTTCTGGTGACGCCAAAGCAGGAAAATCCACGTCCGTGTATGCTGGTGGTGTTTTGCGACGATTTGGTTGGTGCCTCGTCGTCGCTTGCTGCCGAATTTTCACAAACTCAGCTCGTTTTGGGCAGCTTCGATTCTTGGTCGAATGGTCGCCGCCGCAATTGAAGCATTTCGCTTCGATGTTCTTGTTGATTGTGTTGCAAGCTTGAGTTTTGTGCTCACCTCCGCAGGTTGCACAACGACTCTTGATGAAACAGTTCCTTCCACCATGTCCAAACTGCAAGCAGTTCGAACATTGCGTCACGTCACGGTGCACTGGACGATAACGTTCCCAAGTCACGATGATGTTGAAAATTGCCCGAACTGCTTTCAGCTCAGACGGCGTTGTCGATCCTTTCTCGAGATGAACCAGGTACAGTTGATCACGATACTTGATGTCCTTGTTGTGTCTCGTCATCTTGAAGACTTCGATCACGTTCAACTTAAGAGTTTTAAGCTCTTCTTTCAGCACACTCACATCCATGTCGTACAGGCCTCGGAGGACCTGTTTCATGGGGCGTTTACCTGGATCGTCATGGCTGTAGTATTCAATCTTGGTGTTGTTCAGGAAATCCCGGACGTAGTTGTAATCCTTTCTGGTAGGTAGCAGAATTTTGAGTCCATCAGCACACAGGCGAATGGATGCTCGTAAAGCACCAGATTTGATAAACCCGGTCAGCCACTTTCGCACCGAATCCGATGACGATGTTTTCACAAAAATGGGTGGCAACTTTTCCCGTCGTTCAAATTCTTCCTTCTCGCTCACGTCCACAGGGAGGGTAGCGAACTGGTTTCCAGACGAATTTCGAGCGTCCTTGCTCAAACTGCCTGGCTTTGCAGGTAGCGCTTCGGCATTCTTTAGCTTCTTCAAATCTGCCGATCCTGCTGGTGAGGACCGCCTCTTTTTCTTGCCGTGAGGCATTTTTGCACTTTTTAAGCACTTTTCAGGAGCTAATATCCAGGAGTACCTCACTGATTGGTGTTCCACAAGGGAAAAAAAAGTGCGTTGCATACAATCTTGCATCAAAGAAATTAGAGTGTGCGGGATACGCTTGGCGGCGCCACCGTCGCGGATGAGAATACTTGACTTCACAATCAAAAATACTCAATAATTTCGAATGGAAACAAATGTTAACCTCGTTCAAATATAAAATTTACTTCTGTATAATTCCAGTTGACTAAAAATAATGCAAAAATGCTATAACAACGAAAACATAACAGAAAATTCATTCAAAAATGATTTTCCAAGCGACAATTTAAAATAGTCCCTTTATAAATGTTATGTCCGATTTCGTTTTGTTTACCTTCTTTGGCGCGTAAAATTGCAACCCTCTGATGAAGGACACTCTGACATTGGTCTGATGTCGTTCGTACGGAATGTTTTATGCAGTGATTAGATGGTCCAACGTTCTGCTACTGTAGGCCATCATGATTTTGGAAGTGGCGCTATCTAGGCGGATGGTGCACACCCTAGCTCTTTTCAACTTATTTTGGTTTGAATTTTACACACGTTTTTCAATGCTATTTGTTCAATAATATACATCTGTTCTCTGTGCCACGGGTATGAATATTCAAGTAATTTCAATGTGGCGACTTGTATCAGAAGAAGGTGAGGCATTTTCGCTAGTTGTAACTGTTCTGTGTTCTGCGTGCACGTCCGCAAACATCGACCACACACATACTAATACAAAGCGCCACCAAGAGGCAAAAGGTAGCTACGAATATATTTGGCATTTTCGTTTCGGTTTTGCAAAAACAAATAACAAAACTAGCTTTTAAGTATAGTTTTTTTTTTGTAAAAACGTTTATTTGGAACTTCGAGAAGGTTACATAGGTTTTAAGTAAATTAAAAATATAATAAAGTTATTGAACAGCAATTTCAAAAACACATTTATCATTTGAATAAACATCATTATAATCCTGTTCGTTTTCACTTGTCCAGCTTGAGCTTTTTGGATCTACCAGGTTTGCGCTTTTTAGATTCGGAGCTTCCAGAGTGATCACTATCACTACCAGAGCTAGCGTCCATTGGTTGATGAGGCTTCGGTTCAAGGAAGGGGTGTGGAACCTTGAATGTGCCGTCCACGCATGAAGTAGCAGTGAACACAGCGATGGGCATCTCGTCGTCGTCAGTTCTACCGATCAGCGCCGATGAACCTGCAGCGTCCGCGTCCTTACGTAGAGCTTGGACTGTGGCGCCCTCTGTTCCAGCAGGAGGCGATATGTTTAAAATACTGGATGAAGTGCCGAGTTCACTGGGCACGACCGTTGTCTGGGCTGAGTTACCGATCACGATCGCCTTCGCGACGCTCTCCGAGTTACTCAAGCTCTCGATCTTGGGATTGTCTGGAACAACCTTGATTTGCAATGTGTTGGTAGATGATCCACTGTTGACCACACTAGCATAGCTAGTAGATGGTGTTGGTTGAGTATTACTCATCCTTTGGTTGAGAGCGGTCTTTTGACCGACGAGTTTTTTATTGTCCACACACGACATCCCGATGTGCTGGATCAGTGTGCAATGCCTACACGTTTCAGGTTGGTTTTTGTAAGAGATGAGCGTAGATTCGTTTTGAATAGTCACGAACGATTTGATGTGGCGACGAAGTATCATTTTCGCCACCCGAATTCCAGACGAAACACCATGGAAAGTGTAATTGCTTCCCCAGCTTGTCTCTTTGATGCTGAGGACGTCTCCGTAATGCTGAAGAAAGGCCACGATCTCTTCGTTGGTGACGTTCTCCGAGAGATCGTGGAGCTTCACCTCCACTCCCCCGTCCACCATTACCAAACGAACTTTAACCTTGGCGTTGTTCGACTCGATGACATGTTGCCCATTGTGCTTAGCAACAGTTTCTTGCGCTATTTTCAGCTCACTGCACTTCACGTACGCGCAATTTTCAGCATGGCTGAATTGCAGACGCTTCACTTGGTCTGGAGTCAGAGCAAGGTTAACGTGGATGAATTTATGTATTTCCTCAAACTTAGGACGTTTTGGAAAATTTGATAGAATCACCTTGAAGGTGTTCTCCCTTGTTCTCACGTGAGACATTGTTGCGTTTCCACCAAGAAAACACCGAGTCGTCAATCGAGCTGACGAGAAATCTCAGCTCCTACACCCGGTGGTGTGGAACAAAGACGAAACAAAACACGCGTACCGAGGAGCTCAAGATATACGACCGGTCGCTTCACGAGCACAAAGCGAACTGTTTGATTATCAAACTTGTAATTGTTGCTGATTCGTTCGAAAATATTATCAAAAAATAATATATATCGTATATATATATATATAACTCGTTCGAACCTCCCACATCCTCAACCCACACCACCAATTGCGTTACGTAATAAAATAATGCTCTATTACGCTGTACTACCCAGTCAACTCAATCGGAATTAAATTCGAATCGTCTTAGTATATATAGTATATAGCCGTAAGAGCCACCGTGATCTCCGACATTAATATTCGTTTTTCTCCAAATTGTAATAAAAATTTCATTCATTTTTAGTTTGGGTCACTTGAAAGACGTGTAGATGAACAATCTTAAGCATTTTTGAAATTGGTTTTTCGTAAGTGGGTCGGATACCGAGGCAAAAAAGGCTTTGTTTACCATTGGCTCTTACGTATTTTTGAAAACCAATCCGAGATATAGTATGTGCCCAAATACGTTAATACGCCTCTCTCGTATACGGTTGTTTATTTCGGCAGAAGTGGAGGCAGTTTGAAATTAACGCAAAAGTGTGTGTACACCACCAACTGAAATCCGTTTCAGAATTCCGATTGAGTGGACTGGGCAGTAGGTTCAAGTAGGATTACACACTTTTGTGTAGTAATCCTGGATATTTTCACAGTGTAATAAACGAGGCAGCTATACCACCACGCAGCGTAAAAGAGCATTATTTTATTACGTAACGCAGTTGTTGGTGTGGGTTGATAAATAACTAAAGTTGAACTTTAGTTGAACTAAAAAAAGTTTAATGCTGTTACTCGGTGAAGCAATAACGTTGCCCAGGCACGAAATATTATAGCAGAGCTGGTTCTGTAAGAATCCTGCTAGAATGTCACTACATTTAGGTACACTTCTTATATTACGTAACGCTAAAATTTGGATTTTTTGATCCCCTCCCCCTTCGTTTAAAATGTCCATACAAATTTCAAAAAAATACTTAACTCGTTCGAACCTCCCACCCCCTCAACCTACACCACCAACAGCGTTACGTAATAAAAGATGCTCTTTTACGCTGGTGGCGCTGCGTGGTGGTAGCTGCCCTGTTCATAGAGTTATCTACGTGCGCATGTATTGCGTGAACGTACACGAAAAACATTGAGGTTAAATTTTGTACCCGCCAGCAAAAACAAATGGAGTGCTAGTGTGCGTGAGCTCGGGCTTAGATAACTCACTATTACACTATGAAAATATCCATGGCTAATCCAAGGAACCAAAAGGTGGCAACAGAAATGTTCGTCAAAAAGAGGTGCCGCAAAAAAAAACTTTTTTGATCAAATGTTCGAAACAAATCAGCAACAATTATCTCATCAATACCGAACCGGCGCCGGCTCAGGTGCTCAGCACGTCCTCGCTGGCAACGTTCTCTCTCTGATTTTTCTTCGCGATTGCGTCGAAGAACTTGGACATCATCCTAGAAGCTGCTTATGGAAATTGAGCTTCGGCAAGGAGCAAACCGCTTCTACTTTCGGTATCGGACGGAAGTTTGATTTGTTAATATGGTGTCAGTCGAAGTACAAGTACTTGCCCTTTATTTAAAAAATATGCTTAATGGGTGGGTGGTGGGTGGGTCTCGTGGCGCAGGGGTAGCGGCTTCGGCTGCCGATCCCGATGATGCTATGAGACGCGGGTTCGATTCCCGCCTTATCCGCTGAGCTTCTATCGGATGGTGAAGTAAAACGTCGGTCCCGGTTTCTCCTGTCTCGTCAGAGGCGCTGGAGCAGAAATCCCACGTTAGAGGAAGGCCATGCCCCGGGGGGCGTAGTGCCAATAGTTTCGTTTTTTTGCTTAATGAAAAAATAATAATAAATATACAAAATTATTGTTTAAGTGATGTTCTCGCTATCATGTTAGAATAGATTTTTTATTTATATTTATTTTATTTTCACAACTTGAATAAAAGCACAATTCCCCGGCACAAGCATCTACGAATCGCACCTCACAATCCTTTATAGTAAACGTCTTTATAAGTTTTACATTAAAATCGCGATCCAAATGAAAACTGTTCAGGTTAAGCAAATTATACCAGGCAGAGTCGATGCTTGGAAGAACTGAGTCGCGCTGAGCGAACGGAACTGGTACTGCTTCTTCTGCACCTGCGGCTTGCGGTATTTTAACGCGTTCAGCACGTAACCAAGAAGATTTCAACTGATTTCCCGACGAGCAGTACTCCTAGCACCAGCCTTTGACCAGCGGAAACATCGATCACCCATCGACATTGTCCCGACGCATGTTGAACGGCCGCGGCACCCACAGCAACAACATCCCGTTTGGAGGAAGCAGTCCTTCAAGAGGAATGCAACACTTCCAGCAGCGGTGCGTCGGACCAATTAAAACCTGGAGGGGGGAGGGACAAAATAATGTCTTTAATCACAAAAAAAAACAACTGGTTCAAAAGATGATCGTTTTTTAAACAACTGATAGTTGAAACAAGAATTGCCTATTTAACTTGAAAAAGTTTGAAAAGAATATTGAAACTCACCATGCTAGAACGATGCTTAGCGGAACAATCTGTCCAGCTGAGATGAACAAGTTTCCACTTGCGGTGGAATTCGATGGCGTTGGATGTTCCGATGCCCTCCGGCAGTTTGTCCTTTTCCGGTGCTGCTCCATAAACTTTTCCTGTAATATCGGCGAAAAAACAGTATCCGCGTTGCAGCTTGCTGCATCACAAAATTAAATCAAAAACAAACTTGACAGTCGAGCGCGAAAGAGACACAAAGCAAACCAACGTTTTCAATAAAGCAGTTGTGGTTCTGTAAAATGTCAAATGGCAAGAGGAATTTAATTCCTTAATATATTAAATGCCAAAAATTAATTTATTAAGGCCATTGTCACGCCCCTCGGTTTAAATCGAACAGCGCAATACTCAAAGCATGTGATTTACTAAGGATTACATTTTATTTTGAACTGTAAATATTAATTTAAAACAATAAAAAACATTTTCCTAATAAAATTTAATGCTTAAAGAAATTATGAAAAATTACAACAGATGGCAGCACTGTTTCAACAAAACAAAATTGACTCATAGATGTCGCTAGTGAGCGCGCCGCTCCATGGCCACCCAGTCAAATCAATCCGAATTCTGAAACGGAATCTAATTAGAATCGTATACAAATTCCGTTTCAAACGCAACAACCGGTTGTTGCGTTTGAAAACGGAATTTGTATACGATTCTAATTAGATTCCGTTTCAGAATTCGGATTGATTTGACTAGGCAGTATCCTTTTAAAGGGTACTGGGCCAGTACCCTTTTGAAGGGTTTCGCCCTCGTACCCTTTCAAAAGGGTGAAGACGGGTAAACTTGAAAAAAGGATAAAAAGTACCCTTTTAAGGGTTATTCTGATTATGAGTGCAGGCACGAAATATTTTAGCAGAGCTGGTTTTGTAAGAATCCTGCCAGAATGTCGCTACATTTTCTGTTAGAATTCTATAAGAAAATGGAAACTGTGTTAGAACTCGGCTGGAAACCAACCAACGAATGCCTGCTCATTTAGGTACACTTCTTTTATTACGTAACGCTATAATTTGAATTTTTGACCCCTCGCGCTTCGTTTAAAATGTCCATACACATTTCAAAAAAACACTTAACTCGTTCGAACTCCCCACCCCCTCAACCCACACCAACAACTGCGTTACGTAATAAAAGAATGCGGCAACTTGTATCAGAAGAAAGTGAGGCATTTTTCGCTAGTTCTAACTGTTCTGTGTTCTGCGTGCACGTCCGCAAACATCGACCACATTCATACTAATACAAAGCGCCACCAAGAGGCAAAAGGTAATTACGTATGTTTGGCACTTTCGTTTCGGTTTTGCAAAAACAAATAACAAAACTAACTTTCAAGTATAGTTGACTATTAAACTTGTAATTGTTGCTGATTTGTTCGAACATTTGATCAAAAAATAATAAGTTTTTTGCAGCACCTCTTTTGGACGGACATTTTCTGTTGCCACCTTTTGAAATCTTTAGATTAGCCATAGATATTTTCATAGTGTAATAAACACGGCAGCTACCACCACGCAGAGCCACCACCGTAAAAGAGAATTCTTTTATTACATAACGACGTTGGTGGTGTGGGTTGAGGGGGTGGGAAGTTCGAACGAGTTAAGTATTTTTTTTCTTTTATTACATATCGACGTTGGTGGTGTGGGTTGAGGGGGTGGGAAGTTCGAACGAGTTAAGCATTTTTTAGAAATTTGTAAACGAAGAGCAAGGGGGTCAAAAAATACAAATTTTAGCGTTACGTAATAAAAGAAATGTACCTTAATGAGCAGGCATTCGTTGATTGGTTTCTAGCCGAGTTCTAACACAGCCCAGTCACGAAATATTCTAGCAGAGCTGGTTCTGTCAGAATCCTGCTAGAAACGGTGGAACATTTCTGCTAGAATGCTGTAAGAATATCCAGCTCTGTAAGAACTCTGTTAGAATCCTGCTAGAAACGTCGTGACTGGGAGTTTCCATTTTTCTTATAGAATTCTAACAGAAATGTAGCGACATTCTAGCAGGATTCATACAGAACCAGCTCTGCTAAAATATTTCGTGCCTGGGCAACGTTATTGCTTCACCGAGTAACAGCATTAAACTTTTTTTAGTTCAACTATTGGTACGTTCGTTTGATGGCTAGTTTCACACTGAGTGCCGCACTCAGAGCTGTCAAAGTGTTTGTTCCGTATCGAGCCCTTCAAAAATAGTGGACTGTATTGGGGGTTGAGGGAATCTTCAGCTCGACCAGAGCACACACACTTTCGGGAGGTCAACGGCCTCTTCCTCAAAACACGACCGAAAAAGAACACGGTTTGTTGTGCGCACTAAACTTTATTTCGCGACGATCGGGCGGTACAAACTACGCGGGGGGTTCTGCGAACCAGGCCAGTTGGGTGTTGGCTGAATACTTAACATTTATTTCCAAAGATAAACAAACTGACCCGTCGGGCACTCCCGTACGGTCACTCTCACTCTCTCACACCACTGGTTTCAAGGCGGGCGGCATGTTTGGAAATGGAGTTAGGTTTAAGATTGCGCCTTTTACCCTAGCTATTAGATAAGTTTCAGAATGAATCGTGAGAGAGAGAGTGAGTGATTAGAGAGTGAGTGATTAGAGAGTGTGTGAGAGAGTGAGAGTGACCGTACGGGAGTGCCCGACGGGTCAGTTTGTTTATCTTTGGAAATAAATGTTAAGTATTCAGCCAACACCCAACTGGCCTGGTTCGCAGAACCCCCCGCGTAGTTTGTACCGCCCGACCATTTGAAAAACTTAACTACCTACTTCTTATACTAATACAGCAATTCCCCACGAAAACAGCATGGAAAAAAACAAAAGTGCTCGGATCGGGCTCAAAATTTTTCTGGGGGTTCCCTAGCCGAAATAATTAGACCCGTATTTTTTTGTTTGGCCATTAGGGTGACCTACGCTGTGTTAGGGTGGTCTGAAAAATGGCCATTTTCGTCGATTTTCGCAAAAACCACTTTTTTTGAAAAATCATAACTCCTCGCCATTTTAACCGATTTCAATTGTCTTATACGCAAATGAAAGGTGATAAGTTGACCTTTCAAAGAAAAATAGTAAGAAGTTTCAAAAATCTAGCCACCTTTCGAGCGCGAAAGAGACACAAAGCAAACCAACGTTTTCAATAAAGCAGTTGTGGTTCTGTAAAATGTCAAATGGCAAGAGGAATTTAATTCCTTAATATATTAAATGCCAAAAATTAATTTATTAAGGCCATTGTCACGCCCCTCGGTTTAAATCGAACAGCGCAATACTCAAAGCATGTGATTTACTAAGGATTACATTTTATTTTGAACTGTAAATATTAATTTAAAGCAATAAGAAACATTTTCCTAATAAAATTTAATGCTTAAAGAAATTATGAAAAATTACAAAAGATGGCAGCACTGTTTCAACAAAACAAAATTGACTCATAGATGTCGCTAGTGAGCGCGCCGCTCCATGGCCACCCAGTCAAATCAATCCGAATTCTGAAACGGAATCTAATTAGAATCGTATACAAATTCCGTTTCAAACGCAACAACCGGTTGTTGCGTTTGAAAACGGAATTTGTATACGATTCTAATTAGATTCCGTTTCAGAATTCGGATTGATTTGACTAGGCAGTATCCTTTTAAAGGGTACTGGGCCAGTACCCTTTGAAGGGTTTCGCCCTCGTACCCTTTCAAAAGGGTGAAGACGGGTAAACTTGAAAAAAGGATAAAAAGTACCCTTTTAAGGGTTATTCTGATTATGAGTGCAGGCACGAAATATTTTAGCAGAGCTGGTTTTGTAAGAATCCTGCCAGAATGTCGCTACATTTTCTGTTAGAATTCTATAAGAAAATGGAAACTGTGTTAGAACTCGGCTGGAAACCAACCAACGAATGCCTGCTCATTTAGGTACACTTCTTTTATTACGTAACGCTATAATTTGAATTTTTTGACCCCCTCGCGCTTCGTTTAAAATGTCCATACACATTTCAAAAAAACACTTAACTCGTTCGAACTCCCCACCCCCTCAACCCACACCAACAACTGCGTTACGTAATAAAAGAATGCGGCAACTTGTATCAGAAGAAAGTGAGGCATTTTTCGCTAGTTCTAACTGTTCTGTGTTCTGCGTGCACGTCCGCAAACATCGACCACATTCATACTAATACAAAGCGCCACCAAGAGGCAAAAGGTAATTACGTATGTTTGGCACTTTCGTTTCGGTTTTGCAAAAACAAATAACAAAACTAACTTTCAAGTATAGTTGACTATTAAACTTGTAATTGTTGCTGATTTGTTCGAACATTTGATCAAAAAATAATAAGTTTTTTGCAGCACCTCTTTTGGACGGACATTTTCTGTTGCCACCTTTTGAAATCTTTAGATTAGCCATAGATATTTTCATAGTGTAATAAACACTGCAGCTACCACCACGCAGAGCCACCACCGTAAAAGAGAATTCTTTTATTACATAACGACGTTGGTGGTGTGGGTTGAGGGGGTGGGAAGTTCGAACGAGTTAAGTATTTTTTTTCTTTTATTACATAACGACGTTGGTGGTGTGGGTTGAGGGGGTGGGAAGTTCGAACGAGTTAAGCATTTTTTAGAAATTTGTAAACGAAGAGCAAGGGGGTCAAAAAATACAAATTTTAGCGTTACGTTATAAAAGAAATGTACCTTAATGAGCAGGCATTCGTTGATTGGTTTCTAGCCGAGTTCTAACACAGCCCAGTCACGAAATATTCTAGCAGAGCTGGTTCTGTCAGAATCCTGCTAGAAACGGTGGAACATTTCTGCTAGAATGCTGTAAGAATATCCAGCTCTGTAAGAACTCTGTTAGAATCCTGCTAGAAACGTCGTGACTGGGAGTTTCCATTTTCTTATAGAATTCTAACAGAAATGTAGCGACATTCTAGCAGGATTCATACAGAACCAGCTCTGCTAAAATATTTCGTGCCTGGGCAACGTTATTGCTTCACCGAGTAACAGCATTAAACTTTTTTTAGTTCAACTATTGGTACGTTCGTTTGATGGCTAGTTTCACACTGAGTGCCGCACTCAGAGCTGTCAAAGTGTTTGTTCCGTATCGAGCCCTTCAAAAATAGTGGACTGTATTGGGGGTTGAGGGAATCTTCAGCTCGACCAGAGCACACACACTTTCGGGAGGTCAACGGCCTCTTCCTCAAAACACGACCGAAAAAGAACACGGTTTGTTGTGCGCACTAAACTTTATTTCGCGACGATCGGGCGGTACAAACTACGCGGGGTTCTGCGAACCAGGCCAGTTGGGTGTTGGCTGAATACTTAACATTTATTTCCAAAGATAAACAAACTGACCCGTCGGGCACTCCCGTACGGTCACTCTCACTCTCTCACACCACTGGTTTCAAGGCGGGCGGCATGTTTGGAAATGGAGTTAGGTTTAAGATTGCGCCTTTTACCCTAGCTATTAGATAAGTTTCAGAATGAATCGTGAGAGAGAGAGTGAGTGATTAGAGAGTGAGTGATTAGAGAGTGTGTGAGAGAGTGAGAGTGACCGTACGGGAGTGCCCGACGGGTCAGTTTGTTTATCTTTGGAAATAAATGTTAAGTATTCAGCCAACACCCAACTGGCCTGGTTCGCAGAACCCCCCGCGTAGTTTGTACCGCCCGACCATTTGAAAACTTAACTACCTACTTCTTATACTAATACAGCAATTCCCACGAAAACAGCATGGAAAAAACAAAAGTGCTCGGATCGGGCTCAAAATTTTTCTGGGGTTCCTAGCCGAAATAATTAGACCCGTATTTTTGTTTGGCCATTAGGGTGACCTACGCTGTGTTAGGGTGGTCTGAAAAATGGCCATTTTCGTCGATTTTCGCAAAACCACTTTTTTGAAAAATCATAACTCCTCGCCATTTTAACCGATTTCAATTGTCTTATACGCAAATGAAAGGTGATAAGTTGACCTTTCAAAGAAAAATAGTAAGAAGTTTCAAAATCTAGCCTAACATATGAAAAGGGCGTATGAAACTTTAAAATGCCGTTTTGGCGGTGTCTGGACCAAAGAGCCTATGTCTGGAAATATTTTATCGGATTCCCGGACATTTTTACTTAACATACTAAAAATGGGAGGAGTTCATTAACAGGATTCCGAGATATGATTTTTGAAAATAAAATCCGTGCGCGCGCGCAAAACCGGAAAAAGACGAAATTGGCAAAAAATCAAATTTTTTCACTAAAACTGCGATAACTTTAAAATTTCAGCGATGACCTATAGATGTTTGGGTACCAAAATTTTCGTAATTAAAAGACGCAACTTTTGATACCCAAACATCTATAGGTCATCGCTGAAATTTTAAAGTTATCGCAGTTTTAGTGAAAAAAGTTGATTTTTTGCCAATTTCGTCATTCTCCGGTTTTGCGCGGCGCGTCAAAAACACGGATTTTATTTTCAAAAATCATATCTCGAATCCTGTTAATGAACTCCTCCCATTTTTATTATGTTATGTAAAAATGTCCGGGAATCCGATAAAAATATTTCCAGACATGGGCTCTTTGGTCCAGACACCGCCAAACGGCATTTTAAAGTTTCATACGCCCTTTCATATGTTAGGCTAGATTTTGAAACTTCTTACTATTTTTCTTTGAAAGGCCAACTTATCACCTTTCATTTGCGTATAAGACAATTGAAATCGGTTAAAATGGCGAGGAGTTATGATTTTTCAAAAAAAGTGGTTTTTGCGAAAATCGACGAAAATGGCCATTTTTCAGACCACCCTAACACAGCGTAGGTCACCCTAATGGCCAAACAAAAAAATACGGGTCTAATTATTTCGGCTAGGGAACCCCCAGAAAAATTTTGAGCCCGATCCGAGCACTTTTGTTTTTTTCCATGCTGTTTTCGTGGGGAATTGCTGAATACTAACTTCAAATCGAATTCTCTTAGGGCTAACTTCATCTCACTCCACATTTCAATACGTTCAATCGATCTTCCTTCTGGATGTAAACAAAACTGCTGCCATCGTGGGGTGAGGTGCATCGTGGACGACGCAGCTGGATTGTGCTGCAATTCTGCTTCTACTGCAACTCTGCTCCCTGCATCTGGTCACCTGCTGCTTCGATGCTGCCGCTGCAGCCTTCTCGTGGGGGTCGCCGCCGAGTAACGGTCGTGGTTGTGTTTTTGCTGCCGTTGCAGCCTCTGCTTCGCGTCGTCAGCATTCGCCAGCTCGCTGGCCGTGTGCTGACCTTCTGGTGCAGCCACTGGTTTCAAGGCGGGCGGCATGTTTGGAAATGGAGTTAGGTTTAAGATTGCGCCTTTTACCCTAGCTATTAGATAAGTTTCAGAATGAATCGTGAGAGAGAGAGTGAGTGATTAGAGAGTGTGTGAGAGAGTGAGAGTGACCGTACGGGAGTGCCCGACGGGTCAGTTTGTTTATCTTTGGAAATAAATGTTAAGTATTCAGCCAACACCCAACTGGCCTGGTTCGCAGAACCCCCCGCGTAGTTTGTACCGCCCGACCATTTGAAAAACTTAACTACCTACTTCTTATACTAATACAGCAATTCCCCACGAAAACAGCATGGAAAAAAACAAAAGTGCTCGGATCGGGCTCAAAATTTTTCTGGGGGTTCCCTAGCCGAAATAATTAGACCCGTATTTTTTTTGTTTGGCCATTAGGGTGACCTACGCTGTGTTAGGGTGGTCTGAAAAATGGCCATTTTCGTCGATTTTCGCAAAAACCACTTTTTTTGAAAAATCATAACTCCTCGCCATTTTAACCGATTTCAATTGTCTTATACGCAAATGAAAGGTGATAAGTTGACCTTTCAAAGAAAAATAGTAAGAAGTTTCAAAAATCTAGCCACCTTTCGAGCGCGAAAGAGACACAAAGCAAACCAACGTTTTCAATAAAGCAGTTGTGGTTCTGTAAAATGTCAAATGGCAAGAGGAATTTAATTCCTTAATATATTAAATGCCAAAAATTAATTTATTAAGGCCATTGTCACGCCCCTCGGTTTAAATCGAACAGCGCAATACTCAAAGCATGTGATTTACTAAGGATTACATTTTATTTTGAACTGTAAATATTAATTTAAAGCAATAAGAAACATTTTCCTAATAAAATTTAATGCTTAAAGAAATTATGAAAAATTACAAAAGATGGCAGCACTGTTTCAACAAAACAAAATTGACTCATAGATGTCGCTAGTGAGCGCGCCGCTCCATGGCCACCCAGTCAAATCAATCCGAATTCTGAAACGGAATCTAATTAGAATCGTATACAAATTCCGTTTCAAACGCAACAACCGGTTGTTGCGTTTGAAAACGGAATTTGTATACGATTCTAATTAGATTCCGTTTCAGAATTCGGATTGATTTGACTAGGCAGTATCCTTTTAAAGGGTACTGGGCCAGTACCCTTTGAAGGGTTTCGCCCTCGTACCCTTTCAAAAGGGTGAAGACGGGTAAACTTGAAAAAAGGATAAAAAGTACCCTTTTAAGGGTTATTCTGATTATGAGTGCAGGCACGAAATATTTTAGCAGAGCTGGTTTTGTAAGAATCCTGCCAGAATGTCGCTACATTTTCTGTTAGAATTCTATAAGAAAATGGAAACTGTGTTAGAACTCGGCTGAAACCAACCAACGAATGCCTGCTCATTTAGGTACACTTCTTTTATTACGTAACGCTATAATTTGAATTTTTGACCCTCGCGCTTCGTTTAAAATGTCCATACACATTTCAAAAAACACTTAACTCGTTCGAACTCCCCACCCCTCAACCCACACCAACAACTGCGTTACGTAATAAAAGAATGCGGCAACTTGTATCAGAAGAAAGTGAGGCATTTTCGCTAGTTCTAACTGTTCTGTGTTCTGCGTGCACGTCCGCAAACATCGACCACATTCATACTAATACAAAGCGCCACCAAGAGGCAAAAGGTAATTACGTATGTTTGGCACTTTCGTTTCGGTTTTGCAAAACAAATAACAAAACTAACTTTCAAGTATAGTTGACTATTAAACTTGTAATTGTTGCTGATTTGTTCGAACATTTGATCAAAAATAATAAGTTTTTGCAGCACCTCTTTTGGACGGACATTTTCTGTTGCCACCTTTTGAAATCTTTAGATTAGCCATAGATATTTTCATAGTGTAATAAACACTGCAGCTACCACCACGCAGAGCCACCACCGTAAAAGAGAATTCTTTTATTACATAACGACGTTGGTGGTGTGGGTTGAGGGGGTGGGAAGTTCGAACGAGTTAAGTATTTTTTTTCTTTTATTACATAACGACGTTGGTGGTGTGGGTTGAGGGGGTGGGAAGTTCGAACGAGTTAAGCATTTTTTAGAAATTTGTAAACGAAGAGCAAGGGGGTCAAAAAATACAAATTTTAGCGTTACGTAATAAAAGAAATGTACCTTAATGAGCAGGCATTCGTTGATTGGTTTCTAGCCGAGTTCTAACACAGCCCAGTCACGAAATATTCTAGCAGAGCTGGTTCTGTCAGAATCCTGCTAGAAACGGTGGAACATTTCTGCTAGAATGCTGTAAGAATATCCAGCTCTGTAAGAACTCTGTTAGAATCCTGCTAGAAACGTCGTGACTGGGAGTTTCCATTTTTCTTATAGAATTCTAACAGAAATGTAGCGACATTCTAGCAGGATTCATACAGAACCAGCTCTGCTAAAATATTTCGTGCCTGGGCAACGTTATTGCTTCACCGAGTAACAGCATTAAACTTTTTTTAGTTCAACTATTGGTACGTTCGTTTGATGGCTAGTTTCACACTGAGTGCCGCACTCAGAGCTGTCAAAGTGTTTGTTCCGTATCGAGCCCTTCAAAAATAGTGGACTGTATTGGGGGTTGAGGGAATCTTCAGCTCGACCAGAGCACACACACTTTCGGGAGGTCAACGGCCTCTTCCTCAAAACACGACCGAAAAAGAACACGGTTTGTTGTGCGCACTAAACTTTATTTCGCGACGATCGGGCGGTACAAACTACGCGGGGGGTTCTGCGAACTAGGCCAGTTGGGTGTTGGCTGAATACTTAACATTTATTTCCAAAGATAAACAAACTGACCCGTCGGGCACTCCCGTACGGTCACTCTCACTCTCTCACACCACTGGTTTCAAGGCGGGCGGCATGTTTGGAAATGGAGTTAGGTTTAAGATTGCGCCTTTTACCCTAGCTATTAGATAAGTTTCAGAATGAATCGTGAGAGAGAGAGTGAGTGATTAGAGAGTGTGTGAGAGAGTGAGAGTGACCGTACGGGAGTGCCCGACGGGTCAGTTTGTTTATCTTTGGAAATAAATGTTAAGTATTCAGCCAACACCCAACTGGCCTGGTTCGCAGAACCCCCGCGTAGTTTGTACCGCCCGACCATTTGAAAACTTAACTACCTACTTCTTATACTAATACAGCAATTCCCCACGAAAACAGCATGGAAAAAAACAAAGTGCTCGGATCGGGCTCAAAATTTTCTGGGGTTCCCTAGCCGAAATAATTAGACCCGTATTTTTGTTTGGCCATTAGGGTGACCTACGCTGTGTTAGGTGGTCTGAAAAATGGCCATTTTCGTCGATTTTCGCAAAAACCACTTTTTTTGAAAAATCATAACTCCTCGCCATTTTAACCGATTTCAATTGTCTTATACGCAAATGAAAGGTGATAAGTTGACCTTTCAAAGAAAAATAGTAAGAAGTTTCAAAAATCTAGCCTAACATATGAAAAGGGCGTATGAAACTTTAAAATGCCGTTTTGGCGGTGTCTGGACCAAAGAGCCCATGTCTGGAAATATTTTTATCGGATTCCCCGGACATTTTTACATAACATAATAAAAAATGGGAGGAGTTCATTAACAGGATTCCGAGATATGATTTTTTGAAAATAAAATCCGTGTTTTTTGACGCGCCGCGCGCAAAAACCGGAGAATGACGAAATTGGCAAAAAATCAACTTTTTTCACTAAAACTGCGATAACTTTAAAATTTCAGCGATGACCTATAGATGTTTGGGTATCAAAAGTTGCGTCTTTTAATTACGAAAATTTTGGTACCCAAACATCTATAGGTCATCGCTGAAATTTTAAAGCTATCGCAGTTTTAGTGAAAAAATTTGATTTTTTGCCAATTTCGTCTTTTTCCGGTTTTTGCGCGCGGCGCGTCAAAAAACACGGATTTTATTTTCAAAAAATCATATCTCGGAATCCTGTTAATGAACTCCTCCCATTTTTTATTATGTTATGTAAAAATGTCCGGGGAATCCGATAAAAATATTTCCAGACATGGGCTCTTTGGTCCAGACACCGCCAAAACGGCATTTTAAAGTTTCATACGCCCTTTTCATATGTTAGGCTAGATTTTTGAAACTTCTTACTATTTTTCTTTGAAAGGCCAACTTATCACCTTTCATTTGCGTATAAGACAATTGAAATCGGTTAAAATGGCGAGGAGTTATGATTTTTCAAAAAAAGTGGTTTTTGCGAAAATCGACGAAAATGGCCATTTTTCAGACCACCCTAACACAGCGTAGGTCACCCTAATGGCCAAACAAAAAAATACGGGTCTAATTATTTCGGCTAGGGAACCCCCAGAAAAATTTTGAGCCCGATCCGAGCACTTTTGTTTTTTTCCATGCTGTTTTCGTGGGGAATTGCTGAATACTAACTTCAAATCGAATTCTCTTAGGGCTAACTTCATCTCACTCCACATTTCAATACGTTCAATCGATCTTCCCTTCTGGATGTAAACAAAACTGCTGCCATCGTGGGGTGAGGTGCATCGTGGACGACGCAGCTGGATTGTGCTGCAATTCTGCTTCTACTGCAACTCTGCTCCCTGCATCTGGTCACCTGCTGCTTCGATGCTGCCGCTGCAGCCTTCTCGTGGGGGTCGCCGCCGAGTAACGGTCGTGGTTGTGTTTTTGCTGCCGTTGCAGCCTCTGCTTCGCGTCGTCAGCATTCGCCAGCTCGCTGGCCGTGTGCTGACCTTCTGGTGCAGCCTTGCGCTGCGAATCTTCGGTGTGGGTGGGTCGCATGCTCCAGCGGAACACGCTGTGCTTCGGGTGGGACAAACTGTCGACCACAGAGTGCACACGGTTGGGGTGCAGGTGCATCGGTTGATGCCTTCTTCTTCTTCGTGCGGTATGCCATCTTGTTGATGTTGATTTCGTTGTAGGTTTCCTCGGGGAGAGATTTGCTGTAGTATTCTGGTGGAGACTTCTGTAAAACCGGAACAACTTACCTAGCCAGGTAACGATGATACTGGGCCCGCAGGCCATAAAGGTGTTACGCTGGTGGTGTGTCGTTCGCCGGTGTGCTGATCGCCGCTGTGCTGTTGTTGCGGATGAAGATGCGTTTTGTGCGGGTGGACTTTCGGACGTCGATGTAGTTGGTGGTGTGCCTCGGACAGAACTTGGATGTAGTAGGCGTATGTAGCGTGCGTAAACTGGAACAACTTACCCCACCAGGTGAATTCTGGCGCTCGATCCGCAGATCATCGGTGAATTCCTGGGGGCGTTGTCCTTCGCTGGCTTGGGATGTCTTCGACTTCGTACTTCGTGGTCGTCGGGGAGGTCGATCGGCGCGTGAGCTGGCCAAGCTCAATGCCGAACGAGCAGCCGAGACCGACTGGCAGGATCCATGGGTCCTCCAGTGAGACGTGGTAGCGCGGGAGGATTTACTACCAATGATAGGGTGTGATTAACGACATGACAACATACAATCCCAAAACCAGGTGAGCGCCTTGCGCGCTGAGCTCGAGTAGACAGGTGTCTACCGAGTAGAGAGACTGGACGGCGTCCAGTGAACTTCCTTCTACGACAACTTAACATGCACACATACATCCTACAGACACCAACATAAACTTCGAGAATGGATGACGCAGCAGCGTCGGGGCGCACAGTGCGTGCTTAATCAGACGTCGATTGATTCAATTCTTGGTTGTCCCGAATGGGAAGCGCGCAGACCTTCGAGATCGCTCGATCGAAGCGTCCGGTTGCCGTGCGAACGGTCACAACGCGCACGTTGCCGTCCGTTCCGCGAAACACGTGCAGTACTCGACCAAGTTTCCACTTCTGGGGAGGCGCGTTTTCGGCCTTGATCAGCACCATCGTACCAACGGCGACGTTGATTCGCTCCTTCGTCCACTTCGTCCGACTTTGGAGGTTGGACAGGTACTGCGTACTCCACTTCTTCCAAAGTTGCTGCGTCAAACGCTGCGCGTTTTGCCACATTGCCAAGCGGTTTTGTGGCACTCCTTCCAAATCTGGCTCTGCGATGGCCGTAAGGGGACGCTGGATCAGGAAATGCCCGGGCGTTAGCGCTTCAAAGTCCTGCGGGTCGTTACTGATCGGAGTCAACGGTCTCGAGTTGAGCACAGCTTCGATTTGCGCTAGGGCAGTTAGCATCTCATCAATCTTCAGTACTTGCAGTCCGAATGTCTTCTTCAGGTGAGTTTTGAACGACTTGACCTGCGACTCCCACAGGCCGCCAAAGTTCGGTGAGCGTGGTGGAATGAAACTAAACTCGATCCCATCTTCCAGCGCGGTCTTCGTGACGACATCCTGGAACTGCTGCTTCTAGAACAGCCGGTGCAGCTCCATCAGGTCGTTCTTCGCTCCGACGAACGTGGTGGCGTTGTCGCACTTGATCTGCAGCGGTTTGCCGCAGCGTGCCACGAACCTTCTCAACGCTGCGATGAATGCCTGGGACGTCAGGTCGGAGACTAGTTCCAGATGGACAGCCTTCACAGCGAGACACACAAATACGGCCACGTAGCACTTCACAGGCTTCGCTCTGCGATTCGGGTAGCTTACGAGGAATGGGCCACAGTAGTCCACGCCCACGTGGAGGAACGGTGGCGCTGGATTCACTCGTTCAGCAGGCAGATCCGCCATGATCTGCTCGATCACCTTCGGCTTACTTTTGAAGCAACTGATGCATTCGTGGATGACCTGTCTCGCTAGGCTGTGGACGTTGACAGGCCAGAACTTCGAGCGGACGCTCGCAATGAGCAGCTGTTGCCCTGCGTGAAACAGTCTTTCGTGGAAGTACATCACTACCAGTCGAGTGAACGGATGGTGATGGTCCAGAATGAGGGGGTGCTTCCGGTTGGTCGAGATCTTCGCGTTCGAGAGACGACCACCGACTCGCATGACGCCATCCACCAGTTGTGGGTTGAGGCGTGCAATCTTCGACGTTGGGTGGACCACACCATCGGCCTTCAGGCAATGCATTTCTCCAGGGAAACATTCTTCTTGCGACAGTCGAACCAGCACAGCTTCTTCTAACTCTTCGGATGTCAGGAATCCAACTCTCCTAACAGCTCGATTCTTCGGTGAAAGGTTGAACTTGGACCTTTGCAGCCAAGTCACCAAGCGTACCAACTCCATGTACGAGCCACACAGTCCAAACAACCAGTGCGGAGGTCGCACTTGAGTGGGAAATGCTGGGGTGACACGTTCTTCCAGTATTTCTGGGTCGAAGTCCGCCAAGGACACACGTTGTGTTCGTAGCCAATTCTCCCGATCTTGAACGACCCAGCGCGGCGCTTCGTAGAAGTCAGTTCGGTACTGTAGTAGCGCCGGCGACATTCCTCGCGAGATGATATCTGCGGGATTCTCTTCTCCAGGCACGTGTCCCCAGATTGCGTTTCTCGTAATGTGCTGAATCTCCGAGACCCGATTTCCAACAAACGGCTTCCAACGTGACGGGGGTGACGCAAGCCATCCAAGCGTGATCATCGAGTCCGTCCAGCAGAACAACTGTGCAGCTGGTAGAATCGACTGCACCTTCTCGTACATGTGGGACAACAACAAACCAGACGACAACTCCAAGCGTGGAATGTTGACCTTTTTCTTCTTGCGCTTCAGGTTCTCCATCGGAGCTACCTTGGACTTGGCCAAGAACAGTCGACACGTGACGGAACCGTCAAGCGCAGTGCAGCGGAGGTAGAGGCCGGCACCGTAAGCTCGCTCTGAGGCGTCACAGAAACCGTGGATCTGGATCTCGACGCAATCGGTGCTGAACCCAATCCAGCGCGGCACCTTAATCGTCGCGACCGCCATCAAACTCATACGATAGTCTCTCCACAGCTGCTGCAGCGATTCGTCGAGCGGTACATCCCAGTCGCTCTTTATCCTCCACAGCTGTTGGCAGATTATTTTTGCTTGAACGACCACCGGAGCCAAGAAACCATCGGGATCAAACAGCATCGCAGAATCCGAGTGGACCGTGCGCTTCTTGATGGGGGACAGTTCCGACTTCCATTGTGGGAGAACGAAGCAGAACATGTCGGTTGACACCTCCCATCGTAATCCCAGCGTCTTCACCGTTGTTTTCGCAGGATCGATCTCGAGCGTGCTGCGCTCGTCCTTCAGGTGCTTCGGGAGCCGCTTGAGCAGCTCTGGGCAGTTCGAGTTCCACTTCCTCAGCGTGAACCCAGCTGAATCGGTGACCTGCCGGACTTCCTTCATCAGCGTACTTGCTTCTTCGATGCTGTCTGCGCCAGACAGCATGTCATCAACGTAAAAATCTTCTTGGATGACGCGAGACGCCACTGGATGGCTTTCCGCGCAATCTTCTCCAAGCTTCTTCAAGCACCTGGTAGCGAGATACGGAGCGCTGGACGTTCCGTAGGTGACGGTCGAAAGCTCGTACGTCTTGACGGGCTCGTCTTCGTTGTCTCTCCAGTAGATGCGTTGCAAGCGTTGGTCGGACAGCGTCACGCGAATTTGCCTGTACATCTTCTCCACATCAGCGATCAACGCGACTCGATGCAAGCGGAACCGTAGCACGGTCGAGAGGAGATCGCTTTGCACGACCGGTCCTACCATCAACGCGTCGTTGAGGGACACACCACTGGAGGTGCCGCAGGATCCGTCGAAGACCACGCGCAGTTTAGTGGTCGTGCTGTCGGGTTTCAGAACCGCATGGTGCGGCAGGTAGTAGACGGGGCCTTCTCCGCTGTCCTCCTTCACTTCTCGCATGTGCTTCATGAGCAGGTACTCATGCACAAACTCCGTGTACATGAACTTCAGTGCGGGATTCGTCGTGAACCGCTTCTCCATGCCGATGAACCGCTTCATCGCCATGTTTCTGGACTCGTCCAGCTTCTCGATGACTCGTTGCTTCTTCGGCAAGGTCACCACGAATCTTCCTTCTGCGTCTCGAATCGTCGTCTTGTTGAACAGCTCTTCGCACGTGGACTCTTCCACAGAGTGGGTGCTGTTGACGTGACACGACTCCAGTTCCCAGAACCTCTCCATCAACTCCTTCAGGTCAACTGTTGAGCTGACGTAGGTTGCCGTGCGCGGGATACTGGGCGACGATGCGGGAACCTTTCCAGAGATTATCCACCCAAGCACAGTCTCTTGCAGCGTTGGACCGTCCTCGACGATCTTACGCCGACCAGCAGACAGCAGATCGAGGAAAAACTCAGCACCGATGATCATATCAATGGGACCAGGTTCTCCGAAGTGCGGATCAGCGAGGATGATGTCACTGGGGAGCATCAACTGGCTGATGTCGACCGGTGTGGCGGGTAGGTCACTGGAAATCTTCTGCAGCAAGTGGAACCGCATTTCCTCCGAGAACGACGAGATCGTATCCAACCGCGGCTGGATCTTCGCACGTACGGCCTTCAGCGACGTCGCCG
The DNA here is from genome assembly GCF_015732765.1 of Culex quinquefasciatus. NCBI lineage: Eukaryota > Metazoa > Arthropoda > Insecta > Diptera > Culicidae > Culex > Culex quinquefasciatus. The sequence goes on from NC_051862.1 coordinate 108,061,062, forward strand.
AGCCGTTTCCGATGCCCTGTACTCTCAGTACGTCGGGTGTTGTCCGGAACTTCAGCTTCTTGGAAAAGGTGCTAGTCATGTAGCAGAACTCGGAACACGAATCAAGAAGTGTCCGAGCGAGCGAATAGTTTCCGAACTGGTCTTCAACACGAACTACAGCCGTGGACATGAGGACTTGGCGGGACAGTGTGGGTGCATTTTGTGCGGGGAGGGATGCCGCATTGAGGGTGGTGGAATTGCGAGAGTCTGTGGGTGGTGGTGGGTGAGTGTTTCGAGAAGTGGATTGGTGCACGGGGTAGGAACGCGCGCAGAGCATGTGGACCAGGATCGTCGACCAGGCTTCTGTTCCTTCACCGAGCTTCTTCAGCATCTGGAGGTTCGTCTCGAACTCGCTGATCAAGTGAGACAGACCGTCACAGCTCTCCTTCCGCAGCGGCTCGATGTCGAAGAGCGCGTCCAGGTACGCCTTCACGATGAGCTTGTGGTTGTCGTACTTCTTCTCCAGTGCCTTCCAAGCAACGTCGTAGCCTTCTGCAGAAAAATCGACCGACAGGATCTCCAGCTGTGCCTCACCTTGCAGAGCGGACCTCAAGTATGTGAACTTGTCGATGTCCGGCAGCTGCACGTTGGAGTGGATGAGGCTCTTGTAGGTGTCGCGAAACGGGATCCAATCCTTAAGCTCGCCGCTGAAGTTGGGCAGCTTGATGTCCGGCAACTTAATGCGCGAAATCGACCGATCGAAGCAGGTTTCGTTCAGGTCAGCACCAGGAGTGGGCTCGACCTTGACCGGACGCAGCGCGACAAGCCTTGCCTTCACCGCGAAGTACCTCTCCTCGACGTCACGAAGAGCCTTGTTGTACTCCATCTCACGCTGAACCACCAGATCTGCCAACCGCTTCTTCCGAGCCTCCTTCGACTCTCCAACAACTTCGTCCTCATCCTCGTCGTCGATCATGGCTTCGATCTTGCGGCGCACCTTGAAGAACTTCCTCATTGCCTCCTCCAGGGTGTCCAGCCGAATCGAGATCTGGTTCTCATGCTCCGCCTTCTTGTACGCCTCCACGAAATCTCCTACACCATTGATGGTCAGAATCAGCTGCCGCTCCTGCTTCAGCAAATCCTTCAACTCGTCCATTCTTCACGCCTTCACTCACCGTTGACCGCCAAAAATCCAGAAAACTGCAACCGCGAACACCGAAACGATCAACTCAACGTTCTACGCGACCCGATTGACAGTGGGGAGAGACAGCCAAGGTGGAGAACCAGCAGTGAACAGACCGACAGAGAACAGACCAAAAATCAGGGCTTGCGCAGGAATACCCAAACCACAACCCCAGAAATAAACGCAAACGCGTGAAAAATCCAAACTTCTTTATTAAAAACTTCTCTCGGAAAAACGCTCATTCACTCAAACCCAATTCGCACACACCTCACCACAGACACACACACACACCTCATGCACCACATGCAAACCCAATACTTCCTCTGGAACGCTGCTTGGCCCTCCTGGAACCTCTGGTAGATGGGCAACGTCCAGCACACACACACAAACACTCTCGAACACACAGCTTCCAACAGCAGCGCAGCTTCCGTCCGCCGCAGAACAGCTCCCAGCAGACCACGATCGCTCCAGCTGCTTCTTCCAGCCAGCACCACCTCGCAGAACAGCAATAAAAAACTGCAGCACAAAGCCGCAAATCACTGCGCGATGGCGCCAACTGCCGCGGACTCGCACAGTCCGATCGCAATGGCCACTGTTCCGCAAACAGGCCACTTCACACGCGCGCGCACAAAAAGTCCTTTCACTTCGGGCCGGCCACTTCGATCCGGTTCGAAGGACCAATGTTCCGTATCGAGCCCTTCAAAAATAGTGGACTATATTGGGGGTTGAGGGAATCTTCAGCTCGACCAGAGCACACACACTTTCGGGAGGTCAACGGCCTCTTCCTCAAAACACGACCGAAAAAGAACACGGTTTGTTGTGCGCACTAAACTTTATTTCGCGACGATCGGGCGGTATAAACTACGCGGGGGGTTCTGCGAACCAGGCCAGTTGGGTGTTGGCTGAATACTTAACATTTATTTCCAAAGATAAACAAACTGACCCGTCGGGCACTCCCGTACGGTCACTCTCACTCTCTCACACACTCTCTAATCACTCACTCTCTCTCTCACGATTCATTCTGAAACTTATCTAATAGCTAGGGTAAAAGGCGCAATCTTAAACCTAACTCCATTTCCAAACAGTGTTTCTTTGAAGAAACTCGCGCTAGTTCCGCACGAGTTTCGCCGCCATGTTGGAACTGAAACTCTAGTGCCGCACTCAATATTTTTTCAGTTTCATTCGAGTTCCACGCGCACTGACAAATGACGTTCGATTGAACCAAAACTGGCACCGACGAGTGCGGCACTCAGTGCCACACCGGCATTTCAAACGAACGTACCATATGATTACACAAAAGTGTGTAATCCTACTTGAACCTACTGCCCAGTCAACTCAATCGGAATTCTGAAACGGAATTCAGTTCGGTTGTTGCGTTTGAAACGGAATACTTAAACGATTCGAATTTAATTCCGGTTGAGTTGACTGAGTAGTACCACGGGTATGAATATTCAAGTAATTTCAATATGGCGACCACCACCAACTGCGTTACGTAATAAAAGAATAGAGTAATCTACGTGCGCATGTATTGCGTGTACGTACACGAAAAAGATTGAGGTTAAATTTTGTACCCGCCAGCAAAACAAATGGGGTGCTAGTGTGTGTGAGATCGGGCTTAGATAGCTCTATGCGGCAACTTGTATCAGAAGAAAGTGAGGCATTTTCGCTAGTTTTAACTGTTCTGTGTTCTGCGTGCACATCCGCAAACATCGACAACACATATTAATACAAAGCGCCACCAAGAGGCAAAGGTAATTACGAATATTTTTGGCACTTTCGTTTCGGTTTTGCAAAAACAAATAACAAAACTAACTTTTAAATATAGTTTGATTATCAAACTTGTAATTGTTGCTGATTTGTTCGAAAATTTGATCGACGAAGGCACGTACCCGCCAAGAGTACGCTAATCTGGAAAAGGCGGTTAAACGCTCTTGTAGGCGGGACAAGAGAGCCTGGACAAATTCCCTTGCCGACGAGGGAGAGAAAGCTGCCAACAATGGTGACATGCGCCTCCTCTATGACGTATCGCGACGCTTGTGTGGTGCCAGGACGAATACACAAATTCCGGTGAAAGACAGGAGCGGCCAGCTGATAACCGATCCAGCTGACCAGCTGAGACGATGGTTCGAGCATTTTGAGCAGCTGCTACAAGTCTCGAATCCACGTCCAACCGCTCAGTATCAACCGCCTAACGTGAGGCGTATCAACCGGGTGAATTCTAATCCACCTACGCTGAGAGAGATTGAGGAAGCTGTGAGGTGTATGAAGTCCGGAAAAGCGCCAGGGATAGATCGGATCACCGCAGAAATGCTTAAAGCTGACGCCCAACTGTCAGCTCGGATGCTGCATCGGCTATTTAGCAAAATCTGGGACACCGTGACATTTCCGGCCGACTGGATGATCTCGCCATCTGCGATAACTGGCGTGGCATCATGCTGCTGTGCATAATCCTGAAGGTTCTCTGCAAGGTGATCTTGTGCAGGATCAAGTCGAAGATAGACAGATGCACGGTAACGCGATATGCACCACCACTACGACGCACTACTACCTTGCATTCAACTTTATTCTCGTCCGTTTCTTGGATTCAACTATATCAGTCTAAGTCCTACTGAAGCTGCCAATGCTCCACGGTAAAGTGGAAAGCATTTTGTTTGCCAATCCTAAGGACAGGGGATTGAACGCCGTGAGCTTCATGTTTTTCATTAATTTCCAAATTCAATGAGTCCAGAACTTTCTCGTTGGGAGCAGATGGGTATCGAACCCAGGACCATTCTATAAGAAAATGGAAACTGTGTTAGAACTCGGCTAGAAACCAACCAACGAATGCCTGCTCATTTAGGTACACTTCTTTTATTACGTAACGCTAAAATTTGGATTTTGACCCCTTCGCCCTTCGTTTAAAATGTCCATACACATTTATTTGCAAAACCGAAACGAAAGTGCCAAAAATATTCGTAATTACCTTTTGCCTCTTGGTGGCGCTTTGTATTAGTATGTGTGTGGTCGATGTTTGCGGATGTGCACGCAGAACACAGAACAGTTAAAACTAGCGAAAATGCCTCACTTTCTTCTGATACAAGTCGCCATATTGATGTTCGAACAAATCAGCAACGAAAATTGAATCAGACTATACTTTAAAGTTAGTTTTTTATTTGTTTTTGCAAAACCGAAAAGAAAGTGCCAAAAATATTCGTAATTACCTTTTGCCTCTTTGTGGCGCTTTGTATTAGTATGTGTGTGGTCGATGTTTGCGGACGTGCACGCAAAACACAGATCAGTTAGAACTAGCGAAAATGCCTCACTTTCTTCTGATGCAAGTCGCCATATTGAAATTACTTGAAAATTCATACCCGTGGTACTACCCAGTCAACTCAATCGGAATTAAATTCGAATCGTTTAAGTATTCCGTTTCAAACGCAACAAACGAACTGAAATCCGTTTCAGAATTCCGATTGAGTGGACTGGGCAGTAGGTTCAAGTAGGATTACACACTTTTGTGTAGTAATCCTGGATATTTTCACAGTGTAATAAACGAGGCAGCTATACCGCCACGCAGCGTAAGAGCAACCTTACCAGCGTGAGTATTAGGCAGGTTTTAAGGTTTTGTAACGCGTGATAGTAACTTTGCTCCCACACCGGTCGTTGCCAAATGCGTTGCTAAACTAAAACGTAACGCCTCGGTTGGGAGCGAGTTACCAAATTTGGCAACGCGCTAGCAACGCAGCTAAAACTTTGAACTGTCAAAGTTCGTACCAAGCAGACGTAGCTTCTGTGTTTGTTTATGTTTTTTTTCGTTTTTCGTCGGTGGTTCCGGGTTGAAAATTCCCCGTCGCGAAATAGTAGTGTAATTTGGAACGACGGGTTTGTTCCCCGAGGCAGATTTGTACGAGGAGCCTGAGATAAACCCGACATTGCTCGCGCCACTCCTGCAGTTGTTCCGGAAGCGGTCGCAGTGGATTCAACAGCGTGTTACCCATCCTGCAGGACACCTCCGTGATTTGTAAATTACCCAGTCACGTAGTCACCGCGCAGAATGAAGGACCGCCTGGACGGAACGACGGACTAGGGCACGTAGGCCGACGAGAACATGGGGAGAGTGCATGGCCCGGTAGCGCTTTTTTGTTCAAATTCAAATTGATTTTGAGAATTTTTTTATGTCGATTGATCTTAAATTTTGTGAAGAGTCTATGTTGACCACTTTCATTACCAAGTGGCCACTTGTCCACTCCGGAACCGGTTCCGACGGATTCCGTAAACCCGGGTTTGGTCATTTGGTGGATTGGTTCTAACCTCAGCATGTTACATATCAAATGCCCTGAAATTTTATAGGGAATTATTCTTGACCATTTTCATGACCAAGTGGCCACTTGTCCACTTCGGAACCGGTTCTATCGGATTCCGTAAACCCGGGTTTGGTCATTTGGCGGATTGGTTCTAACCTCAGCATGTTACATATCAAATGCCCTGAAATTTTGTAGGGAATTATTTTTGACCACATTCATTACCAAGTGGCCACTTGTCCACTCCGGAACCGGTTCCGACGGATTCCGTAAACCCGGGTGTGGTCATTTGGCGGATTTGTTCGAACCTCAGCATGTTACATATCAAATGCCCTGAAATTTTATAGGGAATTATTTTTGACCATTTTCATGAAAAAGTGGCCACTTGTCCACTTTGGAATCGGTTCCGATGGATTCCGTAAACCCGGGTACGGTCATTTGGCGAATTGGTTCGAACCTCATCATGTTACGTATGAAATGTCCTGAAATTTCGTAAGGAATTATTTTTGACCACTTTCATTACCAAGTGGCCACTTGTCCACTCCGGAACCGGTTCCGTCGGATTCCGTGAACCCGGGTACGGTCATTTGGCGAATTGGTTCGAACCTCATCATGTTACGTATGAAATGTCCTGAAATTTTGTAAGGAATTATTTTTGACCACTTTCATTACCAAGTGGCCACTTTTCCACTCCGGAACCGGTTCCGACGGATTCCGTAAACCCGGGTTTGGTCATTTGGCGGATTGGTTCGAACCTCATCATGTTACAAATCAAATGCCCTGAAATGTTATAGGGAATTATTTTTGACCATTTTCATGAAAAAGTGGCCACTTGTCCACTTCGGAACCGGTTCTGTCGGATTCCGTAAACCCGGGTTTGGTTATTTGGCGGATTGGTTCGAACCTCAGCATGTTACATATCAAATGCCCTGAAATTTTATAGGGAATTATTTTTGACCATTTTCATGAAAAAGTGGCCACTTGTCCACTTCGGAACCGGTTCCGACGGATTCCGTAAATCCGGGTTTGGTCATTTGGCGAATTGGTTCGAACCTCAGCATGTTACATATCAAATGCCCTGAAATTTTGTAGGGAATTATTTTTGACCACATACATTACCAAGTGGCCACTTGTCCACTCCGGAACCGGTTCCGACGGATTCCGTAAACCCGGGTTTGGTCATTTGGCGGATTGGTTCGAACCTCAGCATGTTACATATCAAATGCCCTGAAATTTTATAGGGAATTATTTTTGACCATTTTCATGAAAAAGTGGCCACTTGTCCACTTCGGAACCGGTTCCGACGGATTCCGTAAACCCGGGTTTGGTCATTTGGCGGATTGGTTCGAACCTCAGCATGTTACATATCAAATGCCCTGAAATGTTATAGGGAATTATTTTTGACCATTTTCATGACCAAGTCATGACTTGTCCACTTCGGAACCGGTTCTGTCGGATTCCGTAAACCCAGGTTTGGTCATTTGGCGGATTGGTTCGAACCTCAGCATGTTACATATCAAATGCCCTGAAATTTTATAGGGAATTATTTTTGACCATTTTCATGAAAAAGTGGCCACTTGTCCACTTTGGAACCGGTTCCGATGGATTCCGTAAACCCGGGTTTGGTCATTTGGTGGATTGGTTCGAACCTCATCATGTTACATATCAAATGCCCTGAAATTTTGTAAGGAATTATTTTTGACCACTTCATGACCAAGTGGCTACTTGTCCATCCTAGCTAAAATCAACTGGGAGGATGATGTTACGATCGATCCGGGTCCGGTTGGCCAGCATTTGCGGAGAGCATGGGTTCGTCGAAACCTGGGGCACACTCCCGGTCAAGTACCTATTTGCGAAGTACCACGGAATTAAGGACCTGTACGTTGAGTGGCAGAGTTTAAAATAAGTAGGGGAGAGTGGGGAGACTTGATCCCCGGGGAGACTTGATCCCTAGCCTGTATCTCGTTCTGTGGGTAAAACAATTAGCTTTCTTCTAGAAAGTTTTGCGAAGTTGACTAAAACTCATTGTAGAAAACAAAGAAAAAAATAATAAATGTTTAGATTGAGTTACACACATTTTTATATGAAGTGCTGCAAAAAACTTCCAAGAGATCTTTTTTCTTTGTTTTGATAAATATAGAAAACACTGAAAAAATATTCAAAAAAACATTTTTTATACATGAATTGTTTGATAAACATATCAACTAAAAAACCCTTACGCATTTGACGTTAAATGTATCGTCATACTATTTTTACAATCAATTGTTTAAAAAAGTGCGTTTAGACTTGATCCCTGCATTTTTACAGTCACTGGAATCAGCCTCAAGATTAAATAATTGGGCTGGGTTCTCGTACATAGTTTTCTTTAGTATAGTTGTACATAACTTACTGCAGTTTGAACCATTTTTCAAAAGTTTTGTAAACAAAAATCACCAGCTTTTGTAAACATGCTCAATTTTGGTCTAAAAAAGAAAATTTTATGTTTTTAAATATTTTGCATGCTAAACTTGTTATGTTTTGAACACAAACGTACAGGTTTAATGTGAAATTGCTGTAACTTATAGAAAATTAAAAGTTTGGATGAATAAGAAACATTTTGCTTAAGATTTCTTCAAAATGATGAAAGGGTGATCAAGTTACCCCTAACATTTTTAAAATGCCGGTTTAAAATATTTTTTTAAAGCGCTTGGCATGATTCGAAGAGTTTATCTGATGAAATACCCTTATCAGCCAAACATAGGTAGTTGAATGTTTAAGCTTTCAATTCATGCAAAAAGATCATAGTTTTGTGAGAAATTGACAGAGTTATGCTGCCGTTCTACGCATAATTGTCCCATGTTCAAAAAAGTGCAACTGAGAAAAACACGATTGAAGTTTTTCGACCGTTTTTTATGTTTCTACGCATAATTGTCACGTGGGTCCCAATTCACCCCATAAGTCTCTAATCATCCCAGAAAGCAGTTTATCACACTAATTTGTAATCCTCTTGCTATACTATAGGTAATCAAGACACAATACTTAGTTAAACTGATGATTTCGTGAAAGAAAATTCTTGGTGGGACAATTATGCGTAGAAGTACAACGATGGGACGAACAGACTTGATGTTGTTTTCAATGAGTTTCTGAAAAAAGTAATAGATTTTATGTGTTTTTCGAAAAGTACACGTCAAACTAAAACTAAACATGACCAAAAGTCAGAATCGACCAAAAATGACATGGGACAATTATGCGTAGAACGGCAGTATGTGCGATACAAAAAAAAAGAAGATCAAGTCTCCCCACTCTCCCCTAGTCCCTAATTTCACTTCCCCTCCTAGACTGGCAGTGATTTGACCTGACGGCGGTTATCGAGCGGTAAAGCCTGGAATTCACAAAATCTCAATCTTTGGGTAAACAATTGGAAAGTTACAGGTTCTACTGACGGATATACGTCAGGTGAGGAATGGATCTATTGAAATCTGTTGGAGATGATCAAGCAACCTATGGATTTGTACTTGTTTGTTAGTTACCTGGCAGCTCAATAAAACTTTTCATTCTGTTCTTAACCGTAACCCACGCTAGACGTGTTATTTCCACCTCTGCCCCAAGAGGTTATGGGCCCAGAGTGGGTTCCGGAACATTCGAAGGGCATCGAGATGACTCCAGAGGAAGCGTGGTCAGGTCGCAAGCCGGACTTGTCACACGTACGGGTGTTCGGCACGACCGCGATGGCCCACGTACCGAAGCAGAAGCGCCGCAAGTGGGACAAGAAAGCCGTGGAATGCATCCTCACCGGCTACGAAGAGGACACCAAGGCGTACCGCTTGTACGACAAGAAGACGAAATCGATCATCAACAGCCGAGACGTGACGTTCGTTTCGGAAGGAGTGGTCAAACGTGGAGTGACCGCTGAACCGAGGGCTAGTGGACCGGAGCGGACATGTGTGCGGCTGGACTTTTGGGAGTACGTGCCAGCCGATCCCGTTCAAGAGGTTGTTCCACCGGAAGCCGCGGAACCACAAGAGGAGCCTGACGAAGAACCTGAAGATGCATTCGAGTCGGCCGAGAGCAGCGACGACGACGTGTCCTTTGCTGAAGATGACCCGTTGCCCGCGCTCCCGCCACAATCATCTTCAGAACCACCCAAAGAGGGGTTGAGGCTCAGTGGTAGGGAGCGCTTTCTTCCAGGCAAGTATAAGGATTTTAAACTTGGGAACAAAGGCCTACCCGTGACGAAATTTGCAGATAAGACGACGACGATGACCAACGCAGCCGTGAGGCCCGAGGATCCTGCCGCTGCGCCCCCGTCGTGCTCTTATCAAAGATCAGTTGCCGATGACGGTCAACAACGATTTATGCTTTGCGATAGGGGGCGCCCGCCCCAAGGCAAGTATTCTGACAACCCTGATGAATCACCCGATACTGGTATCGACACTCCACAGCCGCTTCTGGATGATCCGTTCACGCACCAACAAGCCCTGGCTCGGAAAATCCACATCTCTATACAAGCACAAATTAAACAAAATTGTAACATGCTATCTCGAAAAATAAAAGTTGAATTGAATTGAATTTTGGTAAATAGGCCGGATCTGAAAAGTCTATGGTTACCGGTTAAAGAATGAATGTCATTAGGTGTGTACCTTTGCCCCTCTATACTCTACCAAGTGGCATTGGTTCCGGCCTACTTTTAGCAACACCTCCAACAAATCCAGTGGCCTTCGAAGAATCAGCCTGTTTCGAAACACTTCCACATTATAGGACCAGGAACGTACACTTGGTGGCCTCGGTACAGGAAATGTTGACGGAATCACTGACACCGTCTTCGAAGACGCTTATGGTACATTCGATTGAAGGCTAGTTCCGCACTGATTGCCGCACTCAGAGCTGTCAAAGTGTTTTTTTGAAGAAACTCGCGCTAGTTTCGCACGAGTTTCACCGCCATCTTGGAACCGCATTCGATGCATACTACATGCTGAGCAAGGTTATGTTCAACGCGATGAAAAAGACCTCCAAGGTGCGTGCATTGGAGTTGATTTTCTTGGGGCAGAGGTGGAAATAACACGTCTAGCGTGGGTTACGGTTAAGAACAGAATGAAAAGTTTTATTGAGCTGCCAGGTAACTAACAAACAAGTACAAATCCATAGGTTGCTTGATCATCTCCAACACTCCTCCTCAACCTAGGGATGCTGCAGACCAAGTTGATCTCGAAGTTTCGTCTGATCTACAGGAAAGGAGGAGCTTCGGAGATCGAAGGTTTTTCGGACGCCGACTGGGCTGCAGATCTGGAGGACCGGAAGTCGATCACAGGGTACGTGTTCACCGCCCAAGGTGGAGCCGTGTCCTGGAGCTGCAAGAGGCAACAAACCGTTGCACTCTCGACCTGCGAGGCCGAATACATGGCGTTGTCGGCTGCGGTGCAGGAGGCGCTCTGGTGGCGCCGGTTGCGGGGACGTATCGAGTCGGAGGAGGCGATTACGATTCACTGCGACAACCAAAGTGCGATCGCGGTCGCACGGAACGGTGGCTATCATCCGAGGACGAAGCACATCGACATACGACACCATTTCATCCGGGACGCACTGGAGAAGGGCGAGGTTGTCGTGGACTACGTTCGGAGCGAGGAGCAAACAGCGGATGGTCTAACCAAACCGCTGTGCCGTACGAAGATGGAGATCTGCCGAGATCAACTTGGTCTGCAGCATCCCTAGGTTGAGGAGGAGTGTTGGAGATGATCAAGCAACCTATGGATTTGTACTTGTTTGTTAGTTACCTGGCAGCTCAATAAAACTTTTCATTCTGTTCTTAACCGTAACCCACGCTAGACGTGTTATTTCCACCTCTGCCCCAAGAAAATCAACTCCAATGCACGCACCTTGGAGGTCTTTTTCATCGCGTTGAACATAACCTTGCTCAGCATGTAGTATGCATCGAATGCGGTTCCAAGATGGCGGTGAAACTCGTGCGAAACTAGCGCGAGTTTCTTCAAAAAACTTTGACAGCTCTGAGTGCGGCAATCAGTGCGGAACTAGCCTTCAATCGAATGTACCATAAGCGTCTTCGAAGACGGTGTCAGTGATTCCGTCAACATTTCCTGTACCGAGGCCACCAAGTGTACGTTCCTGGTCCTATAATGTGGAAGTGTTTCGAAACAGGCTGATTCTTCGAAGGCCACTGGATTTGTTGGAGGTGTTGCTAAAAGTAGGCCGGAACCAATGCCACTTGGTAGAGTATAGAGGGGCAAAGGTACACACCTAATGACATTCATTCTTTAACCGGTAACCATAGACTTTTCAGATCCGGCCTATTTACCAAAATTCAATTCAATTCAACTTTTATTTTTCGAGATAGCATGTTACAATTTTGTTTAATTTGTGCTTGTATAGAGATGTGGATTTTCTTTACAACTATGAATGTTTCAGATACTGACTTGGTAGCATAGAAATTATTTGTTTCAAATCTTCAAATCTAGGAAAAGGGTGGTAAATAACCTAGCGGATTATTTACCAAAAGGTACCCCTATCACTTGCCTACCAAACGTATTACTAGAATTGACCTAAACACACGGATTCCTGGACTCGAAGTAGAAACTCGCAATAGAGACCACACATAATCTGAAGATCGTTAAAATTAATAGCTTGTTTTGTTTCGTGTATCGTGATCAGGTTCAGTCTGGAGAGTGGTCATGTCAATCATAGACCTCCGAATGTTGATATTCTTGTTTATCTTTCAAAACATTGAAGTTTTGTACCAATCATGTCCGGTGGACCGCAATCCCGGAATTGTCCCTCCTCCGGAGCATCCCTGGGGGTACCGGGACAACCTGAATAGTGGTCAGGTCAATCATAGACCTCCGAATGTTGATATTCTTGTTTATCTTTCAAAACATTGAAGTTTTGTACCAATCATGCCCGGTGGACCGCAATTCCGGAATTGTCCCTCCTCCGGAGCATCCCTGGGGGTACCGGGACAACCTGAATAGTGGTCAGGTCAATCATAGACCTCCGAATGTTGATATTCTTGTTTATCTTTCAAAACATTGAAGTTTTGTACCAATCATGCCCGGTGGACCGCAATTCCGGAATTGTCCCTCCTCCGGAGCATCCCTGGGGGTACCGGGACAACCTGAATAGTGGTCAGGTCAATCATAGACCTCCGAATGTTGATATTCTTGTTTATCTTTCAAAACATTGAAGTTTTGTACCAATCATGTCCGGTGGACCACAATTCCGGAATTGTCCCTCCCCCGGAACATCCCTGGGGATTACCGGGACAACCTGGAGAGTGGTTAGGTCTTTCATGGACCTCAACATTTCGTAGTCGTGTTTATCTTTGAAAATCATGAAGTTTGATACCCATCATGTCCGGTAGACCACAATTCCGGAATTGTCCCTCCTCCGGAACATCCCTGGGGGTTACCGGGACAACCTGAATAGTGGTCAGGACATTCATGGACCTCAACATTTCGTAGTCGTGTTTATCTTTGAAAATCCTGAAGTTTGATACCCATCATGTCCGGTGGACCACAATTCCGGAATTGTCCCTCCTCCGGAACATCCCTGGGGGTTACCGGGACAACCTGAATAGTGGTCAGGACATTCATGGACCTCAACATTTCGTAGTCGTGTTTATCTTTGAAAATCCTGAAGTTTGATACCCATCATGTCCGGTGGACCACAATTCCGGAATTGTCCCTCCTCCGGAACATCCCTGGGGGTTACCGGGACAACCTGAATAGTGGTCAGGACATTCATGGACCTCAACATTTCGTAGTCGTGTTTATCTTTGAAAATCCTGAAGTTTGATACCCATCATGTCCGGTGGACCACAATTCCGGAATTGTCCCTCCTCCGGAACATCCCTGGGGATTACCGGGACAACCTGGAGAGTGGTCAGGTCATTCATGGACCTCAAAATGTCAATAGTCGTGTTTCTCTTTTAAACGGTGATAGCGAATTAATGTTATTATATTTTCTTCAAAGAACGATCTCGAAACTTTTTCATTAAACTGCCGAACAAGTAGTTCAGCAACCACCGGTAAGGTTGCCGGGTAGCAAATTGCTAACCCAATTTAGCAACGACCGGTGTGGGACCGGGTGACTAAACTAAAATAGAAGCGTTACGGGTTAATAAAATAGCAACAATTTCCGCAACGCACCGGTAATGATGCTCTAAAAGAGCATTATTTTATTACGTAACGCAGTTGTTGGTGTGGGTTGATAAATAACTAAAGTTGAACCTTAGTTGAACTAAAAAAAGTTTAATGCTGTTACTCGGTGAAGCAATAACGTTGCCCAGGCACGAAATATTATAGCAGAGCTGGTTCTGTAAGAATCCTGCTAGAATGTCACTACATTTATGTATCTATAAGAAAATGGAAACTGTGTTAGAACTCGGCTAGAAACCAACCAACGAATGCCTGCTCATTTAGGTACACTTCTTTTATTACGTAACGCTAAAATTTGGATTTTTTGATCCCCTCCCCCTTCGTTTAAAATGTCCATACAAATTTCAAAAAAAATACTTAACTCGTTCGAACCTCCCACCCCCTCAACCTACACCACCAACAGCGTTACGTAATAAAAGATGCTCTTTTACGCTGGTGGCGCTGCGTGGTGGTAGCTGCCCTGTTCATAGAGTTATCTACGTGCGCATGTATTGCGTGAACGTACACGAAAAACATTGAGGTTAAATTTTGTACCCGCCAGCAAAACAAATGGAGTGCTAGTGTGCGTGAGCTCGGGCTTAGATAACTCACTATTACACTATGAAAATATCCATGGCTAATCCAAGGAACCAAAAGGTGGCAACAGAAATGTTCGTCAAAAAGAGGTGCCGCAAAAAAACTTGTTTGATCAAATGTTCGAACAAATCAGCAACAATTATCTCATCAATACCGAACCGGCGCCGGCTCAGGTGCTCAGCACGTCCTCGCTGGCAACGTTCTCTCTCTGATTTTTCTTCGCGATTGCGTCGAAGAACTTGGACATCATCCTAGAAGCTGCTTATGGAATTGAGCTTCGGCAAGGAGCAAACCGCTTCTACTTTCGGTATCGGACGGAAGTTTGATTTGTTAATATGGTGTCAGTCGAAGTACAAGTACTTGCCCTTTATTTAAAAATATGCTTAATGAAAAATAATAATAAATATACAAAATTATTGTTTAAGTGATGTTCTCGCTATCATGTTAGAATAGATTTTTATTTATATTTATTTTATTTCACAACTTGACTTTGCGCATGATGAATAAAAGCACAATTCCCCGGCACAAGCATCTACGAATCGCACCTCACAATCCTTTTAGTAAACGTCTTTATAAGTTTTACATTAAAATCGCGATCCAAATGAAAACTGTTCAGGTTAAGCAAATTATACCAGGCAGAGTCGATGCTTGGAAGAACTGAGTCGCGCTGAGCGAACGGAACTGGTACTGCTTCTTCTGCACCTGCGGCTTGCGGTATTTTAACGCGTTCAGCACGTAACCAAGAAGATTTCAACTGATTTCCCGACGAGCAGTACTCCTAGCACCAGCCTTTGACCAGCGGAACATCGATCACCCATCGACATTGTCCCGACGCATGTTGAACGGCCGCGGCACCCACAGCAACAACATCCCGTTTGGAGGAAGCAGTCCTTCAAGAGGAATGCAACAATTCCAGCAGCGGTGCGACGAACCAATTAAAACCTGGAGGGGGGGAACAAAATAATGTCTTTAATCACAGAAAAAACAACTGGTTCAAAAGATGATCGTTTTTTAAACGATTCTATGAAAATTTCCGGAATTCCATTTCCCGGAATGGACGTTTTCCGGAATGGACATTATCCGGAATGGACGTTTTCCGGAATGGACGTTATCCGGAATGGACAGTATCCGGAATGGACGTTATCCGGAATGAAATTTCCCGGAATGGACGTTTCCCGGAATGGACATTTCCCGGATTTTTTTATAATACCTGATATGAGAATGAATGGAATCTTGCCTACTCACTTACTTGTATTTAGTTTGTACTCCGTTGGTTTTGACAACAATATGAATATAAATACATGAATGATAAAAAGAAAGTGAAATGTTCGGACATGAACAATAGAAGCAAGTGTTGACTATTGACAATACTTTATCAACCACCACGAGATGTAACAATGTAGATCGATATTTTGTTAATCATTTGACTTATGTGACTAAATTCTACCATATTTGGAGCCTAACATTTCAAAAGGGCACATAACTTTTGTAAACAATAGTGTATCCCTTTCACTCAAATGACAGTTTACATAAGGTGTGAAAGGGACACACTCTAGCCTAAAAAAGTTATGTGCCCTAATGAAATGGCAAGCACGATTTTACTATAAAGCAGAATGTTTATTTTCAAAGAAGGGAAAACCTCAAGAAAATAAAAAGCTTTTCAGAAAATCAATGTGTAATGTGTCCTGTCAAGAAAATAAATAGCTTGAGTGTATTTTTTAAAGAATGAAAAACCTCAAGGAAAAGTACATTTCACATTGATTTTCTGAAAAGCTTTTTTTTATCTTGAGATTTTCCCTTCTTTAAAAATACACGTTCTTTCATCAAAGTAATGGGATTTTATGTAAGAATTTTCCCTTCTTTTGTAAATTCTACTAAATTTCAACTAGTTTTTGTTAAGGAACTCTGCACTATAAAGAAGAGGTTTCTCTTCTTTGAAAATAAACATTCTGCTTTATAATAAAATTTGGTAGAATTTAGTCACAAAAGTCAACCGATTAACACAAGAAGGGAAATTCCTTACACGAAATTCCATCACATCGATTAAAGACCGTGTATTTTTAAAGAAGGGAAAACCTCAAGAAAATATCTATTATGCATTGATTTTCTGAAAGCTTTTTTTTCTAGAGGATTTCCCTTCTTTAAAAAACACATTCTTCTTTATAGTGCAGAGTTCCTTAACAAAAACTAGTTGAAATTTAGTAGAATTTACAAAAGAAGGGAAAATTCTTACATAAAATCCCATTACTTTGATGAAAGAACGTGTATTTTTAAAGAAGGAAAATCTCAAGATAAAAAAGCTTTTCAGAAAATCAATGTATAATGTATTTTTCCTTGAGGTTTTTCATTCTTTAAAAATACACTCAAGCTATTTATTTTCTTGACAGGACACATTACACATTGATTTTCTGAAAAGCTTTTTATTTTCTTGAGGTTTTCCCTTCTTTGAAAATAAACATTCTGCTTTATAGTAAAATCCTGGGTGCTGAAAAGACAGAATGCGTAACGTGATTTTCGAAAGCTCCCCATTGCTCCTCACTAATACAACAGCGCTATTTTAAAACTAATACTCCAGATGGAAACACAGATAAAACAACAAAGACACAAGAATCCTAACACGCGGCTTCGCACCTTCCACATAATTCGACATGAACACGATCACGAATACAGCACAAAAAGAACGCCACAAAAATCCATCTTCCCGGCGCTGCTGTTCACACGATAATGACGCGCAATAATATTCATTAGCACAATGACCCCCCTCACCGCATGCATGATATGAACACGATCACGAATACAGCACAAAAAGAACGCCACAAAAATCCATCCTCCCGGCGCTGCTGCTCACACGATAATTGTTGATATTATGTCTTAAAACTATTCACAAAAGAGTTGTCTTGTGTAATTATAAGGGAATCATGGGGAAATTTGGACCGGACATTCTAATCGAAAATTTCAACAATCATCTTGCAAAGTTCTTTGTCATACTGGTCATGTGTAACATAACCACCTGCACCTTTTTGTAATAAACGAGGCAGCTATACCACCACGAACATTTCTGTTGCCACCTTTTGGTTCCTTGGATTAGCCATGGATATTTTCATAGTGTAATAGTGAGTTATCTAAGCCCGAGCTCACGCACACTAGCACTCCATTTGTTTTGCTGGTGGGTACAAAATTTAACCTCAATGTTTTTCGTGTACGTTCACGCAATACATGCGCACGTAGATAACTCTATGAACAGGGCAGCTACCACCACGCAGCGCCACCAGCCTAAAAGAGCATTATTTTATTACGTAACGCAGTTGTTGGTGTGGGTTGATAAATAACTAAAGTTGAACTTTAGTTGAACTAAAATAAGTTTAATGCTGTTACTCTGTGAAGCAATAACGTTGCCCAGGCACGAAATATTTTAGCAGAGCTGGTTCTGTAAGAATCCTGCTAGAATGTCACTACATTTACGTATCTATAAGAAAATGGAAACTGTGTTAGAACTCGGCTAGAAACCAACCAACGAATGCCTGCTCATTTAGGTACACTTCTTTTAATACGTAACACTAAAATTTGGATTTTTTGACCCCCTCCCCCTCCATTCAAATTTCAAAAAATATACTTAACTCGTTCGAACCTCACACCCCCTCAACCTACACCACCAACAGCGTTACGTAATAAAAGATGCTCTTTTACGCTGGTGGCGCTGCGTGGTGGTAGCTGCCCTGTTCATAGAGTTATCTACGTGCGCATGTATTGCGTGAACGTACACGAAAAACATTGAGGTTAAATTTTGTACCCACCAGCAAAACAAATGGAGTGCTAGTGTGCGTGAGCTCGGGCTTAGATAACTCACTATTACACTATGAAAATATCCATGGCTAATCCAAGGAACCAAAAGGTGGCAACAGAAATGTTCGTCAAAAAGAGGTGCCGCAAAAAACTTTTTGATCAAATGTTCGAACAAATCAGCAACAATTATCTCATCAATACCGAACCGGCGCCGGCTCAGGTGCTCAGCACGTCCTCGCTGGCAACGTTCTCTCTCTGAATTTTCTTCGCGATTGCGTCGAAGAACTTGGACATCATCCTAGAAGCTGCTTATGGAATTGAGCTTCGGCAAGGAGCAAACCGCTTCTACTTTCGGTATCGGACGGAAGTTTGATTTGTTAATATGGTGTCAGTCGAAGTACAAGTACTTGCCCTTTATTTAAAAAATATGCTTAATGAAAAAATTATAATAAATATACAAAATTATTGTTTAAGTGATGTTCTCGCTATCATGTTAGAATAGATTTTTTTATATATATTTATTACATTTCACAACTTGACTTTGCGCATGATGAATAAAAGCACAATTCCCCGGCACAAGCATCTACGAATCGCACCTCACAATTCTTTTTAGTAAACGTCTTTATAAGTTTTACATTAAAATCGCGATCCAAATGAAAACTGTTCAGGTTAAGCAAATTATATCAGGCAGAGTCGATGCTTGGAAGAACTGAGTCGCGCTGAGCGAACGGAACTGGTACTGCTTCTTCTGCACCTGCGGCTTGCGGTATTTGAACGCGTTCAGTACGTAACCAAGAAGATTTCAACTGATTTCCCGACGAGCAGTACTCCTAGCACCAGCCTTTGACCAGCGGAACATCGATCACCCATCGACATTGTCCCGACGCATGTTGAACGGCCGCGGCACCCACAGCAACAACATCCCGTTTGGAGGAAGCAGTCCTTCAAGAGGAATGCAACACTTCCAGCAGCGGTGCGACGAACCAATTAAAACCTGGAGGGGGGAACAAAATAATGTCTTTAATCACAGAAAAACAACTGGTTCGAAAGATGATCGTTTTTTAAACAACTGATAGTTGAAACAAGAATTGCCTATTTAACTTGAAAAGTTTGAAAAGAATATTGAAACTCACCATGCGAGAACGATGCTTAGCGGAACAATCTGTCCAGCTGAGATGAACAAGTTTCCACTTGCGGTGGAATTCGATGGCGTTGGATGTTCCGATGCTCTCCGGCAGTTTGTCCTTTTCCGGTGCTGCTCCATAAACTTTTCCTGTAATATCGGCGAAAAACAGTATCCGCGTTGCAGCTTGCTGCATCACAAAATTAAATCAAAACAAACTTGACAGTCGAGCGCGAAAGAGACACAAAGCAAACCAACGTTTTCAATAAAGCAGGTGTGGTTCTGTAAAATGTCAAATGGCAAGAGGAATTTAATTCCTTAATATATTAAATGCCAAAATTAATTTATTAAGGCCATTTTCACGCCCCTCGGTTTAAATCGAACAGCGCAATACTCAAAGCATGTAATTTACTAAGGATTACATTTTATTTTGAACTGTAAATATTAATTTAAAACAATAAAAAACATTTTCCTAATAAAATTTAATGCTTAAAGAAATTATGAAAAATTACAACAGATGGCAGCACTGTTTCAACAAAACAAAATTGACTCATAGATGTCGCTAGTGAGCGCGCCGCTCCATGGCCACCAGTCAAATCAATCCGAATTCTGAAACGGAATCTAATTAGAATCGTATACAAATTCCGTTTCAAACGCAACAACCGGTTGTTGCGTTTGAAACGGAATTTGTATACGATTCTAATTAGATTCCGTTTCAGAATTCGGATTGATTTGACTGGGCAATATCCTTTAAAGGGTACTGGGCCAGTACCCTTTTGAAGGGTTTCGCCCTCGTACCCTTTCAAAAGGGTGAAGACGGGTAAACTTGAAAAAAGGATAAAAAGTACCCTTTTAAGGGTTATTCTGATTTTGAGTGCAGGCACGAAATATTTTAGCAGAGCTGGTTTTGTAAGAATCCTGCCAGAATGTCGCTACATTTCTGTTAGAATTCTATAAGAAAATGGAAACTGTGTTAGAACTCGGCTGGAAACCAACCAACGAATGCCTGCTCATTTAGGTACACTTCTTTTATTACGTAACGCTAAAATTTGAATTTTTGACCCCTCGCGCTTCGTTTAAAATGTCCATACACATTTCAAAAAACACTTAACTCGTTCGAACTCCCCACCCCCTCAACCCACACCAACAACTGCGTTACGTAATAAAAGAATGCGGCAACTTGTATCAGAAGAAAGTGAGGCATTTTCGCTAGTTCTAACTGTTCTGTGTTCTGCGTGCACGTCCGCAAACATCGACCACACTCATACTAATACAAAGCGCCACCAAGAGGCAAAAGGTAATTACGAATATGTTTGGCACTTTCGTTTCGGTTTTGCAAAAACAAATAACAAAACTAACTTTCAAGTATAGTTGACTATTAAACTTGTAATTGTTGCTGATTTGTTCGAACATTTGATCAAAAAATAATAAGTTTTTTGCAGCACCTCTTTTGGACGGACATTTCTGTTGCCACCTTTTGAATCTTTAGATTAGCCATAGATATTTTCATAGTGTAATAAACACGGCAGCTACCACCACGCAGAGTCACCACCGTAAAAGAGAATTCTTTTATTACATAACGACGTTGGTGGTGTGGGTTGAGGGGGTGGGATGTTCGAACGAGTTAAGTATTTTTTTTTTCTTTTATTACATAACGACGTTGGTGGTGTGGGTTGAGGGGGTGGGAAGTTCGAACGAGTTAAGCATTTTTTAGAAATTTGTAAACGAAGAGCAAGGGGGTCAAAAAATACAAATTTTAGCGTTACGTAATAAAAGAAGTGAACCTTAATGAGCAGGCATTCGTTGATTGGTTTCTAGCCGAGTTCTAACACAGCCCAGTCACGAAATATTCTAGCAGAGCTGGTTCTGTCAGAATCCTGCTAGAACGGTGGAACATTTCTGCTAGAATGCTGTAAGAATATCCAGCTCTGTAAGAACTCTGTTAGAATCCTGCTAGAACGTCGTGACTGGGAGTTTCCATTTTCTTATAGAATTCTAACAGAAATGTAGCGACATTCTAGCAGGATTCTTACAGAACCAGCTATGCTAAAATATTTCGTGCCTGGGCAACGTTATTGCTTCACCGAGTAACAGCATTAAACTTTTTTTAGTTCAACTATTGGTACGTTCGTTTGATGGCTAGTTTCACACTGAGTGCCGCACTCAGAGCTGTCAAAGTGTTTCTTTGATGAAACTCGCGCTAGTTCCGCACGAGTTTCGCCGCCATGTTGGAACTGAAACTCTAGTGCCGCACTCAATATTTTTTCAGTTTCATTCGAGTTCCACGCGCAAATGACGTTCGATTGAACCAAAACTGGCACCGACGAGTGCGGCACTCAGTGCCACACCGGCATTTCAAACGAACGTACCATATGATTACACTAAAGTGTGTAATCCTACTTGAACCTACTGCCCAGTCAACTCAATCGGAATTCTGAAACGGAATTCAGTTCGGTTGTTGCGTTTGAAACGGAATACTTAAACGATTCGAATTTAATTCCGGTTGAGTTGACTGGGTAGTACCACGGGTATGAATATTCAAGTAATTTCAATATGGCGACCACCACCAACTGCGTTACGTAATAAAAGAATAGAGTAATCTACGTGCGCATGTATTGCGTGTACGTACACGAAAAAGATTGAGGTTAAATTTTGTACCCGCCAGCAAAACAAATGGGGTGCTAGTGTGTGTGAGATCGGGCTTAGATAGCTCTATGCGGCAACTTGTATCTGGAGAAAGTGAGGCATTTTCGCTAGTTTTAACTGTTCTGTGTTCTGCGTGCACATCCGCAAACATCGACAACACATATTAATACAAAGCGCCACCAAGAGGCAAAAGGTAATTACGAATATTTTTGGCACTTTCGTTTCGGTTTTGCAAAAACAAATAACAAAACTAACTTTTAAATATAGTTTGATTATCAAACTTGTAATTGTTGCTGATTTGTTCGAAAATTTGATCGACGAAGGCACGTACCCGCCAAGAGTACGCTAATCTGGAAAAGGCGGTTAAACGCTCTTGTAGGCGGGACAAGAGAGCCTGGACAGATTCCCTTGCCGACGAGGGAGAGAAAGCTGCCAACAATGGTGACATGCGCCTCCTCTATGACGTATCGCGACGCTTGTGTGGTGCCAGGACGAATACACAAATTCCGGTGAAAGACAGGAGCGGCCAGCTGATAACCGATCCAGCTGACCAGCTGAGACGATGGTTCGAGCATTTTGAGCAGCTGCTACAAGTCTCGAATCCACGTCCAACCGCTCAGTATCAACCGCCTAACGTGAGGCGTATCAACCGGGTGAATTCTAATCCACCTACGCTGAGAGAGATTGAGGAAGCTGTGAGGTGTATGAAGTCCGGAAAAGCGCCAGGGATAGATCGGATCACCGCAGAAATGCTTAAAGCTGACGCCCAACTGTCAGCTCGGATGCTGCATCGGCTATTTAGCAAAATCTGAGACACCGTGACATTTCCGGCCGACTGGATGCAGGGCATCTTGGTGAAGGTTCCCAAGAAGGGGATCTCGCCATCTGCGATAACTGGCGTGGCATCATGCTGCTGTGCATAATCCTGAAGGTTCTCTGCAAGGTGATCTTGTGCAGGATCAAGTCGAAGATAGACAGATGCACGGTAACGCGATATGCACCACCACTACGACGCACTACTACCTTGCATTCAACTTTATTCTCGTCCGTTTCTTGGATTCAACTATATCAGTCTAAGTCCTACTGAAGCTACCAATGCTCCACGGTAAAGTGGAAAGCATTTTGTTTGCCAATCCTAAGGACAGGGGATTGAACGCCGTGAGCTTCATGTTTTTCATTAATTTCCAAATTCAATGAGTCCAGAACTTTCTCGTTGGGAGCAGATGGGTATCGAACCCAGGACCATTCTATAAGAAAATTAAACCTGTGTTAGAACTCGGCTAGAAACCAACGAACGAATGCCTGCTCATTTAGGTACACTTCTTTTATTACGTAACGCTAAAATTTGGATTTTTTGACCCCCTCGCCCTTCGTTTAAACCCAATCAAAAAATCCACGGTTTGACTGTTTCATTCCGCTTCGAATTCCGCTTCGAAAATTGTTTAGAAATTTTCTAAACGGAATTTCCGGTTGGACTCCGTTTAGATTCCGTTTGAGCCAGTTTTGCACATTAGTGACACCTGCTGGTGTATGGTGGAACTACGGTGACATTTCGCCGCCGTTAGTATTTGGTGACAGTATAAGTTAAACGTCAAACTTGTTTGCTCGTGATTTTTTTTCGTCGACATCCGGCAGTCAATCCAGTCTTACAAAATTATTTTGTTTGGCCGGATTGGAAGGGAACCTAGGTGAAATCATTGCCCGCATCCGACTGGAGAAACCCCGTGACCTGGCGCGAGAACCTGCCAGCGCAACTTCGGCTGCCGCTCTCGTGGAACTGCATGAGAAGCCCATCGGCAAACACGCGGTGGAGCCGAAGACCTCGAATCGGAGACGGAGCAGATCGGTGTGGAAGGAAGAAACTCTTGTGTATGTCCCGGAAGTCGATGCAGCAGAAGTTGATGCAGCGAGTTGACTTCATCAATCGACATAACACTTTTTTCTTTTTTTTACCTTTCAGATGCAGCTTCCCTGGTCAAATCCCCCGCGACAGTATCAGTAGCAGTTCCGGCCAAATCAGGCCGCAAGAAGGCAACAGTCTGCTGTGGCAGGTTCAACGAGGGGGACCGAGATTGAGATGGCGATCGTGTTTACGGATGAGGGAGGTTCTTTGTGGATGCAGCACCGAAGTCGGCGGCTAAACGATGTGCAACCCGCAGCACACGGTCATCCCACCGCCCAGCAAATGTCTCTTGCGAAACCCTCACGTGAACATCTTCCCTTAACCAAACGGCGGAACCATCATCGGAGTGCCCGTCGTCCATCGAACCAGTTTACCCGATCGCCGAGCAAGTTGACACTCCGGTCAAGACGATGACCACAACGACCTTGGAAGTCTTCTTGGAAGGGGTTGACGACCAGACACCGAGTCCGACCTGGACCGACCACTTCAGTCGACGGAATACTCCGACTCGGACGACGGCTGCCAAGACGAAGACGACGGAATCGACCAGCTTCGCGGTGACGTCAGTAAGGACGAAAGCAGCGGCGTCCACACGATTGACGCGCGGCTCGACGAGAACTTTGCACGCCACGCCATCCAGAACTCCAGCAGCACACAACCTTAACATCATAATAGTTTGTTTCCTTATCCCTTCATTGTAAAACTTTTTGATTACATTAAATGTTGAGTGTGGGGTTTAGGGTTGGGTAGCTTTTTTTTATTTATGTATAGTTTTACCGGAATTTTGATCGGAATACAAATAAAAGGCTTAAATTAGTACAACATCGTCTAATCACTTTCTTTCAGGTTGAAATTCAGATCAACCAGAACAAACACGAAAATCAATACGTAAAAACAAGAAGAAGAAGAAGCTGTCAAATCAACCCGTCCATTCCGTTTCGATTCCGTTTGAATTCCGCTTGAACCGATTTGCGGCGAAAATCCAAACGGAACCGGTTGTTGCGTTTGAAACGGAATGCGGTTTAGAATCTAAAACGAACACTGTTTAGAATTCGAATCGAACTTTTTTCGCTCAAGCGGAATTCTAAATGGAATTCAAACGGAACGCGCTGAGTGGGAAATGTCCATACACATTTATTTGCAAAACCGAAAAGAAAGTGCCAAAAATATTCGTAATTACCTTTTGCCTCTTTGTGGCGCTTTGTATTAGTATGTGTGTGGTCGATGTTTGCGGACGTGCACGCAAAACACAGATCAGTTAGAACTAGCGAAAATGCCTCACTTTCTTCTGATGCAAGTCGCCATATTGAAATTACTTGAAAATTCATACCCGTGGTACTACCCAGTCAACTCAATCGGAATTAAATTCGAATCGTTTAAGTATTCCGTTTCAAACACAACAACCGAACTGAAATCCGTTTCAGAATTCCGATTGAGTGGACTGGGCAGTAGGTTCAAGTAGGATTACACACTTTTGTGTAGTAATCCTGGATATTTTCACAGTGTAATA
The DNA here is from genome assembly GCF_015732765.1 of Culex quinquefasciatus. Classification (NCBI taxonomy): domain Eukaryota; kingdom Metazoa; phylum Arthropoda; class Insecta; order Diptera; family Culicidae; genus Culex; species Culex quinquefasciatus. The sequence goes on from NC_051862.1 coordinate 108,086,189, forward strand.
AACGAGGCAGCTATACCACCACCACAGACTAATTATATATAGATACGCCACTCCGCTGTTGGGGCTGGTGACGCTAACGCCACGCCATAATTCCCCCTGGTGGCAATTTACAGGTAAAATTTTTGGGCGTCTCCCTTTGGGAATATTGAAAAAGTTTTTTCTCCCCAGTTTCAGTTCAATTGGTTCGGTTGCATCGTAGCAACATCTGCTTTTCAAACTTTATTTATTTTCTGTCAAACCAAAAAGCACATCATTTATGATTTTAGAGTTCATTTAGAAAAATACGGTCCAGATGCTTCCGCCTAACTAAAATTCCTTGAATGGAACCGGTTTATCCGACGGTGCCCACTGTTCGACGTGGATAAGTGCCGACAAGTGAGTAGATTGATGTTTAGCCAAAAAAGTTTTGTTTTCACACCCCCTCAGGTTACGTTCAAAATCCCCACTGCAAGTGGAACCTGCACCGCAATCCAGAATCTGTCCTCCAGATACAACCTTATCCAGCAGACACATTCTTCTCCAGCCACAACAACGCTTTTTTTTATTGTTCTCCGAAATGCAGCGACAATCCACCGGAAGCGAGCAGCGATGTCTTCGGCAGCGCAGTCTTCTTTTGTGTGAACTCCAGCAATCTCTTGCCGAATACCGGTTCCTCCGTGGTTCCTCCAGAATCTGTCGTGTTCTCCTGCATTTCATTGCGATACTGAACGAGAATACTCGGACAATCAAAAATACCACGACGAATCAAGTGCCCTGCTGGCAAAAGTGTCAAGAACTAGTGAAAATGCTATGATTTTTCTGCAAATTTTAATTTGTAATAATACTCAAGTAGTAGTGATTTAAAGATGCACAATAAAACGGTTCTGAATCTGTTTTGAATTTTTATTGTCTAAACTTGGGAGCTGCCACTTTGAAAGCTCAAGGTTGTTCTTGCTCCATGCCATTTCGGGTCAGACGGGTGATCAGAAGGCAGCGGTGACCCCTCTCAATCCGACACGCATATGGCTGGATCAGTTTTGTGGTCACTTCTTATTTATCTGGAAGAAGATAAAATGTAGCCTACCACACGATAAGGCTCACGACGAAGTTATTATACCAACCTTCACCAGCAAAAATCACCTTATAACTCGGGTTGCACTTAGTTCGTTCACCGTCGGTACCACACGGGACGTACAACCTGGGAGCGGCGCGAACCTGCTTCTATTTCGCCACCTAGTGGGCACTGTTTGACCTTGGCTTGAAGTTGGGTCACATCCTCCTCCTTTGGTTTCTTTGTTTTGATCTGCGGCTCGGAATCGTCTCTGCAGCTGCCGTTGCCGCTTGCGTTACTAGCTTACGCTGGAGGCCGAGCATCTTCCTCTTGTTTCGGAATTAATCCCAGAAAAAAATTTAAATACGAAATAAAAGCGCCCTTTGAATCAACGTTTGTGACACTTGGCAAAACAGAAAGTAAGCATTGAACGGGCAAACACAAAGAGTACTTCGATTTTGTTTAACAATTTAGTACCTGTAACTTGACTGTGGTGGCGCTCGGAGCGCTAAAGGGGTGTCGCCAACTGGATGTATGGAAAAATCCCGAAGTGAGACATCTAGGTAATTAATAATCTATGCCACCACGCAGCGTAAAAGAGCATTATTTTATTACGTAACGCAGTTGTTGGTGTGGGTTGATAAATAACTAAAGTTGAACTTTAGTTGAACTAAAAAAAGTTTAATGCTGTTACTCGGTGAAGCAATAACGTTGCCCAGGCACGAAATATTATAGCAGAGCTGGTTCTGTAAGAATCCTGCTAGAATGTCACTACATTTATGTATCTATAAGAAAATGGAAACTGTGTTAGAACTCGGCTAGAAACCAACCAACGAATGCCTGCTCATTTGGGTACACTTCTTTTATTACGTAACGCTAAAATTTGGATTTTAGGATCCCCTCCCCCTTCGTTTAAAATGTCCATACAAATTTCAAAAAAAATACTTAACTCGTTCGAACCTCCCACCCCCTCAACCTACACCACCAACAGCGTTACACGGAGAATCAGCATTACACTTTTTGCAGTTCGATTTTACACCACCGACTAGTTTCAACCCTCGAACTGAAAAAGGTGTAAAATGCGAACTGCAAAAAGTGTAAAAGTTACACCTTTACCAGTTCAGGGGTCCGAACTGAAAAAGGTGTAACTTTTGGACTTAGAAAATTTTTGAAGATTCTGCGGAATCGTTTCACTCGCTGTCAAATCGGGACTTAGTGCAATTTGGATTCTGGTGGTTAGAGGAGTTGAAATGGTAAGTTTTGCGCCAATTTGGGAACAGTTGCCGGAAAAGGCAACATTCCGGTTCCCCCAGACCGGATAACCAAGAATTCCGGGCCAGTGAATGTTTTTGTGGCCGGATTCGGTTGATTTCCTGGTTCATCGGTCTGGGGGAAGCGAAATTCTATCTTCCGGCAGGAACTTAAGCAAATCTGTCGGTTGCGGCAGGAAAGTGCATGATTTCGGTTCCCATAGACCGGATAACCTAGAATTACAGGCCAGTGAATGTTTTTGTGGCCGGATTCGGTTGAATTCTTGGTTCTTCGGTCTGGGGGAAGCGAAATACTATCTTCCGGCAGGAGTTGACACAAATCTGTCGGATGCGGTCAGAAAAAGTAAGATTCCGGTTCCCTCAGACAGGAAAACCAAGAATTACGGGCCAGTGAATGTTTTTGTGGCCGGATTGGGTTGAATTCTTGGTTCTTCGGTCTGGGGGAAGCGAAATACTATCTTCCGGCAGGAACTTGTACAAATATGTCGGTAGCGGCAGGAAAGTGCAAGATTTCGGTTCCCCCAGACCGGAAAACCAAGAATTACAGGCCAGTGAATGTTTTTGTGGCCGGATTCGGTTAATTTCTTGGTCCATCGTTCTGGAGGAAGCGAAATTCTATCTTCCGGCAGGAACTTGTTCAAATCTGTCGGTTGCGGCAGGAAAGTGCAAGATTTCGGTTCCCCCAGACCGGAAAACCAAGAATTACAGACCAGTGAATGTTTTTGTGGGCGGATTCGGTTGATTTCTTGGTTTATCGGTCTGGGGGAAGCAAAATTCTAGCTTCCGGCAGGAACTTGTACAAATCTGTAGGTTGCGGTAGAAAAGTGCAAGATTTCGGTTCCCCCAGACCGGATAACCAAGAATTACAGGCCAGTGAATGTTTTTGTGGCCGGATTCGGTTGAATTCTTGGTTCTTCGGTCTGGGAGAACCGAAATATTGCACTTTCCGGCCGCAACCGACAGATTTGTACAAGTTCCTGCCGGAAGATAGTACTTCGCTTCCCTCAGACCGAAGAACCAAGAATTCAACCGAATCCGGCCACAAAAACATTCACTGGCCATTCTTGGTTTTCCGGTCTGGGGGAACCGAAATCTTGCACTTTCCTGCCGCAACCGACAGATTTGTTTAAGATCCTGCCGGAAGATAGAATTTCGCTTCCCCCAGACCGATGAACCAAGAAATCAAAAGAATCCGGCCACAAAAACATTTGGGACACGCCCTCAAAACGAATTAACAAGAATTGCTGAATGCTGTTCTGGAAGTAGTGCAAATCTATCTTCCGGCGGGATTTTCAAACTTCAAACTAACCTTAAATTATCTCTTTTTTTATTATTAGGTGCTGCACTCCATGGCGCCATGGAGTGCGTGGCGATCATGCCGTTGGCGCTGGCGAAGGAGAAGACGCGCATCGTGCTGGCCGGTGACCACATGCAAATGTCCCCGGAGCTGTTATCGAACTATGCCAAGGAGCGCAAGTTGGACATTTCGCTGCTGGAACGCCTGTACGATCACTATCCGAACGATTTCCCGTGCAAGATCTTGCTGTGCGAAAACTACCGAGCGCACGAAGCGATCATCAAGTTTACGTCGGAGCTGTTCTACGAGCAGAAGCTGATCACGTCCGGCAAGCAGCTGAAACACGAAAGGTTGGTTTGAAATGATTATTTTCGTAAGCATTTTTTTTTTCTAAACTCAATCTTGCCTCTTCCAAAACTTGTCAGCAGATTCGTCCCCAGATGGCACAGCACCTGAAGGCCAGGGCCGACCGTTGATTCCACCGCCGATGAGGAGTCCGGTCCAGCAGCAGCAGCAACAGTAACAACCCAGCCAGCCAGCCCTTCCGAACTACGGATCATTCCCACCCCACCACCAGCCCCAACATCCACGCCATCAGCTTCACCAGAACCACATTCGCCCGGTGATGGGCGGCGGCGGTCCCATCTGCCCAAGTTCGTCTACCGACTTGATGGCATCGATTACGGCCTGTGCAAATGCAAATGCCCCCTCAGCAGCAACAGCAGCAGCAGGTTGTAGCGGCGATGCAACAACAGCAATCGCTGCTTCATCAACAGCAGAGCCTGCATAAAGTTGGAGCGCTTCGGATGGATGACGGACGGCAGCAGCGGCACGGTGGGCTTGTCGACATGGCCTCGTCACCTTCCAACAACGACAAGAACCTCAAAAGCATATTGAACGTACGCATCCCGGGCACGTTCATGAGCAAGAAGATCACCAACAAGCTGCAGAAGCAGAAGTCTGCCCAAGTGATGCGAGGACTTTAACCAGAGCTGTTCGTTGCTGTTTCCGTTCGAGACGCGCTAGCTGTACTTTAATTGTACGGCTTTTGGCGCCTCGCGGAGTATCGTTTGGTCGCAGTCCCAGCGGGATGTCAACCTGGAGAGGCAACGCGCTCTCGGGCTTAGTCCACGCCACGCCGACCAGCACGAACTTCGTATCATGGTACCGGAAATCTACTCAAGTGCCAGCATATCACCTATCTGAGATGGTCGTCGGGCTCGGCAAGGTCTACGAAGTTATCAAACATGTTCCCATTGTACCGGATGTCCCCGAATTGAACCATGCGCTGCAAGCCCCACTTCGGAAAGACTCTGGAGGGGATGCGTGCGTCGTACCAGCTCTCAAATGTAAGTTTTTACAAGATTCAGAAATTGCGAAATTTGTAACAACCATCCTCTTTTTAGTACTTGTTAACAACATCCGTTCGTTAACGCTTCGAAACGGCCCAGAAATGTCGCGAACGGAACGGCAAACTCAAGGATACCGGTGGCACTGGTCCTTCCCCGCCAAAGCTATTCGTGTCTGAGTACGAGATTATGATCACAAAGATCCGACCGAATATGGCCAAATGTTGACATTTCCACCCCCTTGATTTTGTTCCCTTCCAACAGGAGATGGCATCATTTAGACAACTCCGGCCGAAAGAGGCAAAATGTTGTGCTCCCAACTAATTTGTTTTGTTCTATTTTTTAGGTGCAGCAATATCCGCTGCTTGTGCAAATCCGGCTGCTACGTACTTCGCCGGCCTCCGTCGTCCAGGCCCCAGTAGTCCTGCCGTACTGATTAAGGTACGGGGAATCTGGGCAACCGATGGTCTGCGCTGCTACGTCCCTCGTTCGAGCCGCCGTCGTTGCTGATTAAAAAGCGACCTCCTCCCTGGAATCGACCACCAAAAAAGTGTCAAAAGGTAGCGATCGCTGATGAAATCGTGTATTGTTTATTTGAATTTATTGTAATTTTTGTTTGTTTTTTTTTTTCAAGGTGCTGGGATCTGCGCTGCTACGTCCCCCGTTCAAGCCGGCCAAATAACTACATCCTCCGTCGCCCAGGCCCCGGTAGTCCTGCCTTACTGATTGAGGTACGGGGAATCTAGGCAACCGACGATCTGCGCTAGTCCCTCAGTGGCGAGAAGGTGGTGCGTTTCCCGTTCCGGTTTTGATGTTCTCACAGCGAAGTGACGAATCAGCGCTTTCACCTAGCTCTGCAATTCCTGGACCGCCGTCTACCCCAGCTCACAGCTAATTGGAAGACGACGTCAAGGAGTACTGCAACTTAACGATCAATTTCTACCTGTAGGAGGGCATCGGACAACAGCTTGTCGCGTTCCACTGCGGCTTCTGCGAGGTGTTCCCGTTGAACAATCTGACGGCAATCCGGAACATGCTGTGCAGGCAACCCGGAGTGTGCCCAGGAGGACATTTCGACCTACACTGAACCAAAGCAAGTCTTCCAGCAAAACTCGGGCCCGTCTGCAGACCAAACAACATCCAAGTAGGTCCGAGGAATGACCACGATGGCCACTACCCACACCAGCAATGGCGTATGATCTCGTCCACCAACACTTTGCACTGAGTTTCCACCGGAATTGTATCCGATTGCCAAGTGTTCCGAAAGAAACGTGGAAGACCAGTTTGTTTTTTAAGTTTTTCTCTCGAAATATGGAATTCCATTTAGATATATCATATCTTCCTTGACCTGATTAACAGTGTAAACTAACAAGTTGTCGTACCCAATAAACCAACAAATTACAAATTATTCTTGGGGCAGAGGTGGAAATAACACGTCTAGAGTGGGTTACGGTTTAGAACAGAATGAAAATTTATTGAGCTGCCAGGTAACAAACTAATAACTACAAATCCATAGGTTGCTTGATTATCTCCAACACTCCTCCTCAACCTAGGGATGCTGCAGACCAAGTTGATCTCGGCAGATCTCCATCTTCGTACGGCACAGCGGTTTGGTTAGACCATCCGCTGTTTGCTCCTCGCTCCGAACGTAGTCCACGACAACCTCGCCTTTCCAGTGCGTCCCGGATGAAATGGTGTCGTATGTCGATGTGCTTCGTCCTCGGATGATAGCCACCGTTCCGTGCGACCGCGATCGCACTTTGGTTGTCGCAGTGGATCGTAATCGCCTCCTCCGACTCGATACGTCCCCGCAACCGGCGCCACCAGAGCGCCTCCTGCACCGCAGCCGACAACGCCATGTATTCGGCCTCGCAGGTCGAGAGTGCAACAGTTTGTTGCCTCTTGCAGCTCCAGGATACGGCTCCACCTTGGGCGGTGAACACGTACCCCGTGATCGACTTCCGGTCCTCCAGATCAGCAGCCCAGTCAGCGTCCGAAAAACCGTCGATCTTTGAAGCTCCTCCTTTCTTGTAGGTCAGACGAAACTTCGAGGTCCCGCGCAGGTAGCGGAACAGATGCTTCACACCACACCAGTGCTTCTCACCAGGGTTCGAGTTGAAGCGGCTGAGGATGTTGACCGCGTAGCAGATGTCCGGTCTGGTGCTCTGGGCCAAGTACATCAAGCACCCAACGGCTTCTTGGTACGGCACGGACTTCATCCTCTCCTTCTCTTGATCAGTCGATGGGCACGCGTCGCGCGTCAACTTCTCGCTCACGTTCATGGGCGTACTGACGGGCTTGCAGTCCGTCATCTGGAACCGACTCAGGATTGCTTCCACGTACTTCTCCTGGTCCAGGGCAATCTCGTCCTTGCTCCGGCTCACCCGGATCCCCAGAACGTACTTCGCAGGTCCGATGTCCTTCATCTTGAACTCACGGCTGAGTTGGGCCTTGATCTCCGTCTTCCAGCGGTCACAGTTCGAGAAAATCAGGACATCATCCACGTACACAGCGACGAACAGCATCTTGTCACCGCGCACCTTGGTGTACACACACGGGTCGTAGTCGGTGCATACCAGGTCGAACTTCCTCAGGGCAGCATCCAGCTTCTTGTTCCAGACACGACTGGATTGCTTGAGCCCGTACAGCGCCTTCTTAAGTCGGCAGACCTTGGACCGCTTCTTGCCGTCCACGAAGCAAGGGGGTTGCTCCATGTAGATCTCCTCCGACAGTTCTCCTTGCAGGAACCCGACAGGTAGTCCTGGAACAGCCGATTCGTGTACTCCAGGCCGTTGTCCGTCCGAATCACCTTCAGCTTGCGGCCCGTTTGCCGCTCAGCAGTCACGTGGAAATCCTTGAAGCACTGCAGAACCTCTTCTTTGGACTTGGTTCGCAGAAAGTAAACGAAAATCTTGCGCGTCTTGTCGTCGGTGAAGCTGAGATAGTAGCGACAGCCACCCAACGACTTCTCTTCCATCGGGCCGCAGATATCGGAGTGCACCAGGTCCAAGATTCCAGCCGCACGGGTCCCTGCGTGGCTGAATGGCAATCGCGTTTGCTTACCTTCTGCACAGACAATGCAGCCTCTGCCACACTCGTTGCCTTCAAACTTGATTCCGTTGACGAGCCCGTTCTTCAACTTGATCAGGTTCTTCATGCACATGTGTCCCAAACGCTTGTGCCACAGCTCAGCAGTTTCGCGGGAAGAGCACGCCAGCGCTCTCGGCTTGATCTGGTCCAACTTGAACAGCCCGTTCGATCTGCTCCCAGTTGCGAAGACACTGTTGTCTGCATCGATCACCTCACATCCATCTTTGTTGAACACGACGGTATGGCCTTGATCCACGATCTTCCCGACGGAGAGTAAATTGACCGCCAACTCCGGTAACAGTTCAACGTTCTCGATCTCGATGATGTCGTCGTAGCACGTCGGCTGCAACGTCGTAGTTCCCTCTGCAACGATCCTCATCGCCTGGTTGTTCGCCGCAATTATGCTTCCAGACGTCGTTCGGGGATTTTCCAGCAGCGCCTCGTTCCTGGTCAAGTGCTTCACAGCTCCTGAGTCGAAGTACCAATCGTTGGCGTCGTCCGAATCCAGCACCGAGAGCACGGCACAGAAAGCTTTCTTCTTGCCGTCGCGGTCGTTGCGCACTGGTTCCTTGGCTGTGCAGTCCCTGGCGAAATGGCCAGCTTTGCCGCAGCGATGACACTTCGATCCCTTCGATTTGCTTGAAGCAGCACTCGGTTGAGGCTTGCTCTGCTTGTTGTCCTTGTGGCGTCCCTTGGACACGTACGCTTGTCCTCCGGCTGGTTCCACGGGCAGGTCGTCTTCCTGGAGCAATTTGGTTTTGATGGCGTTACCAGTGATTGCGATCCCGGAATTCTCGAGCCCCATGACCATCGGACGATAGTCCAGCGGTAGTCCCGCCAGCAGCATCATGCCGATCCATTTCTCGTCCAGCGGGAAGCCGATTCCGATGAGCTGATTCGCTGTAGTCGTCATCCGGTTCACGTACGCCTCCATGGACCCACTGCTCGCCAGGTTCGTCGTGATGAGCTTGTGCAGGAGCGCCCACTGACGGGTTAGTCCAGTGTCCTCGTACAGGCCGCACAGCTTCGTCCACAACTCCTTGGCAGTCTTCGCGTTCTCCGCGTGGTGGAAAATCGACGGATCGAGGAAGAAAATAATTTTCCCTCGAGCGATCCGGTCCTTCTTCGCGTCGACGGCCGCGCCTTGAGCTGGTTCAATCACGTCCCACAGGTCCTCTATCTCCAGGTACGTGCGCACTGCGAACCTCCACGTCCGCCAGTTGTCACGTCCGACCAGCCGCTCGATCGGCGGATGGCCCCCGGCTCCGTAGCTCATGCCACGAGCCTCAGGTTGGACAGCACCTTGAGCACCAGCACCGCTTCCGTCTCCGTTAGGCATCTTCGGATTTTCCTACTTCTTCATTAAATTCTTCAGTGTGAAAAGTAAACTTCTTCTTCGAGAAAATTCTTTAAATTCTTCAGTGTTCCGGAACCCACTCTGGGCCCATAACCTCTTGGGGCAGAGGTGGAAATAACACGTCTAGCGTGGGTTACGGTTTAGAACAGAATGAAAATTTATTGAGCTGCCAGGTAACAAACTAATAACTACAAATCCATAGGTTGCTTGATTATCTCCAACAATTATTATAATTTGTACTTAATCTTTGAAATAAAGCTTTCTTACGAACTCTTTTTATGAGTAAATTTATTGTTTTTCTGAACAACAAAAAACGATATATAAATACGCCCAGATATAGGCAATTTCTCACCCTGTGAAACTTTTCGACCAGGTGAAACGTTTCAATTTCGATTTTACACGATTTTTAGTTCGACCCCTCTTACACGACAGTATGTAATCGTACTTGAACTGAATTTCGTGTAATCGAACTCGATTTCGTGTAATGCCTATCCTCCGTGTACGTAATAAAAGATGCTCTTTTACGCTGGTGGCGCTGCGTGGTGGTAGCTGCCCTGTTCATAGAGTTATCTACGTGCGCATGTATTGCGTGAACGTACACGAAAAACATTGAGGTTAAATTTTGTACCCGCCAGCAAAACAAATGGAGTGCTAGTGTGCGTGAGCTCGGGCTTAGATAATTCACTATTACACTATGAAAATATCCATGGCTAATCCAAGGAACCAAAAGGTGGCAACAGAAATGTTCGTCAAAAAGAGGTGCCGCAAAAAAACTTTGTTGATCAAATGTTCGAACAAATCAGCAACAATTATCTCATCAATACCGAACCGGCGCCGGCTCAGGTGCTCAGCACGTCCTCGCTGGCAACGTTCTCTCTCTGATTTTTCTTCGCGATTGCGTCGAAGAACTTGGACATCATCCTAGAAGCTGCTTATGGAATTGAGCTTCGGCAAGGAGCAAACCGCTTCTACTTTCGGTATCGGACGGAAGTTTGATTTGTTAATATGGTGTCAGTCGAAGTACAAGTACTTGCCCTTTATTTAAAAATATGCTTAATGAAAAATTATAATAAATTTTGGGTAATAAAATTGGGTCCGTAAGTTTGACAATTTTGGAATAAGAAGACAACAACTTCCTTGGTTGCTGTGCACCCTTAAGTGATGTTCTCGCTATCATGTTAGAATAGATTTTTTATTTATATTTATTTTATTTCACAACTTGACTTTGCGCATGATGAATAAAAGCACAATTCCCCGGCACAAGCATCTACGAATCGCACCTCACAATCCTTTTTAGTAAACGTCTTTATAAGTTTTACATTAAAATCGCGATCCAAATGAAAACTGTTCAGGTTAAGCAAATTATACCAGGCAGAGTCGATGCTTGGAAGAACTGAGTCGCGCTGAGCGAACGGAACTGGTACTGCTTCTTCTGCACCTGCGGCTTGCGGTATTTTAACGCGTTCAGCACGTAACCAAGAAGATTTCAACTGATTTCCCGACGAGCAGTACTCCTAGCACCAGCCTTTGACCAGCGGAACATCGATCACCCATCGACATTGTCCCGACGCATGTTGAACGGCCGCGGCACCCACAGCAACAACATCCCGTTTGGAGGAAGCAGTCCTTCAAGAGGAATGCAACACTTCCAGCAGCGGTGCGACGAACCAATTAGAACCTGGAGGGGGGGAACAAAATAATGTCTTTAATCACAGAAAAAACAACTGGTTCAAAAGATGATCGTTTTTTAAACAACTGATAGTTGAAACAAGAATTGCCTATTTAACTTGAAAAGTTTGAAAAGAATATTGAAACTCACCATGCGAGAACGATGCTTAGCGGAACAATCTGTCCAGCTGAGATGAACAAGTTTCCACTTGCGGTGGAATTCGATGGCGTTGGATGTTCCGATGCTCTCCGGCAGTTTGTCCTTTTCCGGTGCTGCTCCATAAACTTTTCCTGTAATATCGGCGAAAAACAGTATCCGCGTTGCAGCTTGCTGCATCACAAAATTAAATCAAAACAAACTTGACAGTCGAGCGCGAAAGAGACACAAAGCAAACCAACGTTTTCAATAAAGCAGGTGTGGTTCTGTAAAATGTCAAATGGCAAGAGGAATTTAATTCCTTAATATATTAAATGCCAAAATTAATTTATTAAGGCCATTGTCACGCCCCCCGGTTTAAATCGAACAGCGCAATACTCAAAGCATGTGATTTACTAAGGATTACATTTTATTTTGAACTGTAAATATTAATTTAAAACAATAAAAAACATTTTCCTAATAAAATTTAATGCTTAAAGAAATTATGAAAAATTACAACAGATGGCAGCACTGTTTCAACAAAACAAAATTGACTCATAGATGTCGCTAGTGAGCGCGCCGCTCCATGGCCACCCAGTCAAATCAATCCGAATTCTGAAACGGAATCTAATTAGAATCGTATACAAATTCCGTTTCAAACGCAACAACCGGTTCCGTGTTCGAACCTGTTGTTGCGTTTGAAACGGAATTTGTATACGATTCTAATTAGATTCCGTTTCAGAATTCGGATTGATTTGACTGGGCAGTATCCTTTTAAAGGGTACTGGGCCAGTACCCTTTTGAAGGGTTTCGCCCTCGTACCCTTTCAAAAGGGTGAAGACGGGTAAACTTGAAAAAAGGATAAAAAGTACCCTTTTAAGGGTTATTCTGATTTTGAGTGCAGGCACGAAATATTTTAGCAGAGCTGGTTTTGTAAGAATCCTGCCAGAATGTCGCTACATTTCTGTTAGAATTCTATAAGAAAATGGAAACTGTGTTAGAACTCGGCTGGAAACCAACCAACGAATGCCTGCTCATTTAGGTACACTTTTTTATTACGTAACGCTAAAATTTGGATTTTTGACCCCTCGCGCTTCGTTTAAAATGTCCATACACATTTCAAAAAACACTTAACTCGTTCGAACTCCCCACCCCTCAACCCACACCAACAACTGCGTTACGTAATAAAAGAATGCGGCAACTTGTATCAGAAGAAAGTGAGGCATTTTCGCTAGTTCTAACTGTTCTGTGTTCTGCGTGCACGTCCGCAACCCAGTTAAATCAATCCGAATTCTGAAACGGAATGTAATTAGAATCGTATACAAATTCCGTTTCAAACGCAACAACCGGTTCGAACACGGAACCGGTTGTTGCGTTTGAAACGGAATTTGTATACGATTCTAATTAGATTCCGTTTCAGAATTCGGATTGATTTGACTGGGAAACATCGACCACACTCATACTAATACAAAGCGCCACCAAGAGGCAAAAGGTAATTACGAATATGTTTGGCACTTTCGTTTCGGTTTTGCAAAAACAAATAACAAAACTAACTTTCAAGTATAGTTGACTATTAAACTTGTAATTGTTGCTGATTTGTTCGAACATTTGATCAAAAAATAATAAGTTTTTTGCAGCACCTCTTTTGGACGGACATTTCTGTTGCCACCTTTTGAATCTTTAGATTAGCCATAGATATTTTCATAGTGTAATAAACACGGCAGCTACCACCACGCAGCGCCACCACCGTAAAAGAGAATTCTTTTATTACATAACGACGTTGGTGGTGTGGGTTGAGGGGGTGGGAAGTTCGAACGAGTTAAGTATTTTTTAGAAATTTGTAAACGAAGGGCAAGGGGGTCAAAAAATACAAATTTTAGCGTTACGTAATAAAAGAAGTGTACCTTAATGAGCAGGCATTCGTTGGTTGGTTTCTAGCCGAGTTCTAACACAGCCCAGTCACGAAATATTCTAGCAGAGCTGGTTCTGTCAGAATCCTGCTAGAACGGTGGAACATTTCTGCTAGAATGCTGTAAGAATATCCAGCTCTGTAAGAACTCTGTTATACCCCGTTCGCACGGGCGAGTTATAGCCGGTTTTAACGAAAGGTTTTAAGTTAAAACCAAGTTATATCCAAACCGTTCGCACGGGAGCGAGTGGTTATAACGGTTTTAACTATTTTGACAGATTACAGAAGGCTGTGATTATTTAGTGTTGTCATTCATTTTGATTTTTTATACGGTGATGCGGATTTTGGCCATCGTTTTCACTCTATCCGGTGAGGGCCGGGTTTTTTGGCCTTTTTCGCTTCCGGATCTGAGCACAATGGCAAGTATTTAAAAATCATATTTTCAAATGTTATTTATTGATTATTGGCCGGTTGGAATTGGTCTGCTGACTCCGAAGGTTCGGTCACCGCTGCAACCAACTGGGATTTAAATTTAAATAGTTGGACGATCTGGTTGATCCGGAACTGCTTTTAAGAATTTACCGGGACATGCTACCGAATCCCTCGACAACGTGACGGAACTGAGGCCGTTCGAAAGGTTGCGCCTCGGTGACTGGAGGTTGCAATGTCTGACGCATCATGTGCTGAGCTGAACCCGGAAGGTGGCCCGTGAGCTGGTTATGGTCAAGGAGAAGAACGAGATTCTGCTGCTTCTGGGTATCGTCCTACTGTGGAGTGTTGGACGAGTCCTGAAAATACTTTCTTGGCCTCAAGATCGACGACTTTCTGGAAGGTCGCCTGAAGATCCAAGTGTTCAGGCTAGAATAGGTCATTTATCCAGGTCGCATGAAAAGGTTAAATAAAGTCTGAGATCAGTTCGAGGGGGGGGGGAGGGAGGGGGGTTCGCTTCATACGTACCATCAGCAGGGGTGACATTGGGTCTGGGGGGTGAGATTGGGTCATACAAATTTCAGCATTTTTGTATGACCCAATGTCACCCCCTGATGACGGTACTAAGATACAATCAGATTGTTAACACCGAAAGCATCTCCAGAAACCGGCCAGGCCATCCAGAATGCTCTGAACTAAGTGCGATTTTTTCGCGGGTTGCGCAAAGGGGTCATTTTTTATTAGGTGTAAATTTCCACGAGGTAAATTTATTTAGTAGTACTGTTCTGTTCATGAATTCCACATAGACTCCAAGTCGTCGTGAGACAACAACGAACTTGTTCTACGCCAAAGCTACCGGCTGGAAATGACCAAGTATCAATGGAACAATCTACGTGCTTTTATAATTTGCTAAGATTGTCAAAAACCGTTGTATTCACTAGCCCCGATGGGGGTGTCCGTCGAAGCACTGCCGAACAAAAATAAGACTCACTGCGTTGAAGATTTTAAAGCACAACCATCCTCAAGCGAATGGACGCTTGCGAGATCTTGACAGGCAAATAATGCACATCACCAGCAGTACCACCGTGATCATTGTGATGATTGTGGCGTCCCTTGGACACGTACGCTTGTCCTCCGGCTGGTTCCACGGGCAGGTCGTCTTCCTGGAGCAATTTGGTTTTGATGGCGTCACCAGTGATTGCGATCCCGGAATTCTCGAGCCCCATGACCATCGGACGATAGTCCAGCGGTAGTCCCGCCAGCAGCATCATGCCGATCCATTTCTCGTCCAGCGGGAAGCCGATTCCGATGAGCTGATTCGCTGTAGTCGTCATCCGGTTCACGTACGCCTCCATGGACCCACTGCTCGCCAGGTTCGTCGTGATGAGCTTGTGCAGGAGCGCCCACTGACGGGTTAGTCCAGTGTCCTCGTACAGGCCGCACAGCTTCGTCCACAACTCCTTGGCAGTCTTCGCGTTCTCCGCGTGGTGGAAAATCGACGGATCGAGGAAGAAAATAATTTTCCCTCGAGCGATCCGGTCCTTCTTCGCGTCGACGGCCGCGCCTTGAGCTGGTTCAATCACGTCCCACAGGTCCTCTATCTCCAGGTACGTGCGCACTGCGAACCTCCACGTCCGCCAGTTGTCACGTCCGACCAGCCGCTCGATCGGCGGATGGCCCCCGGCTCCGTAGCTCATGCCACGAGCCTCAGGTTGGACAGCACCTTGAGCACCAGCACCGCTTCCGTCTCCGTTAGGCATCTTCGGATTTTCCTACTTCTTCATTAAATTCTTCAGTGTGAAAAGTAAACTTCTTCTTCGAGAAAATTCTTTAAATTCTTCAGTGTTCCGGAACCCACTCTGGGCCCATAACCTCTTGGGGCAGAGGTGGAAATAACACGTCTAGCGTGGGTTACGGTTTAGAACAGAATGAAAATTTATTGAGCTGCCAGGTAACAAACTAATAACTACAAATCCATAGGTTGCTTGATTATCTCCAACAATTATTATAATTTGTACTTAATCTTTGAAATAAAGCTTTCTTACGAACTCTTTTTATGAGTAAATTTATTGTTTTTCTGAACAACAAAAACGATATATAAATACGCCCAGATATAGGCAATTTCTCACCCTGTGAAACTTTTCGACCAGGTGAAACGTTTCAATTTCGATTTTACACGATTTTTAGTTCGACCCCTCTTACACGACAGTATGTAATCGTACTTGAACTGAATTTCGTGTAATCGAACTCGATTTCGTGTAATGCCTATCCTCCGTGTACGTAATAAAAGATGCTCTTTTACGCTGGTGGCGCTGCGTGGTGGTAGCTGCCCTGTTCATAGAGTTATCTACGTGCGCATGTATTGCGTGAACGTACACGAAAAACATTGAGGTTAAATTTTGTACCCGCCAGCAAAACAAATGGAGTGCTAGTGTGCGTGAGCTCGGGCTTAGATAATTCACTATTACACTATGAAAATATCCATGGCTAATCCAAGGAACCAAAAGGTGGCAACAGAAATGTTCGTCAAAAAGAGGTGCCGCAAAAAAACTTTGTTGATCAAATGTTCGAACAAATCAGCAACAATTATCTCATCAATACCGAACCGGCGCCGGCTCAGGTGCTCAGCACGTCCTCGCTGGCAACGTTCTCTCTCTGATTTTTCTTCGCGATTGCGTCGAAGAACTTGGACATCATCCTAGAAGCTGCTTATGGAATTGAGCTTCGGCAAGGAGCAAACCGCTTCTACTTTCGGTATCGGACGGAAGTTTGATTTGTTAATATGGTGTCAGTCGAAGTACAAGTACTTGCCCTTTATTTAAAAAATATGCTTAATGAAAAAATTATAATAAATTTTGGGTAATAAAATTGGGTCCGTAAGTTTGACAATTTTGGAATAAGAAGACAACAACTTCCTTGGTTGCTGTGCACCCTTAAGTGATGTTCTCGCTATCATGTTAGAATAGATTTTTTATTTATATTTATTTTATTTCACAACTTGACTTTGCGCATGATGAATAAAAGCACAATTCCCCGGCACAAGCATCTACGAATCGCACCTCACAATCCTTTTTAGTAAACGTCTTTATAAGTTTTACATTAAAATCGCGATCCAAATGAAAACTGTTCAGGTTAAGCAAATTATACCAGGCAGAGTCGATGCTTGGAAGAACTGAGTCGCGCTGAGCGAACGGAACTGGTACTGCTTCTTCTGCACCTGCGGCTTGCGGTATTTTAACGCGTTCAGCACGTAACCAAGAAGATTTCAACTGATTTCCCGACGAGCAGTACTCCTAGCACCAGCCTTTGACCAGCGGAACATCGATCACCCATCGACATTGTCCCGACGCATGTTGAACGGCCGCGGCACCCACAGCAACAACATCCCGTTTGGAGGAAGCAGTCCTTCAAGAGGAATGCAACACTTCCAGCAGCGGTGCGACGAACCAATTAGAACCTGGAGGGGGGGAACAAAATAATGTCTTTAATCACAGAAAAAACAACTGGTTCAAAAGATGATCGTTTTTTAAACAACTGATAGTTGAAACAAGAATTGCCTATTTAACTTGAAAAGTTTGAAAAGAATATTGAAACTCACCATGCGAGAACGATGCTTAGCGGAACAATCTGTCCAGCTGAGATGAACAAGTTTCCACTTGCGGTGGAATTCGATGGCGTTGGATGTTCCGATGCTCTCCGGCAGTTTGTCCTTTTCCGGTGCTGCTCCATAAACTTTTCCTGTAATATCGGCGAAAAACAGTATCCGCGTTGCAGCTTGCTGCATCACAAAATTAAATCAAAACAAACTTGACAGTCGAGCGCGAAAGAGACACAAAGCAAACCAACGTTTTCAATAAAGCAGGTGTGGTTCTGTAAAATGTCAAATGGCAAGAGGAATTTAATTCCTTAATATATTAAATGCCAAAATTAATTTATTAAGGCCATTGTCACGCCCCCCGGTTTAAATCGAACAGCGCAATACTCAAAGCATGTGATTTACTAAGGATTACATTTTATTTTGAACTGTAAATATTAATTTAAAACAATAAAAAACATTTTCCTAATAAAATTTAATGCTTAAAGAAATTATGAAAAATTACAACAGATGGCAGCACTGTTTCAACAAAACAAAATTGACTCATAGATGTCGCTAGTGAGCGCGCCGCTCCATGGCCACAGTCAAATCAATCCGAATTCTGAAACGGAATCTAATTAGAATCGTATACAAATTCCGTTTCAAACGCAACAACCGGTTCCGTGTTCGAACCTGTTGTTGCGTTTGAAACGGAATTTGTATACGATTCTAATTAGATTCCGTTTCAGAATTCGGATTGATTTGACTGGGCAGTATCCTTTTAAAGGGTACTGGGCCAGTACCCTTTTGAAGGGTTTCGCCCTCGTACCCTTTCAAAAGGGTGAAGACGGGTAAACTTGAAAAAAGGATAAAAAGTACCCTTTTAAGGGTTATTCTGATTTTGAGTGCAGGCACGAAATATTTTAGCAGAGCTGGTTTTGTAAGAATCCTGCCAGAATGTCGCTACATTTCTGTTAGAATTCTATAAGAAAATGGAAACTGTGTTAGAACTCGGCTGGAAACCAACCAACGAATGCCTGCTCATTTAGGTACACTTTTTTTATTACGTAACGCTAAAATTTGGATTTTTTGACCCCCTCGCGCTTCGTTTAAAATGTCCATACACATTTCAAAAAAACACTTAACTCGTTCGAACTCCCCACCCCCTCAACCCACACCAACAACTGCGTTACGTAATAAAAGAATGCGGCAACTTGTATCAGAAGAAAGTGAGGCATTTTCGCTAGTTCTAACTGTTCTGTGTTCTGCGTGCACGTCCGCAACCCAGTTAAATCAATCCGAATTCTGAAACGGAATGTAATTAGAATCGTATACAAATTCCGTTTCAAACGCAACAACCGGTTCGAACACGGAACCGGTTGTTGCGTTTGAAACGGAATTTGTATACGATTCTAATTAGATTCCGTTTCAGAATTCGGATTGATTTGACTGGGAAACATCGACCACACTCATACTAATACAAAGCGCCACCAAGAGGCAAAAGGTAATTACGAATATGTTTGGCACTTTCGTTTCGGTTTTGCAAAAACAAATAACAAAACTAACTTTCAAGTATAGTTGACTATTAAACTTGTAATTGTTGCTGATTTGTTCGAACATTTGATCAAAAAATAATAAGTTTTTTGCAGCACCTCTTTTGGACGGACATTTCTGTTGCCACCTTTTGAATCTTTAGATTAGCCATAGATATTTTCATAGTGTAATAAACACGGCAGCTACCACCACGCAGCGCCACCACCGTAAAAGAGAATTCTTTTATTACATAACGACGTTGGTGGTGTGGGTTGAGGGGGTGGGAAGTTCGAACGAGTTAAGTATTTTTTAGAAATTTGTAAACGAAGGGCAAGGGGGTCAAAAAATACAAATTTTAGCGTTACGTAATAAAAGAAGTGTACCTTAATGAGCAGGCATTCGTTGGTTGGTTTCTAGCCGAGTTCTAACACAGCCCAGTCACGAAATATTCTAGCAGAGCTGGTTCTGTCAGAATCCTGCTAGAACGGTGGAACATTTCTGCTAGAATGCTGTAAGAATATCCAGCTCTGTAAGAACTCTGTTATACCCCGTTCGCACGGGCGAGTTATAGCCGGTTTTAACGAAAAGGTTTTAAGTTAAAACCAAGTTATATCCAAACCGTTCGCACGGGAGCGAGTGGTTATAACGGTTTTAACTATTTTGACAGATTACAGAAGGCTGTGATTATTTAGTGTTGTCATTCATTTTGATTTTTTATACGGTGATGCGGATTTTGGCCATCGTTTTCACTCTATCCGGTGAGGGCCGGGTTTTTTGGCCTTTTTCGCTTCCGGATCTGAGCACAATGGCAAGTATTTAAAAATCATATTTTCAAATGTTATTTATTGATTATTGGCCGGTTGGAATTGGTCTGCTGACTCCGAAGGTTCGGTCACCGCTGCAACCAACTGGGATTTAAATTTAAATAGTTGGACGATCTGGTTGATCCGGAACTGCTTTTTAAGAATTTACCGGGACATGCTACCGAATCCCTCGACAACGTGACGGAACTGAGGCCGTTCGAAAGGTTGCGCCTCGGTGACTGGAGGTTGCAATGTCTGACGCATCATGTGCTGAGCTGAACCCGGAAGGTGGCCCGTGAGCTGGTTATGGTCAAGGAGAAGAACGAGATTCTGCTGCTTCTGGGTATCGTCCTACTGTGGAGTGTTGGACGAGTCCTGAAAATACTTTCTTGGCCTCAAGATCGACGACTTTCTGGAAGGTCGCCTGAAGATCCAAGTGTTCAGGCTAGAATAGGTCATTTATCCAGGTCGCATGAAAAGGTTAAATAAAGTCTGAGATCAGTTCGAGGGGGGGGGGAGGGAGGGGGGTTCGCTTCATACGTACCATCAGCAGGGGTGACATTGGGTCTGGGGGGTGAGATTGGGTCATACAAATTTCAGCATTTTTGTATGACCCAATGTCACCCCTGATGACGGTACTAAGATACAATCAGATTGTTAACACCGAAAGCATCTCCAGAAACCGGCCAGGCCATCCAGAATGCTCTGAACTAAGTGCGATTTTTCGCGGGTTGCGCAAAGGGGTCATTTTTTATTAGGTGTAAATTTCCACGAGGTAAATTTATTTAGTAGTACTGTTCTGTTCATGAATTCCACATAGACTCCAAGTCGTCGTGAGACAACAACGAACTTGTTCTACGCCAAAGCTACCGGCTGGAAATGACCAAGTATCAATGGAACAATCTACGTGCTTTTATAATTTGCTAAGATTGTCAAAAACCGTTGTATTCACTAGCCCCGATGGGGGTGTCCGTCGAAGCACTGCCGAACAAAAATAAGACTCACTGCGTTGAAGATTTTAAAGCACAACCATCCTCAAGCGAATGGACGCTTGCGAGATCTTGACAGGCAAATAATGCACATCACCAGCAGTACCACCGTGATCAACGTTCGCCCCCCTCCCCCCTACCTTCCCTTCCCATCCATTAAGCCCCTAATCATCTTTTATTATAGAATTTTAAAAGAACATGCGTCGACATCAACTTAACTGGAACGGAGTAAACCAATCAAATAAAAGCTGGCCGCCATTCCGTAACAACAGGTCCTTGCACTGCCCTTATAGAGTTATCTAAGCCCGATCTCACGCACACTAGCACGCCATTTGTTTTTGCTGGCGGGTACAAAATTTAACCTCAATCATTTTCGTGTACGTACACGCAATACATGCGCACGTAGATAACTCTATAACACTTCCAGGGTATGCTTTCTATATTTCGTTCACCAATAAGGGTCGCATCTGGAACAGCAGAACCAGCGGTATTTTTTAGAAATTTGTAAACGAAGGGCAAGGGGGTCAAAAAATACAAATTTTAGCGTTACGTAATAAAAGAAGTGTACCTTAATGAGCAGGCATTCGTTGGTTGGTTTCTAGCCGAGTTCTAACACAGCCCAGTCACGAAATATTCTAGCAGAGCTGGTTCTGTCAGAATCCTGCTAGAACGGTGGAACATTTCTGCTAGAATGCTGTAAGAATATCCAGCTCTGTAAGAACTCTGTTATACCCCGTTCGCACGGGCGAGTTATAGCCGGTTTTAACGAAAAGGTTTTAAGTTAAAACCAAGTTATATCCAAACCGTTCGCACGGGAGCGAGTGGTTATAACGGTTTTAACTATTTTGACAGATTACAGAAGGCTGTGATTATTTAGTGTTGTCATTCATTTTGATTTTTTTATACGGTGATGCGGATTTTGGCCATCGTTTTCACTCTATCCGGTGAGGGCCGGGTTTTTTTGGCCTTTTTCGCTTCCGGATCTGAGCACAATGGCAAGTATTTAAAAATCATATTTTCAAATGTTATTTATTGATTATTGGCCGGTTGGAATTGGTCTGCTGACTCCGAAGGTTCGGTCACCGCTGCAACCAACTGGGATTTAAATTTAAATAGTTGGACGATCTGGTTGATCCGGAACTGCTTTTTAAGAATTTACCGGGACATGCTACCGAATCCCTCGACAACGTGACGGAACTGAGGCCGTTCGAAAGGTTGCGCCTCGGTGACTGGAGGTTGCAATGTCTGACGCATCATGTGCTGAGCTGAACCCGGAAGGTGGCCCGTGAGCTGGTTATGGTCAAGGAGAAGAACGAGATTCTGCTGCTTCTGGGTATCGTCCTACTGTGGAGTGTTGGACGAGTCCTGAAAATACTTTCTTGGCCTCAAGATCGACGACTTTCTGGAAGGTCGCCTGAAGATCCAAGTGTTCAGGCTAGAATAGGTCATTTATCCAGGTCGCATGAAAAGGTTAAATAAAGTCTGAGATCAGTTCGAGGGGGGGGGGAGGGAGGGGGGTTCGCTTCATACGTACCATCAGCAGGGGTGACATTGGGTCTGGGGGGTGAGATTGGGTCATACAAATTTCAGCATTTTTGTATGACCCAATGTCACCCCTGATGACGGTACTAAGATACAATCAGATTGTTAACACCGAAAGCATCTCCAGAAACCGGCCAGGCCATCCAGAATGCTCTGAACTAAGTGCGATTTTTTCGCGGGTTGCGCAAAGGGGTCATTTTTTATTAGGTGTAAATTTCCACGAGGTAAATTTATTTAGTAGTACTGTTCTGTTCATGAATTCCACATAGACTCCAAGTCGTCGTGAGACAACAACGAACTTGTTCTACGCCAAAGCTACCGGCTGGAAATGACCAAGTATCAATGGAACAATCTACGTGCTTTTATAATTTGCTAAGATTGTCAAAAACCGTTGTATTCACTAGCCCCGATGGGGTGTCCGTCGAAGCACTGCCGAACAAAAATAAGACTCACTGCGTTGAAGATTTTAAAGCACAACCATCCTCAAGCGAATGGACGCTTGCGAGATCTTGACAGGCAAATAATGCACATCACCAGCAGTACCACCGTGATCAACGTTCGCCCCCCTCCCCCCTACCTTCCCTTCCCATCCATTAAGCCCCTAATCATCTTTTATTATAGAATTTTAAAAGAACATGCGTCGACATCAACTTAACTGGAACGGAGTAAACCAATCAAATAAAAGCTGGCCGCCATTCCGTAACAACAGGTCCTTGCACTGCCCTTATAGAGTTATCTAAGCCCGATCTCACGCACACTAGCACGCCATTTGTTTTTGCTGGCGGGTACAAAATTTAACCTCAATCATTTTCGTGTACGTACACGCAATACATGCGCACGTAGATAACTCTATAACACTTCCAGGGTATGCTTTCTATATTTCGTTCACCAATAAGGGTCGCATCTGGAACAGCAGAACCAGCGGGTCTCGCACGTTGTAGGTTTGCGAGCCGTAGAACGCCTGTTTCGATTTAAACGGGCAAAGATCCGTCTTGGGAACATCCAATCAGGGTGATATCGAAACTACAGATGCCAGCGCTCCGTTTGCTACTTTGATTCGGACGGGCCACTTCCGGCTTTGCTTCTTTGATTCAGAACTTATCCGAAACGGGATTTTGTTCAACTATCTAAAAGTAATGATTATCAGAAAATACAAAGCAAATTCTATTATATTTTGAAACTCACGTGCTGCTACTTCTTGACTTGTTGTGTTCTCACGAGCCCATTGCTTCTGCTTCTGCTTTCCATGAAGGAATCCGCCAGAACGGAACAATTTATTGGATCAGCACGAAACGAAATCCGCACCTATCGTCAGTTTCAATCTACCGAAATCGAAACGAAACTTCGCTTCGATTTACTATGATGTTGGCTAAAAGATTTTTTTTATTATTAGTTTGAATTGGTACATCAGTCTCGAAACTCACCAAAAATCCGATACAAAAACGAATATCACCAACCGAGACAAAAAAAAAGTTATTTTGTTTGGTTGTCGTGTAAAATTTTTTGAAGGATTAACCAAAGCCTACTAGTTTGATTTTTTTGAAATTCCAGCAGTCAAATTCCCATTTCGAGTAGTTTTAACTTGGTTATAACTTTTAAAACCAGTTTTAATTTGACAGATCGTTGTATGGGCAAAACCAGAGTTATAGCCGGTTTTAAGAGTTATAACCACTTTTGGTCTTATAACCGGTTATAACTCGCCCGTGCGAACGGGGTATTAGAATCCTGCTAGAACGTCGTGACTGGGAGTTTCCATTTTCTTATAGAATTCTAACAGAAATGTAGCGACATTCTAGCAGGATTCTTACAGAACCAGCTCTGCTAAAATATTTCGTGCCTGGGCAACGTTATTGCTTCACCGAGTAACAGCATTAAACTTTTTTTAGTTCAACTATTGGTACGTTCGTTTGATGGCTAGTTTCACACTGAGTGCCGCACTCAGAGCTGTCAAAGTGTTTCTTTGAAGAAACTCGCGCTAGTTCCGCACGAGTTTCGCCGCCATGTTGGAACTGAAACTCTAGTGCCGCACTCAATATTTTTTCAGTTTCATTCGAGTTCCACGCGCACTGACAAATGACGTTCGATTGAACCAAAACTGGCACCGACGAGTGCGGTACTCAGTGCCACACCGGCATTTCAAACGAACGTACCATATGATTACACAAAAGTGTGTAATCCTACTTGAACCTACTGCCCAGTCAACTCAATCGGAATTCTGAAAAAGAATTCAGTTCGGTTGTTGCGTTTGAAACGGAATACTTAAACGATTCGAATTTAATTCCGATTGAGTTGACTGGGTAGTACCACGGGTATGAATATTCAAATAATTTCAATATGGCGACCACCACTAACTGCGTTACGTAATAAAAGAATGCGGCAACTTGTATCAGAAGAAAGTGAGGCATTTTCGCTAGTTTTAACTGTTCTGTGTTCTGCGTGCACATCCGCAAACATCGAGCACACACATATTAATACAAAGCGCCACCAAGAGGCAAAAGGTAATTACGAAAATTTTGACAAAGAACTTTGTCCTAAGGGCACTGTCTACGGGTGTCAATCCAAAATTTCGCGAAGCGAAAGTGTAACGATTTGTGTAATCGTTTAAACGCTTATATCTTCCACCCAATTCAAGCAATCTGCATGCTATATCCACCAAACGAAAGGGGAAGTCTTTAATTGCAAGTAGACTACCTCACAAAGTTGATAAAACTTTGTTAAAGTACTCAAAAGTTAAGATGAAAAATAAAAATTCAGACCGGGAAAATCCCGGTCGCTGATTGGTTGAGCGCAACCTTTCCCGAACACATTAATCAGATTCAAGTATCTAGCACTTAGCAAATTTTGCTCTCTGCCACTGCTTCGAAAGCGTCGAGCCGTCACAGCCAAGCGAGGTTATAAAAGAGCGCCGTGCCGCCGGTTGAAGCTCAAACGAGTCCGAAGCTTTGCACGAGGAGGATCGAGAAGCAGCAGCAGTACAGCAGAGCCGCCGAGAGGAAGGAGAGAATTGACAAATTGGAAAGAGAGGCAGAGCAGGCGCGGGAGGGAAAATTGCCGGCAACTTGGAGTGTCATCATCGCATGGTTTTATCATCGTCATAGGACGTTAAAATGGCCCTTTTCAGGGCCAATTCACACGAAAGAGTATTCTTTAAAAATCTGGTTGGGTACGGTAGTGAGTGTTTGTGTGTGCGGAAGGGAAATCGAGTGGCAAGTTTGGGGATTGAAAGAGCACCAAATTATCAACGCATACACACAAACGCGGGCTGGGGAGCTTCATTTGTGTGCGCCTGGTTTCTGCCGTGCAACTACCCTTCACGAGTTTGCTCATCCGATCGATCTTGGGGAAAATCGATTTTCGATATTAGTGTGGTTCCGCGAACACAATTTTAGTGTGGTTTACTACACATACACACACGAGCAAATCCACAGTCGATGGCGCTTTCTTGCTACAAATACACTTGCAACGCACTGTTTGGTGGTCTAGGTGGTGTGTAGTATGTGTAAAGAGAATGAATAAAAAGATCGGAACCCATTTTTTGCGAAGCGAAATCGTTACGTGGCGATTTCCCCTCTTCGCAGACTTCCCCTCCTTTTCCTTCACGCTGATTGGTTGAACAAACCTTTCCCGATCATCCTCTCCGAGAGACGTGAGATTGATGTATCTAAAATCACTTCCACTCAAGCTCATAATTTTCTGACAGCCGAGGAGTCAACATCGAGTGGCAGTTGCAGAATCAGAAGGGACAGCAGAAATTTCCCCCGGTCAACGACGTGGAGAGGTCGCCGAAATGGCTCGGGCCGTCGCAGGAACGGGACGGATTATCGCTGCAGGCCATCAAGGAAGAACGTTAGGGACCGATGTGGTCAAGCTGCTGATCCCGGAATGCTCCGGTTAACGGCATCAAGAAGGGGTCTCCGTGTTGATCGAGAACCAGTTCCCTTTGGGTCAAGTTGGTTGTGGTTGCGATAAAGTTTATGGTTTTTGATACTGGACATGAAATTAAACATTTCGGCAGGGGGGACATTTGCCGAACCAAAAGAGTTGGGGCAATATGGGTATCAAACTTCATGGTTTTTGATACTGGACATGAAATTTGAAATTTCGGAAGTATTGGCCACAATCCGGAGTGGTCGAAGGCCCCGCGGATGTTCCGGAGGCCCCGGTGGGGGGACATTTCCCGAACCATAAGAGTTGAGGCAATATGGGTATCAAACTTCATGGTTTTTGATACTGGACATGAAATTTGAAATTTCGGAAGTATTGGCCTCAATCCGGAGTGGCCGGAGGCCCCGCGGATGTTTCGATGGGGGGACATTTGCCGAACCATAAGAGTTGAGGCAATATGGGTATCAAACTTTATGGTTTTTGATACTGGACATGCATCTGACCATTATCTGAAGTTAAGCAGTTAAAATAAATCGCTTATTTTACGCAGGAAGTAATAAATCGATTACTGCGATTGCCTTTTTATTGTGCCGCGGCGAAATTCTGTTTCTGGAAATATAGAATAACTATTTCGTATTCAATTAGAGCCCTTGAAAGGGCAGTTTTAATGTTTGCTGTTGAAATTTACTTTGCTGCCGCCAATTGCTTGCAACAGCCTTGCAAAAACATTTCCGCATCTTGATAACTTTCGAGTGGTGAGGGAAAGTCGATTGATTTCACCTTGATTTCTATTGCAGCTCCATTTGCAATTTCCGTCCCCTTAGTTCGATAGGACGTTGATATTATGTCTTAAAACTAGCATAGCATAGCATAGCATAGCATAACGGGTCTGCACCACGCTGTAGGGGGTGCCACAATGGTCAATTCAATATTCTTAGACAATTTGATTGCTGCCCGGTACAACCAAGAATATCTAAGAACGTAAATTTCCACACTGTGCTCCAAGGCTACGCCCATACAGTCCCGTGGGGATTTGGGAGGGGATGTTTTTGTTGTTCACTAGTGGCAAAAGTGCAGGGAACCCATGCGACTTTTAAAAGTGAACGGAATATTTTTGGGAGGTTTGGAATGGGGATTAGGGGCATTTCATCGGGCCGATGAAAATGGTTGAGTGCGTAATGTATTTAATGATTTGAATGTTTGTAAGTGTAAATGTGAGTCTGTAGTGTATTATCTAATAAGCATATAGTTTTGTAATAATGATAAATAATAAATATAATAAATATAGTAAATAAAATAAATATAATATATATATAATAAATACAATCAAGATGAGTCCAGGAAGCTGTAAAATAAAACAGTTATTTAAAATATAAATGCTCCAGATGGTTCCATGCTGTTTTAGAAAGTTTCGTTAATTTAAGCAATTTTATCATATATGGTATGAGGAGATGGTATATTACAGGAAAGGAATAGAATAAGGAATAATATGAACATTTAAATAAATCATATAGTGAGTAGACAAATTTACATGTATTTTTTTTTTTTCATAAAATTATTTTTATTAGGTCCTTTTCGGTACTGGGACCTGGTTAGGACCGAGTTGGCTTTTGTAATTACATTTTACTTAATAATTACAGAGGATCTTGTGTGTAAATGTTAGTGGGAGGGGAGCCGATTACCCGCGGCCTACTCGGGGTTAGTAGGGAAGGGATTGATGTTAAAGACAAGGCGTGGGATGGGAAGGGGGATTGTGTAGGGGTCTTGGTTGGCTCTGCTGGCCTTTGCTTGTGTCCTCAGCCGCAACTCGGTGTCCAGCTGCTGGGGCGTTCTTGCTTTGCTTCCGGTGCAATCCTGAAACGACGGCTTTGTGTGAAGGCGAGTTATACTAACTGAAGGAAAACTAACTGAAAGAAAACTAAATGGATATTTTGGAATCTACGAGGAACTGATAGATCGGATAGAGAACATCAAGGTCTAGTTGAGATAACGCGTCTCGCATCGGGATTTCTGGTGGTCTTCCTCGGGCCCTGAGGGTATCTTTCAACTTAATTCTGTGAGCCTGGTGATCTGGACACGCCCATACGAGATGGTCGATGTCCTGATAACCCTGCCCACAGTCGCAAAGGTTCGTATCACTCATGTTGATACGGTAAAGATGAGCCTTGGACGAGTAATGGTTCGACATAAGGCGGGACATCGTTCTGATGAATCCACGCGTCAAGTCCATTCCCTTGAACCAGGCTTTTCTTTGCACCTTAGGTCGTATGGAATACATCCAACGTCCCTTGGTGTCGCCGTCCCATTGTGTTTGCCAATCCAGAAGCGCACGCTGTCTCGGAAAACCGTAGCATTCTTGTAGGCTAATTGGCCTTTCAAAAATGTCTCCACTCTCGGCACCCTTCTTGGCGAGCAAGTCCGCTTTCTCATTACCCGGAATCGAGCAATGAGCGCGGACCCATACCACCGTGATGCTGAAGGGCTGAGCCGCCAGGTTGTTTAAAGTCTTGCGTATTTCCGTGAGGAAAAACGTAGACTCCCTGGTCGGCTTCAGAGTCCGGATAGCCTCAACAGAGCTAAAGCTATCGGTGAAGATGAAGTAGTGGTCAGGTGGCATGGTCTCGATGATTCGCAGTGCGCAGTAAACCGCGGCTAACTCTGCGACATAAACCGAACTCGGGTCCTTCAGCTTAAAGAACAGCTGATAAGATTCATGATAAACACCGAAGCCCGTACAGCCGTCGAGCTTGGAGCCATCGGTGAAGAATCTGTTGTTTGGAGGAACATGGTTGTACTTTGATGCGAAGATCGACGGTACAACTCCCCGCAGAAGATGGTTTGGGATACCGCGAGTATCGGCCTTCATGGACGTGTCGAAGCCAATCAGGGTGCTGCTGGTTAACGGAGGCGTGCGCTGTACCGTTGTGCTCGGGCTCCACTCCCACGATGACATAAAGTCATAATATAGAAGCATGCGCCGAGACTCAACGTGAAGGTTCAGCAACGTTTCAAAGTTGTCAATTACCAGTTTATTCCTGTAATCGCACCGGATCAGGAACCGGTAAGACAGTTCGTAGTAACGAGTTCGCAGAGGCAACACTCCCGCCAAGACCTCGAGGGTCATGTTGTGAGTTGAGTGCATGCATCCCAAGACAATGCGAAGACTTCGGTACTGTATCCGCTGGAGAACCAACAAGCGTGATTTCGCAGCTGATTGGAAGCAGAAACTGCCATATTCCAGCACCGAGAGTATCGTTGTCTTGTACAGTCGAAGCAGGTCAGAAGGATGAGCACCCCACCGGTTGCCAGAGACACTGCGCAGAAAATTAGTTCTTTGCAGGCACTTTTGCTTCAGGTAGTTAATGTGCTTCCCCATGTTCCCTTTTGATCGAAGATGGTACCCATGTACATGAAGTGGTCCGACTGCTCGATAGTCTTTCCCGAGAGAGAAAGATTGAGCTGCGGCGGTTCATGCTTCCCCGTAAAAACGACCAGTTCCGTCTTCTCCGGAGGGAATTCAATACCCTTTCCAACTGCCCAATGGGCCAAGTCGTTCAGAGTATCTTGCAAGGGTTCTAGCAGATCGACTTCCTTCTTGGCAGCGATTGAAACCACTGCGTCATCTGCGTACTGTATAAGGGTGCAGTCTCCGGTCAAGCAATCATCGATGTCGCTGACGTAGAAGTTATACATGGATGGGCTAAGGCGTGAGCCTTGTGCCAAACCCATGTAACTTATCCGGGTGCCAGATCACCTTGCACAAAGTGCATGTGTTTTTCTGACAACAGGTTGATGAGGAAGTTGCACATCTTCGGATTGAGACCGCTCCGCCGCAGCTTTACTCCCAACACATCGATGGAGACTGAATCGAATGCACCCTTGATGTCTAGAAAGACAGAAGCCATTTGCTGTTTCTTACCACGGGCTATGTCGATCCCTGTGGCCAGCAAGGCTAGACAGTCGCTTGTTCCCTTGCCTCTCCGGAAGCCATACTGCGTGTCAGACAGCAAGTGCTCTCGTTCCATCCATGGTTCGAGGCGGTCGAGGATCATCTTCTCCAGCAACTTGCGTAGACACGACAGCAAGCTGATTGGACGATACGAGTTGTGGTCGGATGTCGGCTTACCGGGCTTTTGAATGGCAACCACCCGGACCTGTCGCCATTCGTGTGGAATTACGTTCTGCTCCACGAACGTGTTGAACAGATTCAACAGACGCTGCTTGGCGACGTCCGGCAGATTCTTCAGCAAGCTGAACTTGATCTTGTCCGGACCAGGAGCAGTGTTGTTGCCCGTCAATAGTGCTATGGAGAGCTCTACCATCGAGAAGGGAGGATTAGAATCGCTCCCATCAACAACGTCGAATGATGGTTGTGTCGGCACCGAGTCCGGGCACACCTTCTTGGCGAAATCCAAAATCCACTTGTCCGATTTTTCCACACTCTCGTTCGGAACGGAACCTCTGCGCATGGCCCTCGCAACGCGCCACAGAGTGCTCATGGACGTATCTGCTGGTAGTCCTTCAACGAACTCCCGCCAGTACATTCGCTTCTTGCGCTTCAGAGTATTACTGTACCTGCGATCAAGAGCTCTGTACTTTTGGAAGTTCGCTCGGATTCCACACTTGCAGAAGTCCACATAAGCTACAGACCTGGCCGCCGAGAGATCCGTACACTCCTTGTCCCACCAGGGAAGTGGAGGGCGCGTTCGGATGTATGGTCCCGGGACGGGTTTCGTCTGAGCTTGTAACGCACTGTCATAGATCGTATTAGCCAGAAACGCATATTCTTCAAGCGGTGCCAACCCAGCTCGCAACTCAACTCCAAAGGAGACTGCCTCCGCGTACTGTTTCCAGTCGATGTTTCGCGTCAGATCGTAAGGCATCTCCACCGTTGTTGATTGCTGTGGACCATGGCTAACCAGAATAGCGATCGGCAAATGATCACTGCCACGAGGATCTTGAAGCACGGTCCAGTCACAGAGAACTGCCAAACTGTTGGAACAGAGCGACAAGTCGATGGCACTCGCCTTCGTACCGGACGTAGTTGGCGTTAGTGGTGTTGCAATCCGCGTAACTTGCTTGTCCCTGTTTAGGAGGGTCATCTGGAAGTCGTCGCACAGTTCATGAATCAGATATGCTTGAGGGTCTGTTTTGTGACTTCCCCACTCGGTGCTGTGAAGATTAAAGTCACCCAGAACCAGTCGCGGTGCCTGCAACAGCTCAAGCATACCCCACAACTTTTGTCGAGTTAACGACACCTGTGGGGGAACATAGACGGACACAATGCAAACGTCCAGTCCTCTGATCCTGGCCTGTACTGCGACTGCTTCGATTCCTCCTAGCTTCGGGAGCGTGACCTTTCTAAAAGTGTGGCATTTCCTGACCCCAATCAGTACGCCTCCCCCTCTATTTGGTCCTGCCCTGCTCTCTGTGATGATGTTGTACCCCCGGAAAGCTGGCGTCTCATCTCCGATAAGAAACGTTTCGCTAAGCGCAAACACATCACAGTCCCGTTCGAATGCGAATTGTTGAAAATCGTTTAACTTGGGGGTTAAACTTCTACAATTCCATTGTAGGAAGGAGATGCCATTTTTCGTTTTTGGTGTATTACCCATCAAAGGAAATGAACGACAAGAGGGGCATCGTGGTAGCAAGCTGTTTCCCGATGTGTCTAGCGAGAGGCTCAAACCGCTTTATGATTAAACGCGTCGGTTCACTCACGAAAGAGCACAGCCATTCCACGATTGTGGAAAAAGGAAGGACTCCTTTGAAGGCATCGGTGATCGGATTCGGTTGAGGAACCGGTTTTAGGGGGATCTTTGGCAGCTTGGGAACGGGCTTCAGCGGCTTGAGAGGAATCGGTGCCGGCTTCGGTGTCGGCTTCGGAGCGGGCTTACCCGACGGACCGAAAGGAAAATCCTCCTTGAAGTTCAACGAGTCACTTTCCTTACCCTTGCCGCCAGCGGCTTTTGTGGACTTGGAAACCTTGTTGCGCTTCGGATTTGGTCCGGCAGAGTCACTTTCCTCGTCTCTCCGGAAGAGGACTTCCTCCTCGTTTTCCTCGTCCCCCGAATCATCTGCCAAGGGGGCGAAACGATTGGATTGGTTCGCCTGACTAAGGATTTCCGCGAAGGACTTCTTGGAGCGTTCCTTCAAGGATCGCTTCATCTTGTCCTCGCGCTCCTTGTACTTTGGGAACTGCCGAGTTTTGTGCGGTTCCCCGCCACAAAGCAGGCATTTTTCAGCCTGCTTTTGGCATTCCACGTCCTTGTGGGGGCCTGCGCACTTTGAGCACTTGCTCTTGTTGCTGCAGTAGGTCTTGGTGTGTCCCAACTGCTGGCAGTTTTCGCAACTCATCACTCGCGGAACGTACAATCGAACTGGAAGCCGAAGCTTGTACAGCTCAATGTAGTCCGGCAGAGCTGACCCTGCAAAAGTCACCCGGAACGAGGCAGAAGGAATGAACTTCTTCTGGCCACCCTCGGTGGTGACGTTGCCCAGTTGCCGGCACTCGAGTACCTCCACAGCTGGAAGTTTAGGGTTCTTGAAGCGTCCCACCGCCCTTGAGAGGTCGACAAGCGACAGACTGTCATCGGTCACCACGCCGTCGATTTCGACTTTGTGGGCCGGAATCCAAACACGGTACTCGACACAGAACCGAATGTCTTTCACGATCTGGTTAGCTTCCTCCGCGGAGTTCACGATCACGCTGAGCTTGCTCTTGTTCAGCTTAGTACATTGTACCAGCCCAGGATAATGGTTATGCAGATCTTTTGTGATCCGAACGAAGTTAAGGGGTTTTTGTTTGGGCCGGAAGAAGACCACCCACTCCGTCTGCGAGCCCCCCCACGTACTGGCGAGCGCGAGCTTGAACTGGTCTTTCCTTGTCACCTGGTGGATTTGGATTTGGAGGGATCGGAGGGGTTGGTGCCGGTGGAATAGGATTCGGATTTGGCGGAATCGGAGGGGTTGGTGCCGGTGGAATTGGATCCGTATTTGGCGGGATCGGAGGGGTTGGGTTCGTTGGAATAGGAGTTGGATTTGTTGGGACCAGAGGACTTGGATTCAGTGGAAGAGCTGGATCCGGTTTTTGTGTTGGAGGGGAAGTGGGATCAGGTATTGGGTATGGTTTCGGAGACAGTCGAGACTTGCGTTTCTTCGCTTTGCGCCCGCCAGTGCCCTTCACAACGCCCTTGGTGTCCTTTTCGTAGAGTTCCAACGCGGTTTGGTTAGAAGGCACTCCTGGGAGAGGATCAACTTCACCCTCGTTGTCCGTGTCCCAGTCTTCGGACTCGGACATTTTTTCCACCTGGTCCTCATCCGGATCCATGGTTGGAATGAAAAACGAAAGAAAAACTAATACAAAAGCTAATCAAGATTTACGCGAAAAAGAAAAAAAAAACCCAAGGAAGAAGAGAAAAAAAAATATGACTAACAAAAAAAAACTATGAGAAAAAAACTAAAAGCAAACAAAAAACTCGCCTTTCACACTCACCGCCGAACTGGCCGCACTGGCTGCCGCCCGCAGCGGGATGCGCGGGAAGCTCGTTTTCGCGCGCTTGTTGTTGTTGTGCTGCCTGCTGCCAGCCACACACAAACACCGGGGTTGTCTCCGACCTGGCCTGGCCGAAAACTGGTCCGCCGACCGCAGTCGACTCTCCGGGGCCGCCTCCTGCGACCACCGCTCGTCTGCGTCTGCCGCCGCCTCCTCCTGCTGCCGCCTCACGGTAGCGGGAACTCGGGAAGCTGCCTTGGGGAACCGCCGCTTCTGCGCCGTCGCCGTGTCCGCTGCGTCCAAAACGTGGTGCCTCGCACCACCTGCAACCGCCGGAACGGAAAATCGCCGTCGAAAACGCCGAAATATCACGCTAAAAAACTCGCGTAAGAGACAACTCGTCAACACGACCGACTCGTACCGAGTTTGACAGGAGAATGAATGCAAATTTACATGTAGACATTTGATTTAAAATAAATGATTCCAGGAAGCTGTAAAAAATAAAAATAATTTTAAAACTAATACTCCAGATCGAAACACAGATAAAACAACAAAGACACAAGAATCCTAACACGCGGCTTCGCACCTTCCACATAATTCGACATGAACACGATCACGAATACAGCACAAAAAGAACGCCACAAAAATCCATCTTCCCGGCGCTGCTGTTCACACGATAATGACGCGCAATAATATTCATTAGCACAATGACCCCCCTCACCGCATGCATGATATGAACACGATCACGAATACAGCACAAAAAGAACGCCACAAAAATCCATCCTCC
Organism: Culex quinquefasciatus; assembly: GCF_015732765.1. NCBI lineage: Eukaryota > Metazoa > Arthropoda > Insecta > Diptera > Culicidae > Culex > Culex quinquefasciatus. The sequence goes on from NC_051862.1 coordinate 108,120,333, forward strand.
CGGCGCTGCTGCTCACACGATAATTGTTGATATTATGTCTTAAAACTATTCACAAAAGAGTTGTCTTGTGTAATTATAAGGGAATCAAATTTCAACAATCATCTTGCAAAGTTCTTTGTCATACTGGTCATGTGTAACATAACCACCTGCACCTTTTTGTAATAAACGAGGCAGCTATACCACCACGCAGCGTAAAAGAGCATTATTTTATTACGTAACGCAGTTGTTGGTGTGGGTTGATAAATAACTAAAGTTGAACTTTAGTTGAACTAAAAAAAAAGTTTAATGCTGTTACTCTGTGAAGCAATAACGTTGCCCAGGCACGAAATATTTTAGCAGAGCTGGTTCTGTAAGAATCCTGCTAGAATGTCACTACATTTACGTATCTATAAGAAAATGGAAACTGTGTTAGAACTCGGCTAGAAACCAACCAACGAATGCCTGCTCATTTAGGTACACTTCTTTTAATACGTAACACTAAAATTTGGATTTTTTGACCCCCTCCCCCTTCGTTTAAAATGTCCATTCAAATTTCAAAAAATATACTTAACTCGTTCGAACCTCACACCCTCAACCTACACCACCAACAGCGTTACGTAATAAAGATGCTCTTTTACGCTGGTGGCGCTGCGTGGTGGTAGCTGCCCTGTTCATAGAGTTATCTACGTGCGCATGTATTGCGTGAACGTACACGAAAAACATTGAGGTTAAATTTTGTACCCACCAGCAAAACAAATGGAGTGCTAGTGTGCGTGAGCTCGGGCTTAGATAACTCACTATTACACTATGAAAATATCCATGGCTAATCCAAGGAACCAAAAGGTGGCAACAGAAATGTTCGTCAAAAAGAGGTGCCGCAAAAAACTTTTTTGATCAAATGTTCGAACAAATCAGCAACAATTATCTCATCAATACCAAACCGGCGCCGGCTCAGGTGCTCAGCACGTCCTCGCTGGCAACGTTCTCTCTCTGATTTTTCTTCGCGATTGCGTCGAAGAACTTGGACATCATCCTAGAAGCTGCTTATGGAATTGAGCTTCGGCAAGGAGCAAACCGCTTCTACTTTCGGTATCGGACGGAAGTTTGATTTGTTAATATGGTGTCAGTCGAAGTACAAGTACTTGCCCTTTATTTAAAAAATATGCTTAATGAAAAAATAATAATAAATATACAAAATTATTGTTTAAGTGATGTTCTCGCTATCATGTTAGAATAGATTTTTTATATATATTTATTACATTTCACAACTTGACTTTGCGCATGATGAATAAAAGCACAATTCCCCGGCACAAGCATCTACGAATCGCACCTCACAATCCTGGAAGAACTGAGTCGCGCTGAGCAAACGGAACTGGTACTGCTTCTTCTGCACCTGCGGCTTGCGGTATTTGAACGCGTTCAGTACGTAACCAAGAAGATTTCAACTGATTTCCCGACGAGCAGTACTCCTAGCACCAGCCTTTGACCAGCGGAACATCGATCACCCATCGACATTGTCCCGACGCATGTTGAACGGCCGCGGCACCCACAGCAACAACATCCCGTTTGGAGGAAGCAGTCCTTCAAGAGGAATGCAACACTTCCAGCAGCGGTGCGACGAACCAATTAAAACCTGGAGGGGAACAAAATAATGTCTTTAATCACAGAAAAACAACTGGTTCGAAAGATGATCGTTTTTAAACAACTGATAGTTGAAACAAGAATTGCCTATTTAACTTGAAAAGTTTGAAAAGAATATTGAAACTCACCATGCGAGAACGATGCTTAGCGGAACAATCTGTCCAGCTGAGATGAACAAGTTTCCACTTGCGGTGGAATTCGATGGCGTTGGATGTTCCGATGCTCTCCGGCAGTTTGTCCTTTTCCGGTGCTGCTCCATAAACTTTTCCTGTAATATCGGCGAAAAAACAGTATCCGCGTTGCAGCTTGCTGCATCACAAAATTAAATCAAAACAAACTTGACAGTCGAGCGCGAAAGAGACACAAAGCAAACCAACGTTTTCAATAAAGCGGTGTGGTTCTGTAAAATGTCAAATGGCAAGAGGAATTTAATTCCTTAATATATTAAATGCCAAAATTAATTTATTAAGGCCATTGTCACGCCCCTCGGTTTAAATCGAACAGCGCAATACTCAAAGCATGTGATTTACTAAGGATTACATTTTATTTTGAACTGTAAATATTAATTTAAAACAATGCGACATGCATTTCGTTCGAGACTGCGCCTACAAACAGCACGTCTGCCAGGACTGCATGCAGACCGGCCACAAGGAAGGTTACTGTAGCTGCGTGCCCAAGAAGTCCAAGAACAAGCAGCAGACGAACGTCAACAGCCTGTATGCCGCCAACCGGGTCAACTCTACCTCGAAGCGTAAGTTCCTGACGGTGAGCATCAATGGTACTATCGAGAAATTAAAAGTGAGAGTGTGTGCGTGCAACATGGAGTTAAACTTTTCGAAGTGCCATGGGAACCTTCACAGAAACTGCACAGAAAGTTTAACTCCATGTTGCACACACTCTCACTTTTAATTTCTCGATTGGTACGTTCGTTTGATGGCTAGTTTCACACTGAGTGCCGCACTCAGAGCTGTTGGAACTGAAACTCTAGTGCCGCACTCAATATTTTTTCAGTTTCATTCGAGTTCCACGCGCACTGACAAATGACGTTCGATTGAACCAAAACTGGCACCGACGAGTGCGGCACTCAGTGCCACACCGGCATTTCAAACGAACGTACCATATGATTACACAAAAGTGTGTAATCCTACTTGAACCTACTGCCCAGTCAACTCAATCGGAATTCTGAAACGGAATTCAGTTCGGTTGTTGCGTTTGAAACGGAATACTTAAACGATTCGAATTTAATTCCGGTTGAGTTGACTGGGTAGTACCACGGGTATGAATATCATGGCTTTCTACCTAAGGTACTCGCGATTGAGTGTGTAGTAGTGCGGTTGTCAAAATCGCTATCTCTGACTCTCTCACTCCACTGACATTGACATTGTTTATGTTTTGGTTTTCCTGGCACGGTCCTTTGTTCTTTTGTTATTGTTTTGGTTTTAGTGGCACGGAGTCATGCACTCACACTAATGCAAAGCAAGATGACGAGTACCTTTGATATACAGCCTTGTATGAATATTCAAGTAATTTCAATATGGCGACCACCACCAACTGCGTTACGTAATAAAAGAATAGAGTAATCTACGTGCGCATGTATTGCGTGTACGTACACGAAAAAGATTGAGGTTAAATTTTGTACCCGCCAGCAAAACAAATGGGGTGCTAGTGTGTGTGAGATCCGCATAGATAGCTCTATGCGGCAACTTGTATCAGAAGAAAGTGAGGCATTTTCGCTAGTTTTAACTGTTCTGTGTTCTGCGTGCACATCCGCAAACATCGACAACACATATTAATACAAAGCGCCACCAAGAGGCAAAAGGTAATTACGAATATTTTTGGCACTTTCGTTTCGGTTTTGCAAAAACAAATAACAAAACTAACTTTTAAATATAGTTTGATTATCAAACTTGTAATTGTTGCTGATTTGTTCGAAAATTTGATCGACGAAGGCACGTACCCGCCAAGAGTACGCTAATCTGGAAAAGGCGGTTAAACGCTCTTGTAGGCGGGACAAGAGAGCCTGGACAGATTCCCTTGCCGACGAGGGAGAGAAAGCTGCCAACAATGGTGACATGCGCCTCCTCTATGACGTATCGCGACGCTTGTGTGGTGCCAGGACGAATACACAAATTCCGGTGAAAGACAGGAGCGGCCAGCTGATAACCGATCCAGCTGACCAGCTGAGACGATGGTTCGAGCATTTTGAGCAGCTGCTACAAGTCTCGAATCCACGTCCAACCGCTCAGTATCAACCGCCTAACGTGAGGCGTATCAACCGGGTGAATTCTAATCCACCTACGCTGAGAGAGATTGAGGAAGCTGTGAGGTGTATGAAGTCCGGAAAAGCGCCAGGGATAGATCGGATCACCGCAGAAATGCTTAAAGCTGACGCCCAACTGTCAGCTCGGATGCTGCATCGGCTATTTAGCAAAATCTGGGACACCGTGACATTTCCGGCCGACTGGATGATCTCGCCATCTGCGATAACTGGCGTGGCATCATGCTGCTGTGCATAATCCTGAAGGTTCTCTGCAAGGTGATTGTGTGCAGGATCAAGTCGAAGATAGACAGATGCACGGTAACGCGATATGCACCACCACTACGACGCACTACTACCTTGCATTCAACTTTATTCTCGTCCGTTTCTTGGATTCAACTATATCAGTCTAAGTCCTACTGAAGCTACCAATGCTCCACGGTAAAGTGGAAAGCATTTTGTTTGCCAATCCTAAGGACAGGGGATTGAACGCCGTGAGCTTCATGTTTTCATTAATTTCCAAATTCAATGAGTCCAGAACTTTCTCGTTGGGAGCAGATGGGTATCGAACCCAGGACCATTCTATAAGAAAATGGAAACTGTGTTAGAACTCGGCTAGAAACCAACCAACGAATGCCTGCTCATTTAGGTACACTTCTTTTATTACGTAACGCTAAAATTTGGATTTTTTGACCCCTTCGCCCTTCGTTTAAAATGTCCATACACATTTATTTGCAAAACCGAAACGAAAGTGCCAAAAATATTCGTAATTACCTTTTGCCTCTTGGTGGCGCTTTGTATTAGTATGTGTGTGGTCGATGTTTGCGGATGTGCACGCAGAACACAGAACAGTTAAAACTAGCGAAAATGCCTCACTTTCTTCTGATACAAGTCGCCATATTGATGTTCGAACAAATCAGCAACGAAAATTGAATCAGACTATACTTTAAAGTTAGTTTTTTATTTGTTTTTGCAAAACCGAAAAGAAAGTGCCAAAAATATTCGTAATTACCTTTTGCCTCTTTGTGGCGCTTTGTATTAGTATGTGTGTGGTCGATGTTTGCGGACGTGCACGCAAAACACAGATCAGTTAGAACTAGCGAAAATGCCTCACTTTCTTCTGATGCAAGTCGCCATATTGAAATTACTTGAAAATTCATACCCGTGGTACTAACCAGTCAACTCAATCGGAATTAAATTCGAATCGTTTAAGTATTCCGTTTCAAACGCAACAAACGAACTGAAATCCGTTTCAGAATTCCGATTGAGTGGACTGGGCAGTAGGTTCAAGTAGGATTACACACTTTTGTGTAGTAATCCTGGATATTTTCACAGTGTAATAAACGAGGCAGCTATACCACCACGCAGCGTAAAAGAGCATTATTTTATTACGTAACGCAGTTGTTGGTGTGGGTTGATAAATAACTAAAGTTGAACTTTAGTTGAACTAAAAAAAGTTTAATGCTGTTACTCGGTGAAGCAATAACGTTGCCCAGGCACGAAATATTATAGCAGAGCTGGTTCTGTAAGAATCCTGCTAGAATGTCACTACATTTATGTATCTATAAGAAAATGGAAACTGTGTTAGAACTCGGCTAGAAACCAACCAACGAATGCCTGCTCATTTGGGTACACTTCTTTTATTACGTAACGCTAAAATTTGGATTTTAGGATCCCCTCCCCCTTCGTTTAAAATGTCCATACAAATTTAAAAAAAAATACTTAACTCGTTCGAACCTCCCACCCCCTCAACCTACACCACCAACAGCGTTACGTAATAAAAGATGCTCTTTTACGCTGGTGGCGCTGCGTGGTGGTAGCTGCCCTGTTCATAGAGTTATCTACGTGCGCATGTATTGCGTGAACGTACACGAAAAACATTGAGGTTAAATTTTGTACCCGCAAGCAAAACAAATGGAGTGCTAGTGTGCGTGAGCTCGGGCTTAGATAACTCACTATTACACTATGAAAATATCCATGGCTAATCCAAGGAACCAAAAGGTGGCAACAGAAATGTTCGTCAAAAAGAGGTGCCGCAAAAAAACTTTTTTGATCAAATGTTCGAACAAATCAGCAACAATTATCTCATCAATACCGAACCGGCGCCGGCTCAGGTGCTCAGCACGTCCTCGCTGGCAACGTTCTCTCTCTGATTTTTCTTCGCGATTGCGTCGAAGAACTTGGACATCATCCTAGAAGCTGCTTATGGAATTGAGCTTCGGCAAGGAGCAAACCGCTTCTACTTTCGGTATCGGACGGAAGTTTGATTTGTTAATATGGTGTCAGTCGAAGTACAAGTACTTACCCTTTATTTAAAAAAATATGCTTAATGAAAAAATAATAATAAATATACAAAATTATTGTTTAACGGTACACATCAACCTTAGCTTTTGCACCCAGATTTCTGTTACAGACATTTTGGTATCTTCAATACTACGGGAACTATCGATATAATTTTTTATTCATCCCCTAAATTACTGTCTTCGTAGTTATTTACAACAAAGTTTGATTATTTTTACAATCAGATTCTTGCAGGATTGGGTCCGTAAGTTTGACAATTTTGGAATAAGAAGACAACAACTTCCTTGGTTGCTGTGCACCCTTAAGTGATGTTCTCGCTATCATGTTAGAATAGATTTTTTATTTATATTTATTTTATTTCACAACTTGACTTTGCGCATGATGAATAAAAGCACAATTCCCCGGCACAAGCATCTACGAATCGCACCTCACAATCCTTTTTAGTAAACGTCTTTATAAGTTTTACATTAAAATCGCGATCCAAATGAAAACTGTTCAGGTTAAGCAAATTATACCAGGCAGAGTCGATGCTTGGAAGAACTGAGTCGCGCTGAGCGAACGGAACTGGTACTGCTTCTTCTGCACCTGCGGCTTGCGGTATTTTAACGCGTTCAGCACGTAACCAAGAAGATTTCAACTGATTTCCCGACGAGCAGTACTCCTAGCACCAGCCTTTGACCAGCGGAACATCGATCACCCATCGACATTGTCCCGACGCATGTTGAACGGCCGCGGTACCCACAGCAACAACATCCCGTTTGGAGGAAGCAGTCCTTCAAGAGGAATGCAACACTTCCAGCAGCGGTGCGACGAACCAATTAAAACCTGGAGGGGGGGGAACAAAATAATGTCTTTAATCACAGAAAAAACAACTGGTTCAAAAGATGATCGTTTTTTAAACAACTGATAGTTGAAACAAGAATTGCCTATTTAACTTGAAAAGTTTGAAAAGAATATTGAAACTCACCATGCGAGAACGATGCTTAGCGGAACAATCTGTCCAGCTGAGATGAACAAGTTTCCACTTGCGGTGGAATTCGATGGCGTTGGATATTCCGATGCTCTCCGGCAGTTTGTCCTTTTCCGGTGCTGCTCCATAAACTTTTCCTGTAATATCGGCGAAAAAACAGTATCCGCGTTGCAGCTTGCAGCATCACAAAATTAAATCAAAACAAACTTGACAGTCGAGCGCGAAAGAGACACAAAGCAAACCAACGTTTTCAATAAAGCAGGTGTGGTTCTGTAAAATGTCAAATGGAAAGAGGAATTTAATTCCTTAATATATTAAATGCCAAAATTAATTTATTAAGGCCATTGTCACGCCCCTCGGTTTAAACCGAACAGCGCAATACTCAAAGCATGTGATTTACTAAGGATTACATTTTATTTTGAACTGTAAATATTAATTTAAAACAATAAAAAACATTTTCCTAATAAAATTTAATGCTTAAAGAAATTATGAAAAATTACAACAGATGGCAGCACTGTTTCAACAAAACAAAATTGACTCATAGATGTCGCTAGTGAGCGCGCCGCTCCATGGCCACCCAGTCAAATCAATCCGAATTCTGAAACGGAATCTAATTAGAATCGTATACAAATTCCGTTTCAAACGCAACAACCGGTTCCGTGTTCGAACCTGTTGTTGCGTTTGAAACGGAATTTGTATACGATTCTAATTAGATTCCGTTTCAGAATTCGGATTGATTTGACTGGGCAGTATCCTTTTAAAGGGTACTGGGCCAGTACCCTTTTGAAGGGTTTCGCCCTCGTACCCTTTCAAAAGGGTGAAGACGGGTAAACTTGAAAAAAGGATAAAAAGTACCATTTAAGGGTTATTCTGATTTTGAGTGCAGGCACGAAATATTTTAGCAGAGCTGGTTTTGTAAGAATCCTGCCAGAATGTCGCTACATTTCTGTTAGAATTCTATAAGAAAATGGAAACTGTGTTAGAACTCGGCTGGAAACCAACCAACGAATGCCTGCTCATTTAGGTACACTTCTTTTATTACGTAACGCTAAAATTTGGATTTTTTTGACCCCCTCGCGCTTCGTTTAAAATGTCCATACACATTTCAAAAAAACACTTAACTCGTTCGAACTCCCCACCCCCTCAACCCACACCAACAACTGCGTTACGTAATAAAAGAATGCGGCAACTTGTATCAGAAGAAAGTGAGGCATTTTCGCTAGTTCTAACTGTTCTGTGTTCTGCGTGCACGTCCGCAACCCAGTTAAATCAATCCGAATTCTGAAACGGAATGTAATTAGAATCGTATACAAATTCCGTTTCAAACGCAACAACCGGTTCCGTGTTCGAACCGGTTGTTGCGTTTGAAACGGAATTTGTATACGATTCTAATTAGATTCCGATTCAGAATTCGGATTGATTTGACTGGGAAACATCGACCACACTCATACTAATACAAAGCGCCACCAAGAGGCAAAAGGTAATTACGAATATGTTTGGCACTTTCGTTTCGGTTTTGCAAAAACAAATAACAAAACTAACTTTCAAGTATAGTTGACTATTAAACTTGTAATTGTTGCTGATTTGTTCGAACATTTGATCAAAAAATAATAAGTTTTTGCAGCACCTCTTTTGGACGGACATTTCTGTTGCCACCTTTTGAATCTTTAGATTAGCCATAGATATTTTCATAGTGTAATAAACACGGCAGCTACCACCACGCAGCGCCACCACCGTAAAAGAGAATTCTTTTATTACATAACGACGTTGGTGGTGTGGGTTGAGGGGGTGGGAAGTTCGAACGAGTTAAGTATTTTTTTTCTTTTATTACATAACGACGTTGGTGGTGTGGGTTGAGGGGGTGGGAAGTTCGAACGAGTTAAGTATTTTTTAGAAATTTGTAAACGAAGGGCAAGGGGGTCAAAAAATATAAATTTTAGCGTTACGTAATAAAAGAAGTACCTTAATGAGCAGGCATTCGTTGGTTGGTTTCTAGCCGAGTTCTAACACAGCCCAGTCACGAAATATTCTAGCAGAGCTGGTTCTGTCAGAATCCTGCTAGAACGGTGGAACATTTCTGCTAGAATGCTGTAAGAATATCCAGCTCTGTAAGAACTCTGTTATACCCCGTTCGCACGGGCGAGTTATAGCCGGTTTTAACGAAAAGGTTTTAAGTTAAAACCAAGTTATATCCAAACCGTTCGCACGGGAGCGAGTGGTTATAACGGTTTTAACTATTTTGACAGATTACAGAAGGCTGTGATTATTTAGTGTTGTCATTCATTTTGATTTTTTATACGGTGATGCGGATTTTGGCCATCGTTTTCACTCTATCCGGTGAGGGCCGGTTTTTTTTGGCCTTTTTCGCTTCCGGATCTGAGCACAATGGCAAGTATTTAAAAATCATATTTTCAAATGTTATTTATTGATTATTGGCCGGTTGGAATTGGTCTGCTGACTCCGAAGGTTCGGTCACCGCTGCAACCAACTGGGATTTAAATTTAAATAGTTGGACGATCTGGTTGATCCGGAATTGCTTTTTAAGAATTTACCGGGACATGCTACCGAATCCCTCGACAACGTGACGGAACTGAGGCCGTTCGAAAGGTTGCGCCTCGGTGACTGGAGGTTGCAATGTCTGACGCATCATGTGCTGAGCTGAACCCGGAAGGTGGCCCGTGAGCTGGTTATGGTCAAGGAGAAGAACGAGATTCTGCTGCTTCTGGGTATCGCCCTACTGTGGAGTGTTGGACGAGTCCTGAAAATACTTTCTTGGCCTCAAGATCGACGACTTTCTGGAAGGTCGCCTGAAGATCCAAGTGTTCAGGCTAGAATAGGTCATTTATCCAGGTCGCATGAAAAGGTTAAATAAAGTCTGAGATCAGTTCGAGGGGGGGGGAGGGAGGGGGGTTCGCTTCATACGTACCATCAGCAGGGGTGACATTGGGTCTGGGGGGTGAGATTGGGTCATACAAATTTCAGCATTTTTGTATGAACCAATTTCACCCCCAGACCCAATGTCACCCCTGATGACGGTACTAAGATACAATCAGATTGTTAACACCGAAAGCATCTCCAGAAACCGGCCAGGCCATCCAGAATGCTCTGAACTAAGTGCGATTTTTTCGCGGGTTGCGCAAAGGGGTCATTTTTTATTAGGTGTAAATTTCCACGAGGTAAATTTATTTAGTAGTACTGTTCTGTTCATGAATTCCACATAGACTCCAAGTCGTCGTGAGACAACAACGAACTTGTTCTACGCCAAAGCTACCGGCTGGAAATGACCAAGTATCAATGGAACAATCTACGTGCTTTTATAATTTGCTAAGATTGTCAAAAACCGTTGTATTCACTAGCCCCGATGGGGTGTCCGTCGAAGCATTGCCGAACAAAAATAAGACTCACTGCGTTGAAGATTTTAAAGCACAACCATCCTCAAGCGAATGGACGCTTGCGAGATCTTGACAGGCAAATAATGCACATCACCAGCAGTACCACCGTGATCAACGTTCGCCAGGAGAAGATACTGAAATGTTCCGAGACGACACCCCCTCCCCCCTACCTTCCCTTCCCATCCATTAAGCCCTAATCATCTTTTATTATAGAATTTTAAAAGAACATGCGTCGACATCAACTTAACTGGAACGGAGTAAACCAATCAAATAAAAGCTGGCCGCCATTCCGTAACAACAGGTCCTTGCACTGCCCTTATAGAGTTATCTAAGCCCGATCTCACGCACACTAGCACGCCATTTGTTTTTGCTGGCGGGTACAAAATTTAACCTCAATCATTTTCGTGTACGTACACGCAATACATGCGCACGTAGATAACTCTATAACACTTCCAGGGTATGCTTTCTATATTTCGTTCACCAATAAGGGTCGCATCTGGAACAGCAAAACCAGCGGGTCTCGCACGTTGTAGGTTTGCGAGCCGTAGAACGCCTGTTTCGATTTAAACGGGCAAAGATCCGTCTTGGGAACATCCAATCAGGGTGATATCGAAACTACAGATGCCAGCGCTCCGTTTGCTACTTTGATTCGGACGGGCCACTTCCGGCTTTGCTTCTTTGATTCAGAACTTATCCGAAACGGGATTTTGTTCAACTATCTAAAAGTAATGATTATCAGAAAATACAAAGCAAATTCTATTATATTTTGAAACTCACGTGCTGCTACTTCTAGACTTGTTGTGTTCTCACGATCCCATTGCTTCTGCTTCTGCTTTCCATGAAGGAATCCGCCAGAACGGAACAATTTATTGGATCAGCACGAAACGAAATCCGCACCTATCGTCAGTTTCAATCTACCGAAATCGAAACGAAACTTCGCTTCGATTTACTATGATGTTGGCTAAAAGATTTTTTTTATTATTAGTTTGAATTGGTACATCAGTCTCGAAACTCACCAAAAATCCGATACAAAAACGAATATCACCAACCGAGACAAAAAAAAAGTTATTTTGTTTGGTTGTCATGTAAAATTTTTTGAAGGATTAACCAAAGCCTACTAGTTTGATTTTTTTGAAATTCCAGCAGTCAAATTCCCATTTCGAGCAGTTTTAACTTGGTTATAACTTTTAAAACCAGTTTTAATTTGACAGATCGTTGTATGGGCAAAACCAGAGTTATAGCCGGTTTTAAGAGTTATAACCACTTTTGGTCTTATAACCGGTTATAACTCGCCCGTGCGAACGGGGTATTAGAATCCTGCTAGAACGTCGTGACTGGGAGTTTCCATTTTCTTATAGAATTCTAACAGAAATGTAGCGACATTCTAGCAGGATTCTTACAGAACCAGCTCTGCTAAAATATTTCGTGCCTGGGCAACGTTATTGCTTCACCGAGTAACAGCATTAAACTTTTTTTAGTTCAACTATTGGTACGTTCGTTTGATGGCTAGTTTCACACTGAGTGCCGCACTCAGAGCTGTCAAAGTGTTTCTTTGAAGAAACTCGCGCTAGTTTCGCACGAGTTTCGCCGCCATGTTGGAACTGAAACTCTAGTGCCGCACTCAATATTTTTTCAGTTTCATTCGAGTTCCACGCGCACTGACAAATGACGTTCGATTGAACCAAAACTGGCACCGACGAGTGCGGCACTCAGTGCCACACCGGCATTTCAAACGAACGTACCATATGATTACACAAAAGTGTGTAATCCTACTTGAACCTACTGCCCAGTCAACTCAATCGGAATTCTGAAACGGAATTCAGTTCGGTTGTTGCGTTTGAAACGGAATACTTAAACGATTCGAATTTAATTCCGATTGAGTTGACTGGGTAGTACCACGGGTATGAATATTCAAATAATTTCAATATGGCGACCACCACTAACTGCGTTACGTAATAAAAGAATGCGGCAACTTGTATCAGAAGAAAGTGAGGCATTTTCGCTAGTTTTAACTGTTCTGTGTTCTGCGTGCACATCCGCAAACATCGACCACACACATATTAATACAAAGCGCCACCAAGAGGCAAAAGATAATTACGAATATTTTGACAAAGAACTTTGTCCTAAGGGCACTGTCTACGGGTGTCAATCCAAAATTTCGCGAAGCGAAAGTGTAACGATTTGTGTAATCGTTTAAACGCTTATATCTTTCACCCAATTCAAGCAATCTGCATGCTTTATCCACCAAACGAAAGGGGAAGTCTTTAATGGAGTACCCGCAGTCGAGCAGTTTTTGACAGTTCGCTCCATAAGAAATACATTGTAGAAAAAAGCAAAAACTGCTCGAATGGAAATGCTCCATTGCAAGTAGACTACCTCACAAAGTTGATAAAACTTTGTTAAAGTACTCAAAAGTTAAGATGAAAAATAAAAATTCAGACCGGGAAAATCCCGGTCGCTGATTGGTTGAGCGCAACCTTTCCCGAACAAATTAATCAGATTCAAGTATCTAGCACTTAGCAAATTTTGCTCTCTGCCACTGCTTCGAAAGCGTCGAGCCGTCACAGCCAAGCGATGTTATAAAAGAGCGCCGTGCCGCCGGTTGAAGCTCAAACGAGTCCGAAGCTTTGCACGAGGAGGATCGAGAAGCAGCAGCAGTACAGCAGAGCCGCCGAGAGGAAGGAGAGAATTGACAAATTGGAAAGAGAGGCAGAGCAGGCGCGGGAGGGAAAATTGCCGGCAACTTGGAGTGTCATCATCGCATGGTTTTATCATCGTCATAGGACGTTAAAATGGCCCTTTTCAGGGCCAATTCACATGAAAGAGTATTCTTTAAAAATCTGGTTGGGTACGGTAGTGAGTGTTTGTGTGTGCGGAAGGGAAATCGAGTGGCAAGTTTGGGGATTGAAAGAGCACCAAATTATCAACGCATACACACAAACGCGGGCTGGGGAGCTTCATTCATCTTGGGGAAAATCGATTTTCGATATTAGTGTGGTTCCGCGAACACAATTTTAGTGTGGTTTACTACACATACACACACGAGCAAATCCACAGTCGATGGCGCTTTCTTGCTACAAATACACTTGCAACGCACTGTTTGGTGGTCTAGGTGGTGTGTAGTATGTGTAAAGAGAATGAATAAAAAGATCGGAACCCATTTTTTGCGAAGCGAAATCGTTACGTGGCGATTTCCCTCTTCGCAGACTTCCTCCTTTTCCTTCACGCTGATTGGTTGAACAAACCTTTCCCGATCATCCTCTCCGAGAGACGTGAGATTGATGTATCTAAAATCACTTCCACTCAAGCTCATAATTTTCTGACAGCCGAGGAGTCAACATCGAGTGGCAGTTGCAGAATCAGAAGGGACAGCAGAAATTTCCCCCGGTCAACGACGTGGAGAGGTCGCCGAAATGGCTCGGGCCGTCGCAGGAACGGGACGGATTATCGCTGCAGGCCATCAAGGAAGAACGTTAGGGACCGATGTGGTCAAGCTGCTGATCCCGGAATGCTCCGGTTAACGGCATCAAGAAGGGGTCTCCGTGTTGATCGAGAACCAGTTCCCTTTAAATCGATTACTGCGATTGCCTTTTTATTGTGCCGCGGCGAAATTCTGTTTCTGGAAATATAGAATAACTATTTCGTATTCAATTAGAGCCCTTGAAAGGGCAGTTTTAATGTTTGCTGTTGAAATTTACTTTGCTGCCGCCAATTGCTTGCAACAGCCTTGCAAAAACATTTCCGCATCTTGATAACTTTCGAGTGGTGAGGGAAAGTCGATTGATTTCACCTTGATTTCTATTGCAGCTCCATTTGCAATTTCCGTCCCCTTAGTTCGATAGGACGTTGATATTATGTCTTAAAACTAGCATAGCATAGCATAGCATAACGGGTCTGCACCACGCTGTAGGGGGTGCCACAATGGTCAATTCAATATTCTTAGACAATTTGATTGCTGCCCGGTACAACCAAGAATATCTAAGAACGTAAATTTCCACACTGTGCTCCAAGGCTACGCCCATACAGTCCCGTGGAAATTTGGGAGGGGATGTTTTTGTTGTTCACTAGTGGCAAAAGTGCAGGGAACCCATGCGACTTTTAAAAGTGAACGGAATATTTTTGGGAGGTTTGGAATGGGGATTAGGGGCATTTCATCGGGCCGATGAAAATGGTTGAGTGCGTAATGTATTTAATGATTTGAATGTTTGTAAGTGTAAATGTGAGTCTGTAGTGTATTATCTAATAAGCATATAGTTTTGTAATAATGATAAATAATAAATATAATAAATATAGTAAATAAAATAAATATAATATATATAATAAATACAATCAAGATGAGTCCAGGAAGCTGTAAAATAAAACAGTTATTTAAAATATAAATGCTCCAGATGGTTCCATGCTGTTTTAGAAAGTTTCGTTAATTTAAGCAATTTTATCATATATGGTATGAGGAGATGGTATATTACAGGAAAGGAATAGAATAAGGAATAATATGAACATTTAAATAAATCATATAGTGAGTAGACAAATTTACATGTAGACATTTGATTTAAAATAAATGATTCCAGGAAGCTGTAAAAAATAAAAATAATTTTAAAACTAATACTCCAGATGGAAACACAGATAAAACAACAAAGACACAAGAATCCTAACACGCGGCTTCGCACCTTCCACATAATTCGACATGAACACGATCACGAATACAGCACAAAAAGAACGCCACAAAAATCCATCTTCCCGGCGCTGCTGCTCACACGATAATGACGCGCAATAATATTCATTAGCACAATGACCCCCCTCACCGCATGCATGATATGAACACGATCACGAATACAGCACAAAAAGAACGCCACAAAATCCATCCTCCCGGCGCTGCTGCTCACACGATAATTGTTGATATTATGTCTTAAAACTATTCACAAAAGAGTTGTCTTGTGTAATTATAAGGGAATCATGGGGAAATTTGGACCGGACATTCTAATCGAAAATTTCAACAATCATCTTGCAAAGTTCTTTGTCATACTGGTCATGTGTAACATAACCACCTGCACCTTTTTGTAATAAACGAGGCAGCTATACCACCACGCAGCGTAAAAGAGCATTATTTTATTACGTAACGCAGTTGTTGGTGTGGGTTGATAAATAACTAAAGTTGAACTTTAGTTGAACTAAAAAAAGTTTAATGCTGTTACTCTGTGAAGCAATAACGTTGCCCAGGCACGAAATATTTTAGCAGAGCTGGTTCTGTAAGAATCCTGCTAGAATGTCACTACATTTATGTATCTATAAGAAAATGGAAACTGTGTTAGAACTCGGCTAGAAACCAACCAACGAATGTCTGCTCATTTAGGTACACTTCTTTTAATACGTAACACTAAAATTTGGATTTTTGACCCCTCCCCTTCGTTTAAAATGTCCATTCAAATTTCAAAAAATATACTTAACTCGTTCGAACCTCACACCCCCTCAACCTACACCACCAACAGCGTTACGTAATAAAAGATGCTCTTTTACGCTGGTGGCGCTGCGTGGTGGTAGCTGCCCTGTTCATAGAGTTATCTACGTGCGCATGTATTGCGTGAACGTACACGAAAAACATTGAGGTTAAATTTTGTACCCACCAGCAAAACAAATGGAGTGCTAGTGTGCGTGAGCTCGGGCATAGATAACTCACTATTACACTATGAAAATATCCATGGCTAATCCAAGGAACCAAAAGGTGGCAACAGAAATGTTCGTCAAAAAGAGGTGCCGCAAAAAAACTTTTTTGATCAAATGTTCGAACAAATCAGCAACAATTATCTCATCAATACCGAACCGGTGCCGGCTCAGGTGCTCAGCACGTCCTCGCTGGCAACGTTCTCTCTCTGATTTTTCTTCGCGATTGCGTCGAAGAACTTGGACATCATCCTAGAAGCTGCTTATGGAATTGAGCTTCGGCAAGGAGCAAACCGCTTCTACTTTCGGTATCGGACGGAAGTTTGATTTGTTAATATGGTGTCAGTCGAAGTACAAGTACTTGCCCTTTATTTAAAAAATATGCTTAATGAAAAAATAATAATAAATATACAAAATTATTGTTTAAGTGATGTTCTCGCTATCATGTTAGAATAGATTTTTTATATATATTTATAACATTTCACAACTTGACTTTGCGCATGATGAATAAAAGCACAATTCCCCGGCACAAGCATCTACGAATCGCACCTCACAATCCTTTTTAGTAAACGTCTTTATAAGTTTTACATTAAAATCGCGATCCAAATGAAAACTGTTCAGGTTAAGCAAATTATACCAGGCAGAGTCGATGCTTGGAAGAACTGAGTCGCGCTGAGCGAACGGAACTGGTACTGCTTCTTCTGCACCTGCGGCTTGCGGTATTTTAACGCGTTCAGTACGTAACCAAGAAGATTTCAACTGATTTCCCGACGAGCAGTACTCCTAGCACCAGCCTTTGACCAGCGGAACATCGATCACCCATCGACATTGTCCCGACGCATGTTGAACGGCCGCGGCACCCACAGCAACAACATCCCGTTTGGAGGAAGCAGTCCTTCAAGAGGAATGCAACACTTCCAGCAGCGGTGCGACGAACCAATTAAAACCTGGAGGGGGGAACAAAATAATGTCTTTAATCACAGAAAAACAACTGGTTCGAAAGATGATCGTTTTTTAAACAACTGATAGTTGAAACAAGAATTGCCTATTTAACTTGAAAAGTTTGAAAAGAATATTGAAACTCACCATGCGAGAACGATGCTTAGCGGAACAATCTGTCCAGCTGAGATGAACAAGTTTCCACTTGCGGTGGAATTCGATGGCGTTGGATGTTCCGATGCTCTCCGGCAGTTTGTCCTTTTCCGGTGCTGCTCCATAAATTTTTCCTGCGTTGCAGCTTGCTGCATCACAAAATTAAATCAAAACAAACTTGACAGTCGAGCGCGAAAGAGACACAAAGCAAACCAACGTTTTCAATAAAGCAGGTGTGGTTCTGTAAAATGTCAAATGGCAAGAGGAATTTAATTCCTTAATATATTAAATGCCAAAATTAATTTATTAAGGCCATTGTCACGCCCCTCGGTTTAAATCGAACAGCGCAATACTCAAAGCATGTGATTTACTAAGGATTATTGCGCGTATTCCCGAAAAAGACACGCGGCATACCAGCCTCGAAACGACGCGCCGCACTTTCGGTAAATGCGCGCTGTCAAATCCCATACTGTGCGTTTTGTTTTTGTTGATTTTCTTCTTCGAATTGCATGGCATTGCTACCGGGAATGTTTTTTATAGCACCAAAAGTGCAGAAAATCGCTGGCAACAGTGTCTGCGGCACATTCTGAAATGCCGCGCGGCGTGTACCTTTGAGAGAAACGGACAATACATTTTATTTTGAACTGTAAATATTAATTTAAAACAATAAAAAACATTTTCCTAATAAAATTTAATGCTTAAAGAAATTATGAAAAATTACAACAGATGGCAGCACTGTTTCAACAAAACAAAATTGACTCATAGATGTCGCTAGTGAGCGCGCCGCTCCATGGCCACCCAGTCAAATCAATCCGAATTCTGAAACGGAATCTAATTAGAATCGTATACAAATTCCGTTTCAAACGCAACAACCGGTTGTTGCGTTTGAAACGGAATTTGTATACGATTCTAATTAGATTCCGTTTCAGAATTCGGATTGATTTGACTAGGAAGTATCCTTTTAAAGGGTACTGGGCCAGTACCCTTTTGAAGGGTTTCGCCCTCGTACCCTTTCAAAAGGGTGAAGACGGGTAAACTTGAAAAAAGGATAAAAAGTACCCTTTTAAGGGTTATTCTGATTTTGAGTGCAGGCACGAAATATTTTAGCAGAGCTGGTTTTGTAAGAATCCTGCCAGAATGTCGCTACATTTCTGTTAGAATTCTATAAGAAAATGGAAACTGTGTTAGAACTCGGCTGGAAACCAACCAACGAATGCCTGCTCATTTAGGTACACTTCTTTTATTACGTAACGCTAAAATTTGAATTTTTTGACCCCCTCGCGCTTCGTTTAAAATGTCCATACACATTTCAAAAACACTTAACTCGTTCGAACTCCCCACCCCCTCAACCCACACCAACAACTGCGTTACGTAATAAAAGAATGCGGCAACTTGTATCAGAAGAAAGTGAGGCATTTTCGCTAGTTCTAACTGTTCTGTGTTCTGCGTGCACGTCCGCAAACATCGACCACACTCATACTAATACAAAGCGCCACCAAGAGGCAAAAGGTAATTACGAATATGTTTGGCACTTTCGTTTCGGTTTTGCAAAAACAAATAACAAAACTAACTTTCAAGTATAGTTGACTATTAAACTTGTAATTGTTGCTGATTTGTTCGAACATTTGATCAAAAAATAATAAGTTTTTTGCAGCACCTCTTTTGGACGGACATTTCTGTTGCC
Source organism: Culex quinquefasciatus (assembly GCF_015732765.1). Lineage (NCBI taxonomy): Eukaryota > Metazoa > Arthropoda > Insecta > Diptera > Culicidae > Culex > Culex quinquefasciatus. The sequence goes on from NC_051862.1 coordinate 108,139,307, forward strand.
ACCTTTTGAATCTTTAGATTAGCCATAGATATTTTCATAGTGTAATAAACACGGCAGCTACCACCACGCAGAGCCACCACCGTAAAAGAGAATTCTTTTATTACATAACGACGTTGGTGGTGTGGGTTGAGGGGGTGGGAAGTTCGAACGAGTTAAGCATTTTTTAGAAATTTGTAAACGAAGAGCAAGGGGGTCAAAAAATACAAATTTTAGCGTTACGTAATAAAAGAAGTGTACCTTAATGAGCAGGCATTCGTTGATTGGTTTCTAGCCGAGTTCTAACACAGCCCAGTCACGAAATATTCTAGCAGAGCTGGTTCTGTCAGAATCCTGCTAGAACGGTGGAACATTTCTGCTAGAATGCTGTAAGAATATCCAGCTCTGTAAGAACTCTGTTAGAATCCTGCTAGAACGTCGTGACTGGGAGTTTCCATTTTCTTATAGAATTCTAACAGAAATGTAGCGACATTCTAGCAGGATTCTTACAGAACCAGCTATGCTAAAATATTTCGTGCCTGGGCAACGTTATTGCTTCACCGAGTAACAGCATTAAACTTTTTTTAGTTCAACTATTGATACGTTCGTTTGATGGCTAGTTTCACACTGAGTGCCGCACTCAGAGCTGTCAAAGTGTTTCTTTGAAGAAACTCGCGCTAGTTCCGCACGAGTTTCGCCGCCATGTTGGAACTGAAACTCTAGTGCCGCACTCAATATTTTTCAGTTTCATTCGAGTTCCACGCGCACTGACAAATGACGTTCGATTGAACCAAAACTGGCACCGACGAGTGCGGCACTCAGTGCCACACCGGCATTTCAAACGAACGTACCATATGATTACACAAAAGTGTGTAATCCTACTTGAACCTACTGCCCAGTCAACTCAATCGGAATTCTGAAACGGAATTCAGTTCGGTTGTTGCGTTTGAAACGGAATACTTAAACGATTCGAATTTAATTCCGGTTGAGTTGACTGGGTAGTACCACGGGTATGAATATTCAAGTAATTTCAATATGGCGACCACCACCAACTGCGTTACGTAATAAAAGAATAGAGTAATCTACGTGCGCATGTATTGCGTGTACGTACACGAAAAAGATTGAGGTTAAATTTTGTACCCGCCAGCAAAACAAATGGGGTGCTAGTGTGTGTGAGATCGGGCTTACATAGCTCTATGCGGCAACTTGTATCAGAAGAAAGTGAGGCATTTTCGCTAGTTTTAACTGTTCTGTGTTCTGCGTGCACATCCGCAAACATCGACAACACATATTAATACAAAGCGCCACCAAGAGGCAAAAGGTAATTACGAATATTTTTGGCACTTTCGTTTCGGTTTTGCAAAAACAAATAACAAAACTAACTTTTAAATATAGTTTGATTATCAAACTTGTAATTGTTGCTGATTTGTTCGAAAATTTGATCGACGAAGGCACGTAACCACCAAGAGTACGCTAATCTGGAAAAGGCGGTTAAACGCTCTTGTAGGCGGGACAAGAGAGCCTGGACAGATTCCCTTGCCGACGAGGGAGAGAAAGCTGCCAACAATGGTGACATGCGCCTCCTCTATGACGTATCGCGACGCTTGTGTGGTGCCAGGACGAATACACAAATTCCGGTGAAAGACAGGAGCGGCCAGCTGATAACCGATCCAGCTGACCAGCTGAGACGATGGTTCGAGCATTTTGAGCAGCTGCTACAAGTCTCGAATCCACGTCCAACCGCTCAGTATCAACCGCCTAACGTGAGGCGTATCAACCGGGTGAATTCTAATCCACCTACGCTGAGAGAGATTGAGGAAGCTGTGAGGTGTATGAAGTCCGGAAAAGCGCCAGGGATAGATCGGATCACCGCAGAAATGCTTAAAGCTGACGCCCAACTGTCAGCTCGGATGCTGCATCGGCTATTTAGCAAAATCTGGGACACCGTGACATTTCCGGCCGACTGGATGCAGGGCATCTTGGTGAAGGTTCCCAAGAAGGGGATCTCGCCATCTGCGATAACTGGCGTGGCATCATGCTGCTGTGCATAATCCTGAAGGTTCTCTGCAAGGTGATCTTGTGCAGGATCAAGTCGAAGATAGACAGATGCACGGTAACGCGATATGCACCACCACTACGACGCACTACTACCTTGCATTCAACTTTATTCTCGTCCGTTTCTTGGATTCAACTATATCAGTCTAAGTCCTACTGAAGCTACCAATGCTCCACGGTAAAGTGGAAAGCATTTTGTTTGCCAATCCTAAGGACAGGGGATTGAACGCCGTGAGCTTCATGTTTTTCATTAATTTCCAAATTCAATGAGTCCAGAACTTTCTCGTTGGGAGCAGATGGGTATCGAACCCAGGACCATTCTATAAGAAAATGGAAACTGTGTTAGAACTCGGCTAGAAACCAACCAACGAATGCCTGCTCATTTAGGTACACTTCTTTTATTACGTAACGCTAAAATTTGGATTTTTTGACCCCTTCGCCCTTCGTTTAAAATGTCCATACACATTTATTTGCAAAACCGAAACGAAAGTGCCAACAATATTCGTAATTACCTTTTGCCTCTTGGTGGCGCTTTGTATTAGTATGTGTGTGGTCGATGTTTGCGGATGTGCACGCAGAACACAGAACAGTTAAAACTAGCGAAAATGCCTCACTTTCTTCTGATACAAGTCGCCATATTGATGTTCGAACAAATCAGCAACGAAAATTGAATCAGACTATACTTTAAAGTTAGTTTTTTTATTTGTTTTTGCAAAAAACAGCTATCTTTCCAGCAGGGCAAGGCGACTTATCGAACCTTTGAAGTACATCAAAAATCCTTAAAGGTACACATATGTACCACTTTGGTACATGCTAAAACCATGTTCAGATTTTTGATTTGGCCAGATTGCCCTGCTGGATGGATTGACATGAAAAAGAACCCACAGAAATTACGAAATTTGAACCTACGAAACCCAACAAGGAACTGAGAAAGGAATTTAAGAAAATTAGGAAATTATTCAGGAAAATGATGAACGGAAAGGTGTCGGATGAGTCTGACCCGAATCTTGTGAAAACCCAGAAGTTGATTTCGGACTTGCTGGAGAAAGATCCGGATTTCCCGCTGATGGAAATCGTGGAGGAAAATTTGAAAAAGTTTATTTAAATTTTCCCAGATAACACACATTCATTCGCCACATTCTAATTCTAGGTGGTGTCGTCGACTGATGGTTGATTGGCCACAGGTGTTGGTGAGGGATGATATCGTTACCCTCGGAACATCCTGCTGGTCCAACCTGATGACCCGACGCACATCCGCGGAAGAAGTGTGTTGGCAGTGTGAACCTGCAAAAATAAAGAAAATGAAATAAATGAATTAAAACCGTACTATGAATGTTATGTGTTGTGAAAATTTATTTATTTTTATGTTGTGAAATTGTGAAAGTGTTGCTCGCAGACTGATGGATTAAGTTCCCAGTCGTAAAAAGAGCATAGAAAATAGTTGGTGTTGCTAATGTTCAAAAGCATACCTTCTATGTTGGCAGTCCATAGCTGCGCTGGCGGTTCGGTGGACGACGAAGGAGTCATCCGTAGTGTCCTTCGTCCGAGCGCCGAGTCCGTAGAGCGGCAGTGAGGGGGCTGACCGACGGCCAAAGTGCCAAACCTGAAAAGGAAAAGTGGTTACGATTTTCTAAATCACCACTAATTTACGATCCGCTGTGATCGTTTTAAAATCGATTTTAATGTGTACACTAGCTTACCTGTTTCCTCTTGCTCGCCAAGATGGAGAACACGGTCAATCCCGGGATTTCAGGGGATTTTTCTGCAGTCCAGTCTTCCGCGCGAATACTGCGAACTGGCAGCAAAACATCACCCGCCACAGCCTTGAATGAGCTGAAAAATTGAATGAAATTGAACGAAGATGTTCTTCGTCAAGATTAGTTCACCAATACCGTGGTACTTACCGTAAATTTTGTCCAAAAACCGCATAAACACGCCGAAACACTCGCGTGGATATAATAAAACATGCCGATCGAACTGATAATCAAGCATTTGTAAACATGCTTTGACAGTTCGGTTGCATGACATGTCGGTGACGTTTTAGCTTCTGTCAACTGCAGAGACAGTTTGCTGCAGGGGTCAACTTGTTGTTGAATCACCCCTCACGGATCGAAAGTGATCTAAAAATGTAAATATTGTAGAATTTGTTATGTTGGCCAACATTAGAATAGAGTTGTCTACCCCATATTTCGAGATGATTTAAAACTTTTATTTTAATTTATTTTAAATGTTTTTCGTTAATTTATTATTTTAATTTGTCGCATGCTGTAATGTTTTGATTGTTTATAATGTATTTTGGGATGTTTTTGTGGAGGTTCATGATCTCGCGCGTCTTAAAGATAGTGTACCTGAGAATTGTAGGTTTATTTGTCCACACTAGGGTGCCCAGAAAAATGACCCCCAGCTCCACAAGCCGAAAACTGTTCCCTAGGGTATTCTAAGCCTCTGTGCAAAATTTGAGCGAAATCGGTCAACATTAACCCATTGATACTCGGGCATGAAGTTTGTATGGGAAAAATCGTCAAAATGTATGGAGAATCGGCACAGTTTCGTAATAACGTCATGATTCGAATTCCCGGACGCTTCGAAACCCGGACACTTCATCTTGTTTTATCAATTATTTGGATATAAGTTCGCATTATGAATGTCAAAACTGTGTTATTTGATGAATTCCAACATCAACTTTCATTTAAAATTTGTTCGAACGCTGTAGTTAATGTCAAAACAATTAAATTGAATAAAATAATAAGATTATCAAAAATGTGAAACATTTCACGTGAAATATTTCATAGGCGCCGAAGCACCGGGAAGGCAAAGCAGAAATTTATGGTTTTGATTTCCTTAATTTTTAGCATTTTTTTATATAAAATATCGATTATTTTGATGTTAACAGCTTATTTGAGACCTAAAGAATGCCATTCACTAACATTTCAGTCCAAATTTGTGGGATTCATAAGTAAAATCGAGTGTCCGGAATTCGAAGCAAAAGTGTCCGGATTTCGAATCAGCTTTTATCAGTGTCCGGGATTTGAAGCACAACAAGTCATTTTAATTTTAAAATTCTGATGAATTTTTTTTAGAAAAGACATATTTTGCTTGCATTTTCTTGAAACTGACTGTTTATACTACATCCTTAAGATATTTCTACATTTCCCACTTATTATATGATTTTTTGCCAGCTATAACAAAAATGATATGCTACTAAGTGTCCGGATTTCGAATCATGACGTTACTCCCTGTAGGTGGCGTTGCGAGTGTCCAAAGTTTGCCAAACGTGAGATTCTAATGTGAAATTTAATGCCCAACAACTTTGTAGAAGAGTGCAAGACGATCCGAGTTAACCCCAAAAAGTTATTAGCATTTTAGTGAAGTGGTCTCCAACCGACATGACCAAAGGGCCTAATCCGGTATTGCCACTAAGGAAAGCAAGCATAAAATTGTAATTTTGAGATATTTTTTGTAAAACAATGAAAATAAAATCAACAAAATATGAATTAGACTAAATCGATCCAGCTGAATCCGAATTTAAAGGTTGATAGACGAAATTTTCAAAGAGACGCAAGACATTCAAGATGGCGGCAAAGATGGCGGCTGTATAGAAAACCATAAACACAAAGGGTATTATGCGACCTGCAAACGACCACTCAAATTTATCTAATCTTGGGGCTCTGAACACGATTAAGACCACTACAGACTTCCAAACAGACAAGGTTATTCAAACCAAAATGGCGGCCAAGATGGCGGCTGTATAGAAAATCCTAAACACAAAGGGTATTATGCGACCTGCAAACGACTACTCAAATTTAACTAATCTTGGGGCTCTGAACACGATTAAGACCACTACAGACTTCAAACAATGTTCCAGACAATGTTATTCAAACCAAGATGGCGGCCAAGATGGCAAAAAAATAAAAAAATAAAAACAACAAAAACTAAAATACTAAAATACTAAAATACTAAAATACTAAAATACTAAAATACTAAAATACTAAAATACTAAAATACTAAAATACTAAAATACTAAAATACTAAAATACTAAAATACTAAAATACTAAAATACTAAAATACTAAAATACTAAAATACTAAAATACTAAAATACTAAAATACTAAAATACTAAAATACTAAAATACTAAAATACTAAAATACTAAAATACTAAAATACTAAAATACTAAAATACTAAAATACTAAAATACTAAAATACTAAAATACTAAAATATTAAAATACTTAAATACTAAAATACTAAAATACTAAAAAACTAAAATAATAAAATACTAAAACACACTGAAATCCCGATGATTTGACACTAACTGTTGTCAAACGAAAGGGGTCACTTTTTAGAATTTGTCAAACCAACGGGGTACAAACTAAAAAAGTGTCAATCGAAAAAGTGACCAACTACCGGGGATTGAGTGTACTAAAATATTTAAATACTCAAATACTGAACTACTAAATCATTAAAATACTGAAATACTAAAAAAACTAAAAACAATTCATTTCAAATAATTTCTTCAATACTTGTGAAGCCAAATTCAAATTTTCGATTGAAATGTTTATTAAATTTCAAGGAGATTATTTTTTTTAAGATAGCATAGAAGCCCGTAACAGAAGAAAGTGTTATTATAATTGCTAAAACTACAAATTTACATGTAGACATTTGATTTAAAATAAATGATTCCAGGAAGCTGTAAAAAATAAAAATAATTTTAAAACTAATACTCCAGATGGAAACACAGATAAAACAACAAAGACACAAGAATCCTAACACGCGGCTTCGCACCTTCCACATAATTCGACATGAACACGATCACGAATACAGCACAAAAAGAACGCCACAAAAATCCATCTTCCCGGCGCTGCTGCTCACACGATAATGACGCGCAATAATATTCATTAGCACAATGACCCCCCTCACCGCATGCATGATATGAACACGATCACGAATACAGCACAAAAAGAACGCCACAAAAATCCATCCTCCCGGCGCTGCTGCTCACACGATAATTGTTGATATTATGTCTTAAAACTATTCACAAAAGAGTTGTCTTGTGTAATTATAAGGGAATCATGGGGAAATTTGGACCGGACATTCTAATCGAAAATTTCAACAATCATCTTGCAAAGTTCTTTGTCATACTGGTCATGTGTAACATAACCACCTGCACCTTTTTGTAATAAACGAGGCAGCTATACCACCACGCAGCGTAAAAGAGCATTATTTTATTACGTAACGCAGTTGTTGGTGTGGGTTGATAAATAACTAAAGTTGAACTTTAGTTGAACTAAAAAAAAGTTTAATGCTGTTACTCTGTGAAGCAATAACGTTGCCCAGGCACGAAATATTTTAGCAGAGCTGGTTCTGTAAGAATCCTGCTAGAATGTCACTACATTTATGTATCTATAAGAAAATGGAAACTGTGTTAGAACTCGGCTAGAAACCAACCAACGAATGTCTGCTCATTTAGGTACACTTCTTTTAATACGTAACACTAAAATTTGGATTTTTTGACCCCCTCCCCCTTCGTTTAAAATGTCCATTCAAATTTCAAAAAATATACTTAACTCGTTCGAACCTCACACCCCCTCAACCTACACCACCAACAGCGTTACGTAATAAAAGATGCTCTTTTACGCTGGTGGCGCTGCGTGGTGGTAGCTGCCCTGTTCATAGAGTTATCTACGTGCGCATGTATTGCGTGAACGTACACGAAAAACATTGAGGTTAAATTTTGTACCCACCAGCAAAACAAATGGAGTGCTAGTGTGCGTGAGCTCGGGCTTAGATAACTCACTATTACACTATGAAAATATCCATGGCTAATCCAAGGAACCAAAAGGTGGCAACAGAAATGTTCGTCAAAAGAGGTGCCGCAAAAACTTTTTGATCAAATGTTCGAACAAATCAGCAACAATTATCTCATCAATACCGAACCGGTGCCGGCTCAGGTGCTCAGCACGTCCTCGCTGGCAACGTTCTCTCTCTGATTTTTCTTCGCGATTGCGTCGAAGAACTTGGACATCATCCTAGAAGCTGCTTATGGAATTGAGCTTCGGCAAGGAGCAAACCGCTTCTACTTTCGGTATCGGACGGAAGTTTGATTTGTTAATATGGTGTCAGTCGAAGTACAAGTACTTGCCCTTTATTTAAAAAATATGCTTAATGAAAAATAATAATAAATATACAAAATTATTGTTTAAGTGATGTTCTCGCTATCATGTTAGAATAGATTTTTTATATATATTTATAACATTTCACAACTTGACTTTGCGCATGATGAATAAAAGCACAATTCCCGGCACAAGCATCTACGAATCGCACCTCACAATCCTTTTTAGTAAACGTCTTTATAAGTTTTACATTAAAATCGCGATCCAAATGAAAACTGTTCAGGTTAAGCAAATTATACCAGGCAGAGTCGATGCTTGGAAGAACTGAGTCGCGCTGAGCGAACGGAACTGGTACTGCTTCTTTTGCACCTGCGGCTTGCGGTATTTGAACGCGTTCAGTACGTAACCAAGAAGATTTCAACTGATTTCCCGACGAGCAGTACTCCTAGCACCAGCCTTTGACCAGCGGAACATCGATCACCCATCGACATTGTCCCGACGCATGTTGAACGGCCGCGGCACCCACAGCAACAACATCCCGTTTGGAGGAAGCAGTCCTTCAAGAGGAATGCAACACTTCCAGCAGCGGTGCGACGAACCAATTAAAACCTGGAGGGGGGAACAAAATAATGTCTTTAATCACAGAAAAACAACTGGTTCGAAAGATGATCGTTTTTTAAACAACTGATAGTTGAAACAAGAATTGCCTATTTAACTTGAAAAGTTTGAAAAGAATATTGAAACTCACCATGCGAGAACGATGCTTAGCGGAACAATCTGTCCAGCTGAGATGAACAAGTTTCCACTTGCGGTGGAATTCGATGGCGTTGGATGTTCCGATGCTCTCCGGCAGTTTGTCCTTTTCCGGTGCTGCTCCATAAATTTTTCCTGCGTTGCAGCTTGCTGCATCACAAAATTAAATCAAAACAAACTTGACAGTCGAGCGCGAAAGAGACACAAAGCAAACCAACGTTTTCAATAAAGCAGGTGTGGTTCTGTAAAATGTCAAATGGCAAGAGGAATTTAATTCCTTAATATATTAAATGCCAAAATTAATTTATTAAGGCCATTGTCACGCCCCTCGGTTTAAATCGAACAGCGCAATACTCAAAGCATGTGATTTACTAAGGATTACATTTTATTTTGAACTGTAAATATTAATTTAAAACAATAAAAAACATTTTCCTAATAAAATTTAATGCTTAAAGAAATTATGAAAAATTACAACAGATGGCAGCACTGTTTCAACAAAACAAAATTGACTCATAGATGTCGCTAGTGAGCGCGCCGCTCCATGGCCACCCAGTCAAATCAATCCGAATTCTGAAACGGAATCTAATTAGAATCGTATACAAATTCCGTTTCAAACGCAACAACCGGTTGTTGCGTTTGAAACGGAATTTGTATACGATTCTAATTAGATTCCGTTTCAGAATTCGGATTGATTTGACTAGGAAGTATCCTTTTAAAGGGTACTGGGCCAGTACCCTTTTGAAGGGTTTCGCCCTCGTACCCTTTCAAAAGGGTGAAGACGGGTAAACTTGAAAAAAGGATAAAAAGTACCCTTTTAACGTGAAGACTTCCATCATTGTCATGATTTTTCGTTCAAAGATATAAATTTTGCGTCACTTTCAATATTTTGACAAAATTCCTTCAACAAGTTGTTTAGAATAGTGCCCTACACATGCTGATTCCTTTTGGTAACGATTATCCCATTCCTTGTAAAGTTATGGAAATCGTCATTAATCAATGATTGCCATTAGGACGTCAATGACTGTGCCACAAAATTATATAAATTTTGAAGCACAATTGATTTAGATCAAAAATTCCTTCAGTGGCTTCAAGATTGCAACAACCGGCACATGCTGATTCATTTTGGTGCCGAAATTCGTTAAATTGAATTTAATACAGAATATTTTATAGTGATGATCAAATTTCTTCGAAAATGATCTACGGCTTCACCTTAAGGGTTATTCTGATTTTGAGTGCAGGCACGAAATATTTTAGCAGAGCTGGTTTTGTAAGAATCCTGCCAGAATGTCGCTACATTTCTGTTAGAATTCTATAAGAAAATGGAAACTGTGTTAGAACTCGGCTGGAAACCAACCAACGAATGCCTGCTCATTTAGGTACACTTCTTTTATTACGTAACGCTAAAATTTGAATTTTTTGACCCCCTCGCGCTTCGTTTAAAATGTCCATACACATTTCAAAAAAACACTTAACTCGTTCGAACTCCCCACCCCCTCAACCCACACCAACAACTGCGTTACGTAATAAAAGAATGCGGCAACTTGTATCAGAAGAAAGTGAGGCATTTTCGCTAGTTCTAACTGTTCTGTGTTCTGCGTGCACGTCCGCAAACATCGACCACACTCATACTAATACAAAGCGCCACCAAGAGGCAAAGGTAATTACGAATATGTTTGGCACTTTCGTTTCGGTTTTGCAAAACAAATAACAAAACTAACTTTCAAGTATAGTTGACTATTAAACTTGTAATTGTTGCTGATTTGTTCGAACATTTGATCAAAAAATAATAAGTTTTTGCAGCACCTCTTTGGACGGACATTTCTGTTGCCACCTTTTGAATCTTTAGATTAGCCATAGATATTTTCATAGTGTAATAAACACGGCAGCTACCACCACGCAGAGCCACCACCGTAAAAGAGATTCTTTTATTACATAACGACGTTGGTGGTGTGGGTTGAGGGTGGGAAGTTCGAACGAGTTAAGCATTTTTTAGAAATTTGTAAACGAAGAGCAAGGGGGTCAAAAAATACAAATTTTAGCGTTACGTAATAAAAGAAGTGTACCTTAATGAGCAGGCATTCGTTGATTGGTTTCTAGCCGAGTTCTAACACAGCCCAGTCACGAAATATTCTAGCAGAGCTGGTTCTGTCAGAATCCTGCTAGAACGGTGGAACATTTCTGCTAGAATGCTGTAAGAATATCCAGCTCTGTAAGAACTCTGTTAGAATCCTGCTAGAACGTCGTGACTGGGAGTTTCCATTTTCTTATAGAATTCTAACAGAAATGTAGCGACATTCTAGCAGGATTCTTACAGAACCAGCTATGCTAAAATATTTCGTGCCTGGGCAACGTTATTGCTTCACCGAGTAACAGCATTAAACTTTTTTTAGTTCAACTATTGATACGTTCGTTTGATGGCTAGTTTCACACTGAGTGCCGCACTCAGAGCTGTCAAAGTGTTTCTTTGAAGAAACTCGCGCTAGTTCCGCACGAGTTTCGCCGCCATGTTGGAACTGAAACTCTAGTGCCGCACTCAATATTTTTTCAGTTTCATTCGAGTTCCACGCGCACTGACAAATGACGTTCGATTGAACCAAAACTGGCACCGACGAGTGCGGCACTCAGTGCCACACCGGCATTTCAAACGAACGTACCATATGATTACACAAAAGTGTGTAATCCTACTTGAACCTACTGCCCAGTCAACTCAATCGGAATTCTGAAACGGAATTCAGTTCGGTTGTTGCGTTTGAAACGGAATACTTAAACGATTCGAATTTAATTCCGGTTGAGTTGACTGGGTAGTACCACGGGTATGAATATTCAAGTAATTTCAATATGGCGACCACCACCAACTGCGTTACGTAATAAAAGAATAGAGTAATCTACGTGCGCATGTATTGCGTGTACGTACACGAAAAAGATTGAGGTTAAATGTTGTACCCGCCAGCAAAACAAATGGGGTGCTAGTGTGTGTGAGATCGGGCTTACATAGCTCTATGCACAGCAAATTCTGATGTTCGCTTTCAGTTAATATTTACTGAAAACTGCACTACTGAAATTTTCAGTTAGTTTTTCGCTGAACATCAGTTAAAATTTGTATGGAGCTGTCAAAGTTTGCTGAAATTTCAGCAAGTTTTCATTTACTGAAAATTTCAGTAGTGCAGATTTCAGTAAATTTAACTGAATTCAGTAATGAGAAATTGGTGTGTGCGGCAACTTGTATCAGAAGAAAGTGAGGCATTTTCGCTAGTTTTAACTGTTCTGTGTTCTGCGTGCACATCCGCAAACATCGACAACACATATTAATACAAAGCGCCACCAAGAGGCAAAAGGTAATTACGAATATTTTTGGCACTTTCGTTTCGGTTTTGCAAAAACAAATAACAAAACTAACTTTTAAATATAGTTTGATTATCAAACTTGTAATTGTTGCTGATTTGTTCGAAAATTTGATCGACGAAGGCACGTACCCACCAAGAGTACGCTAATCTGGAAAAGGCGGTTAAACGCTCTTGTAGGCGGGACAAGAGAGCCTGGACAGATTCCCTTGCCGACGAGGGAGAGAAAGCTGCCAACAATGGTGACATGCGCCTCCTCTATGACGTATCGCGACGCTTGTGTGGTGCCAGGACGAATACACAAATTCCGGTGAAAGACAGGAGCGGCCAGCTGATAACCGATCCAGCTGACCAGCTGAGACGATGGTTCGAGCATTTTGAGCAGTTGCTACAAGTCTCGAATCCACGTCCAACCGCTCAGTATCAACCGCCTAACGTGAGGCGTATCAACCGGGTGAATTCTAATCCACCTACGCTGAGAGAGATTGAGGAAGCTGTGAGGTGTATGAAGTCCGGAAAAGCGCCAGGGATAGATCGGATCACCGCAGAAATGCTTAAAGCTGACGCCCAACTGTCAGCTCGGATGCTGCATCGGCTATTTAGCAAAATCTGGGACACCGTGACATTTCCGGCCGACTGGATGCAGGGCATCTTGGTGAAGGTTCCCAAGAAGGGGGATCTCGCCATCTGCGATAACTGGCGTGGCATCATGCTGCTGTGCATAATCCTGAAGGTTCTCTGCAAGGTGATCTTGTGCAGGATCAAGTCGAAGATAGACAGATGCACGGTAACGCGATATGCACCACCACTACGACGCACTACTACCTTGCATTCAACTTTATTCTCGTCCGTTTCTTGGATTCAACTATATCAGTCTAAGTCCTACTGAAGCTACCAATGCTCCACGGTAAAGTGGAAAGCATTTTGTTTGCCAATCCTAAGGACAGGGGATTGAACGCCGTGAGCTTCATGTTTTTCATTAATTTCCAAATTCAATGAGTCCAGAACTTTCTCGTTGGGAGCAGATGGGTATCGAACCCAGGACCATTCTATAAGAAAATGGAAACTGTGTTAGAACTCGGCTAGAAACCAACCAACGAATGCCTGCTCATTTAGGTACACTTCTTTTATTACGTAACGCTAAAATTTGGATTTTTGATCCCCTCGCCCTTCGTTTAAAATGTCCATACACATTTATTTGCAAAACCGAAACGAAAGTGCCAACAATATTCGTAATTACCTTTTGCCTCTTGGTGGCGCTTTGTATTAGTATGTGTGTGGTCGATGTTTGCGGATGTGCACGCAGAACACAGAACAGTTAAAACTAGCGAAAATGCCTCACTTTCTTCTGATACAAGTCGCCATATTGATGTTCGAACAAATCAGCAACGAAAATTGAATCAGACTATACTTTAAAGTTAGTTTTTTTATTTGTTTTTGCAAAAAAACAGCTATCTTTCCAGCAGGGCAAGGCGACTTATCGAACCCTTGAAGTACATCAAAAATCCTTAAAGGTACACATATGTACCACTTTGGTACATGCTAAAACCATGTTCAGATTTTTGATTTGGCCAGATTGCCCTGCTGGATGGATTCACATGAAAAAGAACCCACAGAAATTACGAAATTTGAACCTACGAAACCCAACAAGGAACTGAGAAAGGAATTTAAGAAAATTAGGAAATTATTCAGGAAAATGATGAACGGAAAGGTGTTGGATGAGTCTGACCCGAATCTTGTGAAAACCCAGAAGTTGATTTCGGACTTGCTGGAGAAAGATCCGGATTTCCCGCTGATGGAAATCGTGGAGGAAAATTTGAAAAAGTTTATTTAAATTTTCCCAGGTAACACACATTCATTCGCCACATTCTAATTCTAGGTGGTGTCGTCGACTGATGGTTGATTGGCCACAGGTGTTGGTGAGGGATGATATCGTTACCCTCGGAACATCCTGCTGGTCCAACCTGATGACCCGACGCACATCCGCGGAAGAAGTGTGTTGGCAGTGTGAACCTGCAAAAATAAAGAAAATGAAATAAATGAATTAAAACCGTACTATGAATGTTATGTGTTGTGAAAATTTATTTATTTTTATGTTGTGAAATTGTGAAAGTGTTGCTCGCAGACTGATGGATTAAGTTCCCAGTCGTAAAAAGAGCATAGAAAATAGTTGGTGTTGCTAATGTTCAAAAGCATACCTTCTATGTTGGCAGTCCATAGCTGCGCTGGCGGTTCGGTGGACGACGAAGGAGTCATCCGTAGTGTCCTTCGTCCGAGCGCCGAGTCCGTAGAGCGGCAGTGAGGGGGCTGACCGACGGCCAAAGTGCCAAACCTGAAAAGGAAAAGTGGTTACGATTTTCTAAATCACCACTAATTTACGATCCGCTGTGATCGTTTTAAAATCGATTTTAATGTGTACACTAGCTTACCTGTTTCCTCTTGCTCGCCAAGATGGAGAACACGGTCAATCCCGGGATTTCAGGGGATTTTTCTGCAGTCCAGTCTTCCGCGCGAAGACTGCGAACTGGCAGCAAAACATCACCCGCCACAGCCTTGAATGAGCTGAAAAATTGAATGAAATTGAACGAAGATGTTCTTCGTCAAGATTAGTTCACCAATACCATGGTACTTACCGTAAATTTTGTCCAAAAACCGCATAAACACGCCGAAACACTCGCGCGGATATAATAAAACATGCCGATCGAACTGATAATCAAGCATTTGTAAACATGCTTTGACAGTTCGGTTGCATGACATGTCGGTGACGTTTTAGCTTCTGTCAACTGCAGAGACAGTTTGCTGCAGGGGTCAACTTGTTGTTGAATCACCCCTCACGGATCGAAAGTGATCTAAAAATGTAAATATTGTAGAATTTGTTATGTTGGCCAACATTAGAATAGAGTTGTCTACCCCATATTTCGAGATGATTTAAAACTTTTATTTTAATTTATTTTAAATGTTTTTTCGTTAATTTATTATTTTAATTTGTCGCATGCTGTAATGTTTTGATTGTTTATAATGTATTTTGGGATGTTTTTGTGGAGGTTCATGATCTCGCGCGTCTTAAAGATAGTGTACCTGAGAATTGTAGGTTTATTTGTCCACACTAGGGTGCCCAGAAAAAATGACCCCCAGCTCCACAAGCCGAAAACTGTTCCCTAGGGTATTCTAAGCCTCTGTGCAAAATTTGAGCGAAATCGGTCAACATTAACCCATTGATACTCGGGCATGAAGTTTGTATGGGAAAAATCGTCAAAATGTATGGAGAATCGGCACAGTTTCGTAATACTCCCTGTAGGTGGCGTTGCGAGAGTCCAAAGTTTGCCAAACGTGAGATTCTAATGTGAAATTTAATGCCCAACAACTTTGTAGAAGAGTGCAAGACGATCCGAGTTAACCCCAAAAAGTTATTAGCATTTTAGTGAAGTGGTCTCCAACCGACATGACCAAAGGACCTAATCCGGTATTGCCACTAAGGAAAGCAAGCATAAAATTGTAATTTTGAGATATTTTTTGTAAAACAATGAAAATAAAATCAACAAAATATGAATTAGACTAAATCGATCCAGCTGAATCCGAATTTAAAGGTTGATAGACGAAATTTTCAAAGAGACGCAAGACATTCAAGATGGCGGCAAAGATGGCGGCTGTATAGAAAACCATAAACACAAAGGGTATTATGCGACCTGCAAACGACCACTCAAATTTATCTAATCTTGGGGCTCTGAACACGATTAAGACCACTACAGACTTCCAAACAGACAAGGTTATTCAAACCAAAATGGCGGCCAAGATGGCGGCTGTATAGAAAATCCTAAACACAAAGGGTATTATGCGACCTGCAAACGACTACTCAAATTTAACTAATCTTGGGGCTCTGAACACGATTAAGACCACTACAGACTTCCAAACAATGTTCCAGACAATGTTATTCAAACCAAGATGGCGGCCAAGATGGCAAAAAAAAAATAAAAAAAATAAAAACAACAATAAAAACTAAAATACTAAAATACTAAAATACTAAAATACTAAAATACTAAAATACTAAAATACTAAAATACTAAAATACTAAAATACTAAAATACTAAAATACTAAAATACTAAAATACTAAAATACTAAAATACTAAAATACTAAAATACTAAAATACTAAAATACTAAAATACTAAAATACTAAAATACTAAAATACTAAAATACTAAAATACTAAAATACTAAAATACTAAAATACTAAAATACTAAAATACTAAAATACTAAAATACTAAAATACTAAAATACTAAAATACTAAAATACTAAAATACTAAAATACTAAAATACTAAAATACTAAAATACTAAAATGCTAAAATACTAAAATACTAAAATACTAAAATACTAAAATACTAAAATACTAAAATACTAAAATACTAAAATACTAAAATACTAAAATACTAAAATACTAAAATACTAAAATACTAAAATACTAAAATACTAAAATACTAAAATACTAAAATACTAAAATACTAAAATACTAAAATACTAAAATACTAAAATACTAAAATACTAAAATACTAAAATACTAAAATACTAAAATACTAAAATACTAAAATACTAAAATACTAAAATACTAAAATACTAAAATACTAAAATACTAAAATACTAAAATACTAAAATACTAAAATACTAAAATACTAAAATACTAAAATACTAAAATACTAAAATACTAAAATACTAAAATACTAAAATACTAAAATACTAAAATACTAAAATACTAAAATACTAAAATACTAAAATACTAAAATACTAAAATACTAAAATACTAAAATACTAAAATACTAAAATACTAAAATACTAAAATACTAAAATACTAAAATACTAAAATACTAAAATACTAAAATACTAAAATACTAAAATACTAAAATACTAAAATACTAAAATACTAAAATACTAAAATACTAAAATACTAAAATACTAAAATACTAAAATACTAAAATACTAAAATACTAAAATACTAAAATACTAAAATACTAAAATACTAAAATACTAAAATACTAAAATACTAAAATACTAAAATACTAAAATACTAAAATACTAAAATACTAAAATACTAAAATACTAAAATACTAAAATACTAAAATACTAAAATACTAAAATACTAAAATACTAAAATACTAAAATACTAAAATACTAAAATACTAAAATACTAAAATACTAAAATACTAAAATACTAAAATACTAAAATACTAAAATACTAAAATACTAAAATACTAAAATACTAAAATACTAAAATACTAAAATACTAAAATACTAAAATACTAAAATACTAAAATACTAAAATACTAAAATACTAAAATACTAAAATACTAAAATACTAAAATACTAAAATACTAAAATACTAAAATACTAAAATACTAAAATACTAAAATACTAAAATACTAAAATACTAAAATACTAAAATACTAAAATACTAAAATACTAAAATACTAAAATACTAAAATACTAAAATACTAAAATACTAAAATACTAAAATACTAAAATATTAAAATACTTAAATACTAAAATACTAAAATACTAAAAAACTAAAATAATAAAATACTAAAACACACTGAAATCCCGATGATTTGACACTAACTGTTGTCAAACGAAAGGGGTCACTTTTTAGAATTTGTCAAACCAACGGGGTACAAACTAAAAAAGTGTCAATCGAAAAAGTGACCAACTACCGGGGATTGAGTGTACTAAAATATTTAAATACTCAAATACTGAACTACTAAATCATTAAAATACTGAAATACTAAAAACTAAAAACAATTCATTTCAAATAATTTCTTCAATACTTGTGAAGCCAAATTCAAATTTTCGATTGAAATGTTTATTAAATTTCAAGGAGATTATTTTTTTTAAGATAGCATAGAAGCCCGTAACAGAAGAAAGTGTTATTATAATTGCTAAAACTATATTAAATAATCGATTTACTTAAACTATTTTTCAGGTCAATCCACATTCTACGGGGCTGTAGCTGACCGTCCCATAATACCCTTTGTGTTTAGAATTTCTATACAGCCGCCATCTTGGTTTAAATAACCCTTGCTGCCCAATTTTTTTTTAAATATTTTTATTTTTCTCGTATTCAGGAGGTCATTTTGAGCAACTTTTTTTCTACGAAAAACTTTACTTCTCTTGTTTTATATTTTCCTTGTTTCGTTTTAAGTATTTTAATTTACATTTATTTTGTTAAGTTTATGTTTGTTTTAGGTAGTATTTCGCATATTCTACCACCTCCTATCATTACATTTTGCCTATTTAATTTTTTCATGTTTTAACGTAACTTTTTTATTTTTTTTGCATGTTTTTAACATTTTCTGCTATGTAATGGCACCATAATCATCTAAATAGTAAATAAATGCTTAGAGGCATAGCCTGGGGCACTAGAAAAATTACTGCATACTTCTTTTTACTCAAAGTCTATGTTAGTCAAAAACACAGCAAAAGCTGACCTCTAAAAAAATACATTTTTAAAAACATTGACGAAGTCACATTAATCAAGTACTTCCAACCCACACAGTTTTTATAATTTAAGGGTTCTTCTTTCCAATGCTTTTTAAAGATCAAAAATTTGTTGAACAATGGATTTTTGCCGATTTTTTAAATCGAAGCCCGTCTGAAGGCGGGGTTGGGTTGTAGAGGGATAATCTTGTCTGTTTGGAAGTGTGTAGTGGTCTTAATCGTGTTTAGAGCCCCTAGATTAGTTAAATTTGAGTGGTCGATTGCAGGTCGCATAATACCCTTTGTGTTTAGGATTTTCTATACAGCCGCCATCTTGGCCGCCATCTTGGTTTGAATAACCTTGTCTGTTTGGAAGTCTGTAGTGGTCTTAATCGTGTTTAGAGCCCCTAGATTAGTTAAATTTGAGTGGTCGATTGCAGGTCGCATAATACCCTTTGTGTTTAGGATTTTCTATACAGCCGCCATCTTGGCCGCCATCTTGGTTTGAATAACCTTGTCTGTTTGGAAGTCTGTAGTGGTCTTAATAGTAATTAGAGCCCCTAGATTAGTTAAATTTGAGTGGTCGATTGCAGGTCGCATAATACCGTTTATGTTTAGGATTTTCTATACAGTCGCCATCTTGGCCGCCATTTTGGTTTGAATAACATTGTCTGTTTGGAAGTCTGTAGTGGTCTTAATCGTGTTTAGAGCCCCAAGATTAGTTAAATTTGAGTAGTCGTTTGTAGGTCGCATAATACCCTTTGTGTTAAGGGTTTTCTATACAGCCGCCATCTTTGCCGCCATCTTGAATGTCTTGCGTCTCTTTGAAAATTTCGTCTATCAACCTTTAAATTCGGATTCAGCTGGATCGATTTAGTCTAATTCATATTTTGTTGATTTTATTTTCATTGTTTTACAAAAAATATCTCAAAATTACAATTTTATGCTTGCTTTCCTTAGTGGCAATACCGGATTAGGCCCTTTGGTCATGTCGGTTGGAGACCACTTCACTAAAATGCTAATAACTTTTTGGGGTTAACTCGGATCGTCTTGCACTCTTCTACAAAGTTGTTGGGCATTAAATTTCACATTAGAATCTCACGTTTGGCAAACTTTGGACGCTCGCAACGCCACCTACAGGGAGAATTACGAAACTGTGCCGATTCTCCATACATTTTGACGATTTTTCCCATACAAACTTCATGCCCGAGTATCAATGGGTTAATGTTGACCGATTTCGCTCAAATTTTGCACAGAGGCTTAGAATACCCTAGGGAACAGTTTTCGGCTTGTGGAGCGAGGTTTTGAAACATTTGCCCATATTCTGGGCACCCTAGTCCACACCCACGAATCTAGTAGAAGTCGACGGCGGTTATGGAAAGCATTAATGTAAAAAAATGCGAAACCTCGTCGTGCTTTCACATTTTTTTTCACCGGGGTGGTGGATAGTGTAACCGTTGGTCACAGTTCTTGAACGAACCTTCACTTTTTAATTTAATTCCCCAAAACACAACATCACACCCTACATTAGCAGCGAAGGGATTTTCGTACCGCTGCGAACAAGACCGTTCTTGACGGTGTCGCGTCGAGACGGCACCAATGGGTGGGATGGAAAATGGTGGTTTTCCCTCCAGGGAAAATAGGAGGGAGAAGTCTACCTGGTTCGCCGATCCCGAAGATCGGCCTCTTTTAATCTTCAGGCGTCCGTGTGTTCGGTTGAGTGTCCTTGAGTGTCAGTGTCGTCCTGTGCTGCACCCGCTACGCTTTCCTGGAGGAAGTGCCCGGCGGAAGTCAATCCGTTGGACCTCAACGGCACACGGGATCTGGTCAATCTAGGCTTGTAAGCGCGGCGGTGCCGTTGCCTACATTTAATCGTCAAAGACCCCTAGACCTCTGGCGCGGAACGCGCCATAAACATCAAGGAGGTTCCCCTCTCGGCGAGCCCAAATCGGTGGACTCCGGGGCTTGCCGATTCGTCAAAGAGGGAAGACGCCTGCCCGCGCGGAAGTTCAGCAACGCTCGCTCGACATCCAACCGCGGTTCCCAACCCAGCAGCTCAAGCGTTCCGGAAGCAACAACAGCCTACAACCGTTACGTGGCTGCAACGACCCCCCCCCCCTGGGAGTTCCGGCGGCACAGTCGAGTGCGCTCCTGTGACCGGCCATCGTAGAGGTAACGCCGAAGGCGTTCAGCCCGAGGACCAGCTGCAGCAGTACGGTACGTTGTCCCGGAGTTTGTTTTTACACGCCCACACCCACACACAAATACACGCTTCAATAAAAATTACTCGTTTTATGTTGAAAAGTGTGGTTCCGTGATTTTTATTACCCTATCCGTATTTACCTGAATCCGCCTAGTAGTTCGTGCCGACCCTGAGTGATGAGTAGTCAGTAGCTTAGGTCTACGACTACTTTTGAGTTGATGGTCTTTTGTCCTGGAAAGGACTGAGCTAGCCGTCCTTGATAACTGACCAAAGTCATAAGTTTCATTGTTCCGCTAAGCATCGTTCTCGCATGGTTGTTGTTGTTAATTCATTTATTTCTGGCAGCTTTAATCTCGCATGGTGAGTTTCAATATTCTTTTCAAACTTTTCAAGTTAAATAGGCAATTCTTGTTTCAACTATCAGTTGTTTAAAAAACGATCATCTTTCGAACCAGTTGTTTTTTCTGTGATTAAAGACATTATTTTGTTCCCCCCTCCAGGTTTTAATTGGTTCGTCGCACCGCTGCTGGAAGTGTTGCATTCCTCTTGAAGGACTGCTTCCTCCAAACGGGATGTTGTTGCTGTGGGTGCCGCGGCCGTTCAACATGCGTCGGGACAATGTCGATGGGTGATCGATGTTCCGCTGGTCAAAGGCTGGTGCTAGGAGTACTGCTCGTCGGGAAATCAGTTGAAATCTTCTTGGTTACGTGCTGAACGCGTTCAAATACCGCAAGCCGCAGGTGCAGAAGAAGCAGTACCAGTTCCGTTCGCTCAGCGCGACTCAGTTCTTCCAAGCATCGACTCTGCCTGGTATAATTTGCTTAACCTGAACAGTTTTCATTTGGATCGCGATTTTAATGTAAAACTTATAAAGACGTTTACTAAAAAGGATTGTGAGGTGCGATTCGTAGATGCTTGTGCCGGGGAATTGTGCTTTTATTCATCATGCGCAAAGTCAAGTTGTGAAATAAAATAAATATAAATAAAAAATCTATTCTAACATGATAGCGAGAACATCACTTAAACAATAATTTTGTATATTTATTATTATTTTTTCATTAGGCATATTTTTTAAATAAGGGGCAAGTACTTGTACTTCGACTGACACCATATTAACAAATCAAACTTCCGTCCGATACCGAATGTGGGGTGACCTGTTAAGTTTCAGTAGAAGCGGTTTGCTCCTTGCCGAAGCACAATTCCATAAGCAGCTTCTAGGATGATGTCCAAGTTCTTCGACGCAATCGCGAAGAAAAATCAGAGAGAGAACGTTGCCAGCGAGGACGTGCTGAGCACCTGAGCCGGCGCCGGTTCGGTATTGATGAGATAATTGTTGCTGATTTGTTCGAACATTTGATCAAAAAAGTTTTTTTGCGGCACCTCTTTTTGACGAACATTTCTGTTGGCACCTTTTGGTTCCTTGGATTAGCCATGGATATTTTCATAGTGTAATAGTGAGTTATCTAAGCCCGAGCTCACGCACACTAGCACTCCATTTGTTTTGCTGGCGGGTACAAAATTTAACCTCAATGTTTTTCGTGTACGTTCACGCAATACATGCGCACGTAGATAACTCTATGAACAGGGCAGCTACCACCACGCAGCGCCACCAGCGTAAAGGCTAGTACGCTGATCGGAAGGAAAGGGGTCAAGAAATGGCTTTACGAACAGCAGAACAAAGGAGAGGGAGCGATTTCTTGGGGCTTTTCTTCACCCTCTCTGGCTTGCTTTAGCTGCCGCTGCTGCTCAATTGATTTTTTTCTTGACCGGTTCCTTCCGAAGTGCGTATACCGCTTAAAAGAGCATCTTTTATTACGTAACGCTGTTGGTGGTGTAGGTTGAGGGGGTGGGAGGTTCGAACGAGTTAAGTATTTTTAAATCCAAATTTTAGCGTTACGTAATAAAAGAAGTGTACCTAAATGAGCAGGCATTCGTTGGTTGGTTTCTAGCCGAGTTCTAACACAGTTTCCATTTTCTTATAGATACATAAATGTAGTGACATTCTAGCAGGATTCTTACAGAACCAGCTCTGCTATAATATTTCGTGCCTGGGCAACGTTATTGCTTCACCGAGTAACAGCATTAAACTTTTTTTAGTTCAACTAAAGTTCAACTTTAGTTATTTATCAACCCACACCAACAACTGCGTTACGTAATAAAAGAATGCTCTTTTACGCTGCGTCCCAGATACGAGATTTTCTTACAGAATTGGTTCTGTAAGAATCCTGCTAGAATGATTCTAGCAGCCTTGTCAGAATTCTGTAAGAATTTTGCAAGAATTTTCTAGTAGAAAAATACTGCTCACTGATTGGCTGGTGTGCTTTCGGCTCGAGACGAGAAGCTCCCAGCGCGTGTGCTTACCTCGCGAGCGCCGTCGTACGAAAGAGGCCGATTGCTTGCTCGGCCGACACACGTCGCGGTTGAGTGAGAGCCACCGTTTGCTGAGAGCCAAAGACTGGCTCTCACGGTGAGTGTCACTCAGTTGTGACATTAGGCAGTAGAGCTCGCTCCTGGCACACGACAGTAGAGCCCTCACAGTGATTGCTCAATATTATGCCCCACATCCCCCTTCGTCATTTAAAAATAAACTCACGGCTTGCTATTTATGTATTTATTAAAAAAAAAAAATGAAGGAATTCTGTCGGTCAACCAGAGACCCTTCGTCATTTAAAAATAAACTCACGGCTTGCTATTTATGTATTTATTAAAAAAAAAAATGAAGGAATTCTGTCGGTCAACCAGAGAAATGTAAGAAAAGTTCAATCAAAGTATTATTTAATTCAAAGAGGATAGAAATTGGTGCGAAATAATTACTTCCCGTATTCCATTTCGATCAGGCGGACGTAATCCTGGAGATACGCTGGAACTTTTGTGGCTCGTTTTGAGTGCGTCTGGACATCCGCCTGTTCTTCTAGCGTTTCAGAAGGCTGCAACTGTACGGTCGGTTCCTGCGGTATCGGTCCTGGCAACCTAGAACCAGACTTCGGATCCCGCCAGACCTTCACCTTCCGAGTGAG
The DNA here is from genome assembly GCF_015732765.1 of Culex quinquefasciatus. Taxonomy (NCBI): domain Eukaryota; kingdom Metazoa; phylum Arthropoda; class Insecta; order Diptera; family Culicidae; genus Culex; species Culex quinquefasciatus. Next base: position 108,163,225 of record NC_051862.1, read on the forward strand.
CGATACATGTCGCTTAAGGAGCTTACCTTTCTCGTCCGACAACACGAGGTTCCCGTTTGACTGCTTGTGGACAGTGTATCTGGTCGGATCGAACCGACTGTCGCCTTTGGCACGGTTTTGCCTTTCGACGACCACGGTATCACCAGGCATTACGCGGCACTCCCTGGCACCCCTACGGTTGTCCTCACGATGTTTCGCCATCTGCTTCGCTCTTTGATCGCGCTCCTCGATGAGCTCATCGTTGCGCGCAACGGTGCTGTCCAGCAATGGTAGTCCCCGGCGTATCTTGCGTCCATTCATAACCTCCTCTGGAGGAACCTTTGTCACGGCGTGCTGAGCGGAGTTGTGAGCTTTAATCGCGGCCTGCAGCTCAACCATGTAGTTCGTTTGGTTCGCTACAGCGGAGGCCATGGCCTTATTCACGAGTTTCATATAGCATTCCACCATACCATTTTGCTGAGGGAACAGCGGTGTTGAGAAGATGGCATTGATTCCGTGGTCCGTGCAGTAACGTTTATAATCTTCGCCATTGAAGGGGGGGCCGTTGTCCGATTTGATGTTCTTTGGAAACCCCTCTTTGTCGAAAATCTCGAGGACCTTTTTGGTGAAGTGGAAGCTGGTCGATTTAACACCTCGAGCGATTAAGTACCGCGATCTGTAATCGACTAGCAGAAGTATGTAGATACCTCCAAATTTCAGATACGGTCCATTGAAGTCGAGGGCAACTGTGTCCCACACGGCAGATGGAATAGCGATTCTCTCCATCGGTGTAGGTTTTTCTGGTCGTCCGTTGGTCACGCACGTTGCACATGACTCGGCCCAATCCTCAGCCTCCTTTGCCATCCCTGGCCACCAGACGCGAGCTCGCAAAATGCTTTTCAGCTTTGCTGATGATGGATGGCCCTCGTGCGCCACTTCCAGAGTTTGATTCCGCAGTGACTCCGGCATGACGACGCATCCTGTCTTGATTAGCAAACCATTCTTCACGTGAAGGTCATCACCGACTGCTTGAAATCTGCGCAACTGTTTAGGCCAATCTCCGGTCTCGAGAGCACGCATCACCTTGGTCAACGTAGGATCCTGTGCGGTTGCGATCTTAATCGCATCTTCTGTCAGAAATCCGGCGTTGCTGGATTCGATTGCTGCGATTTCCCAGGGATTGGCGGACTCGTCAAAGGGATCGTCTAGGCCTTCGTATAATCGAGATGACGGATCAGCGATGTTAAACTTACCCTCGACGTAATCGACCGTGATTCTGTATGGGCTGAGACGCAACGCCCAGCCGTCCGCACGCGTTAGTGCTCGCTTCGAGTCTTCCCTTGACCTGTTCAGTATGAAAGCGACACCTTTTGCGTCTGTACGCAAGGTGAAACTTCTTCCCAGCAGATAATACGAGAAGTATTCAACCGCTCAGACCGCGCCCAATGCTTCTCGTTGATTCTGGGCGTATCGTCTTTCTGCTGGCGTCAACGCTTTCGATGCAAAACTGATGATCCGTGGGGTTCGTTCCGAATTCTCCTGCACTAAAACCGCCCCAAGCGCTACCGGGGATGCGTCCGTGTAGAGAACGGTTCTGTCCGATTCGCAAAAGTAGCCCAGCGCTAGCGTACAGTCGGCGATGCGCGATTTCGTTGCCTCAAAAGCCGCAGATTGCTCCGCTTCCCACTTCCAGGTCTTCGTTGTCGCGACCTTCCACAGCGAGCTTGTCAATTCAGCGAAGTTTTGAATGTAAGGGCTAACAAACGAGGCTAGACCAAGGAAGCTTCGGAGCTCAGATGAGGTTTTTGGCTGACGGAACTGGTTGATGTGCTTGATCTTGGCCTCATCAATGTGAAAGCCATTTTCGTCCAACTCATGACCCAAGAACTTCACACGCACCTTATCAAATTCGCACTTGGCCTCGTTGAGAGTCAAGTTGTTCGCCCTTAGCACTCGAAGCACCTCCGAAACCGTCTTGTGAAGCTCCTCCAGACTCTCGCCGTAAATCAAAATATCGTCGATATAGATAATTACGTTGCAAATCTCTTTGAAAATCCGCATCATTTCACGCTGGAAAACCTCCGGGGCGCAGTTGACGCCAAACATCAAACGAGTGAATCTGTACATCCCACATTCCGACAGAAAAGTGGTTAGGTCCCTGGACTCCTTGGCCAACTCGAGATGATAAAAGGCGCTGGTCAGATCAAGCTTCGTGAAGACTTTAGCTCCGCTTAGTTTGGACTTCATTTCCTGGATCAGGGGAAGTCGGAAATACTCCCGCTTGATGGCCTTATTGGGGCCCTTCATGTTGACCACAAGACGGAAGTCATCCTTCCCTTTAAATAAAAGAAAAAAGAAGAAGAACGGTGTTGAAGGACGGGCCGCCCAATCCAAGAACTAGCTGTGTTACCTTTAGCAACGGCGGACATGCCGCTTATCCAGTTCGGCGCGGTGGTGACCTTTTCGATGATCCCACGGTTTTCCATCTCCTGCAGCCTTAATCTTGCCGCGTCGCGAAACGCTGCCGGAACGTTGTAGTATGCGTTCCTCTCAGGCGGTACCGACTCGTCCAAACTGAATCTGACTTTCACACCTGGCATTTTCGGGAAGATACCTTCCGAGCAAGCAGATTCACAAGCGTTCACAGTTGGCGCGATTCTTAACAAGGATAGGTCAGCTGCGGTGCTTCGCCCCACGAGCGAACGCTGTCCTCTTGGCACCACGACAAATTCGGCTTCAGCCTGGGTGTTATTATCACGGTCACAGGTAGAAATGGTCGCGCGGAACCGACATTCGACCTTCAGGGGGTTCTCTGCGGCGTACGCTCGCAAGCTTGTCCAGCCCGTCGTCTTCAACCCGTTGAACACAACCAGTCCCTTTTCCGAATCGCTCTGTAACTCAAGCCAGTCTTTGCCACCGATGATGTTTGCGTCGGCTCCCGTGTCTATTAGGAACCGGATTGGTCTGGATGAGCCGATCTGGCAATCAACCAACACATCTTCCATGGTCAGGGTGTTGACCATCTGTCAGAAAGGAAGGAAAACAAAATGCAATTCCAGAGTTCAACAAAACCAAAGGATAACTTTATCCATTTTATTAGAAATTAAGACAAAACAATAGTATGATAACAGTTCAACCGAATAAGAATGAATATTTTAAGAATTCATACCTCTTCTTTCTGTTCTTTGTTTGCGTCGACATCGTCATCGACGTTGCTGATTTCCTTCTCCCGGCAGACGACTGCGAAGTGATCCGGCTGTCCACATTTGATGCACTTGCGTCCAATTGCCGGGCACCCCAGACCGTTGTGATTACGACGGCCGCACCGGGAGCACTTCGGAATTGCTTCGAACTTCATGTTGCGATATCGGCTCGAACTCGAACGGCCTGCGTCAGCTGGCACGACGGGACTTGCCGGCGGTTGCAGTGGTGCGCCTGGGAGGACGCATTGCTCTGTTGGACGAGGGCTGTCTAACGCGGCTGCGATGGTCGCCAGCGTCTTTTCCATCTGGGTGATCCTGGACTCCAGGTCCGTTGGTGGATTGCGATGATTGCCTTGGTCATGTTCGGTGTCGCCAACCGCCTTCAAAGTTTCTCCTCCATTAGCATCAGCGTTGACCCCGGGCGAGTTTTGGTCACTTCCGCTTGCGCTTGCCACTCCTGGCGGCGCAATGATCTCCTCTTCGGCCCCACTTCTGTCACTCTCGGACGTTTCCTGATAGTCCTCGTCATCATCGAATTGCGAGAAGTAATCGTCAGTATCCGAGTCTGACGACCGGGACGAGACGGAAGCGTCGTCTTCATCGTCCACGGGGCGGACACGTACGTACCGGCCAGACATTTTCTGTGGCAAAGTAAGAAAGATTTGTTAAGACCCTTGAACAAACTCTTCCGTGGTAGATGTGCCTGCCCAGAGAATCATTCAAAATCAACGCACTTGTGCTTAAGGACATCCTTTCATATTCGCCTGGAAATTTCAGGATTCCACCAGTTTTCTACTTGTTGGCGTTCCTCCGAGGACCGCCACACAAGCAGGATCTGCCCCAAGCGTCTCACTTGGGGTTAACGGGATTCCACCCGTTTTCTACTTGTTGGCGTTCCTCCGAGGAACGCCACACAAGCAGGATCTGCCCCAAGCGTCTCACTTGGGGTTTGCGGGATTCCACCCGTTTTCTACTTGTTGGCGTTCCTCCGAGGAACGCCACACAAGAGGATCTGCCCCAAGCGTCTCACTTGGGGTTTGCGGGATTCCACCCGTTTTCTACTTGTTGGCGTTCCTCCGAGGAACGCCACACAAGCAGGATCTGCCCCAAGCGTCTCACTTGGGGTTTACGGGATTCCACCCGTTTCCTACTTGTTGGCGTTCCTCCGAGGAACGCCACACAAGCAGGATCTGCCCCAAGCGTCTCACTTGGGGTTTGCGGGATTCCACCCGTTTTCTACTTGTTGGCGTTCCTCCGAGGAACGCCACACAAGCAGGATCTGCCCCAAGCGTCTCACTTGGGGTTTACGGGATTCCACCCGTTTTCTACTTGTTGGCGTTCCTCCGAGGAACGCCACACAAGCAGGATCTGCCCCAAGCGTCTCACTTGGGGTTTGCGGGATTCCACCCGTTTTCTACTTGTTGGCGTTCCTCCGAGGAACGCCACACAAGCAGGATCTGCCCCAAGCGTCTCACTTGGGGTTTACGGGATTCCACCCGTTTTCTACTTGTTGGCGTTCCTCCGAGGAACGCCACACAAGCAGGATCTGCCCCAAGCGTCTCACTTGGGGTTTGCGGGATTCCACCCGTTTTCTACTTGTTGCACAAGCTAAACGAGCCCCAAGCGTTGGAGTTTGCGGAGTTTGCTCATCGTTTTGGTCAAGCTTGCGCAACACACTCGCGCCCACACACACTCTATCATACACACACATGTTAAAAGTTGCAGAAATTGAATTTGTAATCGGCCGCAGCGTCCCTTGATCTCCTAACACGCACACACACACACACACACACACACCCTCATACACACTCACACACACACATAATAAAAGTCACAAATTGAATTTGTACTCGGCCGCAGCGTCCCTAACACGCACACATACGCACGCACACACCCTTATACACACTCACACACACACACATGTTTAAAATTGCAGAAATTGAATTTGTACTCGGCCGCAGCATCCTTTGATTTCCTGACACGCACACAGGCGCACACGAACCCTCGGAAGAGATGAAGAAAACGAATTAGCTGTCCCCCTTTTTCCAGGCACTTGATTTTCACTGCTCTCTCTGGGCACAACACTAAATCAACACGATTTTCTTTTAGGTGGGAGCTTCTCGTAAAGATACAATCTTTTACGCTGAATGGTCAACGAAAAGAAAACACTGTCACGGTCGCCATTTGTGCTTTCGGCTCGAGACGAGAAGCTCCCAGCGCGTGTGCTTACCTCGCGAGCGCCGTCGTACGAAAGAGGCCGATTGCTTGCTCGGCCGACACACGTCGCGGTTGAGTGAGAGCCACCGTTTGCTGAGAGCCAAAGACTGGCTCTCACGGTGAGTGTCACTCAGTTGTGACATTAGGCAGTAGAGCTCGCTCCTGGCACACGACAGTAGAGCCCTCACAGTGATTGCTCAATATTATGCCCCACAGCTGGTGTTTTACCGGTTCAAATCATGTTGCAACAAGATTAATTTTTGCCCATTTGAACAAGATGGACGTTTTTCGCGAATAAAAAAAACCCTGCACTCTTCAAATTGCCATACCGTTTGAAAGTAAAAATCAAACTGATATTATGCTGCTTTAGAAGTGGCAACACCGGATGTCCATCCCAGAAGGTCGATCTCCACGGACACACCATCGCAGGTAACATCACTCCCACAATTTCGGCATACTTTGCGAATAGATTTAGGCATGATGAAACTTAACCACATTTTCCGCTTTTTGCAGGCATGTCCCTGCAGTCTTGGCGACATCCAGACCTCGGATCTGGAGTCCGGATTCTCCCCTCGGCATCATTGGCCACGACATCGCTACTCGCTACTCGAACAGCAGAGAAAGCAAAGTGTGCTACCGAAGAATGAACAGCCGCCTCCATTGAGTATTAAAGAGTGATGTGACCGTTAGTGTGACCGGCATTAATGTGGAAAGTTACTTGTAATAAACAAAGAAATAAATTTTGTTCGAAATGAAATTTTAATTAGCTTAAATTTATTCCACAATAAAATTCCGACAAAATTCTAGCAGGATTCTAGCAGAAAATTTTGCCGTCTCATTATGGCAAAATTCTTACAGAATTCTAGCAGGATGGCCTGTCAGAATAGTTCTAGCAGCATTCTAGCAGGGTTCTAACAAAACCGGTTACTTTCACCGGATCCCAGTTAACTCAATCCGAATTCTGAAACGGAATCTAATTAGAATCGTATACAAATTCCGTTTCAAACGCAACAACCGGTTCCGTGTTCGAACCGGTTGTTGCGTTTGAAACGGAATTTGTATACGATTCTAATTAGATTCCGTTTCAGAATTCGGATTGATTTGACTGGGATTCTGCTAGAACCGGTTATTGCATTTGAGCTAGAATTCTCTGAGAATTCTCGCAAAGATCTAGGAAGATGATGGCAGCGTTCTAGTAAGAATAGTTTTGCTCTGCTAGAATTCTGTAAGAATCCTGCGAGAACGCCGTGACTGGGGTGGTGGTATAGCTGCCTCGTTTATTACACTGTGAAAATATCCAGGATTACTACACAAAAGTGTGTAATCATACTTGAACCTACTGCCCAGTCCACTCAATCGGAATTCTGAAACGGAATTCAGTTCGGTTGTTGCGTTTGAAACGGAATACTTAAACGATTCGAATTTAATTCCGATTGAGTTGACTGGGAGTACCACGGGTATGAATTTTCAAGTAATTTCAATATGGCGACTTGCATCAGAAGAAAGTGAGGCATTTTCGCTAGTTCTAACTGCTCTGTGTTTTGCGTGCACGTCCGCAAACATCGACCACACACATACTAATACAAAGCGCCACAAAGAGGCAAAAGGTAATTACGAATATTTTTTGCACTTTCTTTTCGGTATTGCAAAAACAAATAAAAAAAAATACTTAAAAGTATAGTCTGATTCAATTTTCGTTGCTGTTTTGTTCGAACATCAATATGGCGACTTGTATCAGAAGAAAATGAGGCATTTTCGCTAGTTTTAACTGTTCTGTGTTCTGCGTGCACATCCGCAAACATCGACCACACACATACTAATACAAAGCGCCACCAAGAGAGTTATCTAGGCCAGATCTCACGCACACTAGCTTACCATTTGTTTTTGCTGGCGACCACAAATTTTAACCTAAAAATCCATCGTGTACGTACACGCAATACATGCGCACGTAGATAGGTCTAGAGGCAAAAGGTAATTACGAATATTTTTGGCACTTTCGTTTCGGTTTTGCAAAACAATTAACAACACTAACTTTTAAGTATAGTTTGACTCAAACTTTGTTGCTGATTTGTTCGAAAATTTGATCAAAAAAAAAAAAAGTTTTTTTGCAGCACCTCTTTTGAACGGACATTTCTGTTGCCACCTTTTGGTTCCTTAAATTAGCCATAGATATTTTCACAGCGTAATAAACAGGGCATCTACCACCACGCAGCGCCACACTGAAAGCCCGACCATGGTAATTTTAAAAAACATTTGTTAAAAATGCTGCTTATTAAATTAACTGTGGCTTTTTGGTAAAAGTAAACGCAAATATGGTAAAATGTACCATGCTTCCACAAAATTGCATGGTAGCAATTACAAAATCATTATCATTTTCTCCGTATTGGAGGGTTAAAATTACTATACCGCTCACGACATAGTAAAACTGACTGCGTTAATTAGTCAATCCAAGCACAGAATGTTTCTAGCAAAAATACGTCGGTGCGTGTTCTCAATTTAACCCTTTAATATGGTAGCAACTACCATGGTTGGGTTTTCAGTTTACCAGCGTAAAGAGCATTATTTTATTACGTAACGCAGTTGGTGGTGTACACACACTTTTGCGTTAATTTCAAACTGCCGAAATAAACAACCGTATACGAGAGAGGCGTATTAACGTATTTGGGCACATACTATATCTCGGATTGGTTTTCAAAAATACGTAAGAGCCAATGGTAAACAAAGCATTTTTTGCCTTGGTATCCGACCCACTTACGAAAAACCAATTTCAAAAATGCTTGAGATTGTTCATCTACACGTCTTCCAAGTGACCCATACTAAAAATGAATGAAATTTTAATACAATTTGGAGAAAAACGAATATTAATGTCGGAGATCACGATGGCTCTTACGGCTTTTTGAAAACTCACCCGAGATATATACTATATATACTAAGACAATTCGAATTTAATTCCGATTGAGTTGACTGGGTGGTACAGCGTAAAAGAGCATTATTTTATTACGTAACGCAGTTGGAGATGTGGGTTGAGGGCGTGGGGGGTTCGAACGAGTTATATATATATACGATATATATTATTTTTTGATCAAATTTTCGTTAAAATCAGCAACAATTTCAACTTTGATAGTCAAACTATACTTAAAAGCTAGTTTTGTCATTTGTTTTTGCAAAACCGAAACGAAAATGCCAAAAATATTCGTAATTACCTTTTGCCTCTTGGTAGCGCTTTGTATTAGTATGTGTGTGGTCGATGTTTGCGGAGGTGTACGCAGAACACAGAACAGTTACAACTAACGAAAATGCCTCACCTTCTTCTGATACAAGTCGCCATATTGATGTTCGAACAAATCAGCAACGAAAATTGAATCAGACTATACTTTAAAGTTAGTTTTTTTATTTGTTTTTGCAAAACCGAAAAGAAAGTGCCAAAAATATTCGTAATTACCTTTTGCCTCTTTGTGGCGCTTTGTATTAGTATGTGTGTGGTCGATGTTTGCGGACGTGCACGCAAAACACAGAGCAGTTAGAACTAGCGAAAATGCCTCACTTTCTTCTGATGCAAGTCGCCATATTGAAATTACTTGAAAATTCATACCCGTGGTACTACCCAGTCAGCTCAATCGGAATTAAAATCGAATCGTTTAAGTATTCCGTTTCAAACGCAACAACCGAACTGAATTCCGTTTTAGAATCCGATTGAGTAACGTAACACAGTTGGTGGTGTGGGTTGAGGAGGTGGGAGGCAAAAAAGGCTTTGTTTACCATTGGCTCTTACGTATTTTTGAAAACTAATCCGAGATATAGTATGTGCCCAAATACGTCAATACGCCTCTCTCGTATACGGTTGTTAATTTCGGCAGAAGTGGAGGCAGTTTGAAACTAACACAAAAGTGTGTGTACACCACCAACTGCGTTACGTAATAAAATAATGAAAATAATGCTCTTTTACGCTGGTGGCGCTGCCCTGTTTATTACACTGTGAAAATATCTATGGCTAATCTAAGGAACCAAAAGGTGGCAACAGAAATGTCCGTTCAAAAGAGGTGCTGCAAAAAAACGTATTATTTTTTTATCAAATTTTCGAACAAATCAGCAACAATTACAAGTGTGATAATCAAACTATACTTAAAAGTTAGTTTTGTTATTTGTTTTTGCAAAACCGAAGCGAAAGTGCCAAAAATATTCGTAATTACCTTTTGCCTCTTGGTGGCGCTTTGTATTAATATGTGTGTGGTCGATGTTTGCGGATGTGCACGCAGAACACAGAACAGTTAAAACTAGCAAAAATGCCTCACTTTCTTCTGATACAAGTTGCCGCATTCTTTTATTACGTAACGCAGTTGGTGGTGGTCGCCATATTGAAATTACTTGAATATTCATACCCGTGGTACTACCCAGTCAACTCAATCGGAATTAAATTCAAATCGTTTAAGTATTCCGTTTCAAACGCAACAACCGAACTGAATTCCGTTTCAGAATTCCGATTGAGTTGACTGGGCAGTAGGTTCAAGTAGGATTACACACTTTTGTGTAATCATATGGTACGTTCGTTTGAAATGCAGGTGTGGCACTGAGTGCCGCACTCGTCGGTGCTAGTTTTGGTTCAATCGAACGTCATTTGTCAGTGCGCGTGGAACTCGAATGAAACTGAAAAAATATTGAGTGCGGCACTAGAGTTTCAGTTCCAACATGGCGGCGAAACTCGTGCGGAACTAGCGCGAGTTTTTTCAAAGAAACACTTTGACAGCTCTGAGTGCGGCACTCAGTGTGAAACTAGCCATCAAACGAACGTACCAATAGTTGAACTAAAAAAAGTTTAATGCTGTTACTCGGTGAAGCAATAACGTTGCCCAGGCACGAAATATTTTAGAAGAGCTGGTTCTGTAAGAATCCTGCTAGAATGTCGCTACATTTCTGTTAGAATTCTATAAGAAAATGGAAACTCCCAGTCATGACGTTCTAGCAGGATTCTAACAGAGTTCTTACAGAGCTTGATATTCTTACAGCATTCTAGCAGAAATGTTCCACCATTCTAGCAGGATTCTGACAGAACCAGCTCTGCTAGAATATTTCGTGACTGGGCTGTGTTAGAACTTGGCTAGAAACCAACCAACGAATGCCTGCTCATTAAGGTACACTTCTTTTATTACGTAACGCTAAAATTTGTATTTTTTGACCCCCTTGCCCTTCGTTTAAAATGTCCATACAAATTTCTAAAAAATACTTAACTCGTTCGAACTTCCCACCCCCTCAACCCACACCACCAACGTCGTTATGTAATAAAAGAAAACAAATACTTAACTCGTTCGAACTTCCCACCCCCTCAACCCACACCACCAACGTCGTTATGTAATAAAAGAATTCTCTTTTACGGTGGTGGCGCTGCGTGGTGGTAGCTGCCGTGTTTATCACACTATGAAAATATCTACACTGAAACCAAGGGGCTGGAAACTCTAATATTTCTTTAAAATACTGAGTATATTAACGATATTCCAGTATACTTGTTAGTATACTAACCGAAAAGCAATAAACTGTTAGTATATTAAGATACTCTCAGTATATTGGTAAGTATACTGGCGATATGTAAAGGAAATAATAAGTATACTAACATATATTTTGATATACTGGTTGACATAATAATTATAGCTCTATGAGTTTCCAACCCCTTGACTGAAACTAAAATCATGATTGATTTTATATGTCCTCTGCACATATCCAATCTTCAAATTGGCATAATAAAAATTATGACACATCATATTAATCCTTATATGCTTTACACATATTTTTTACAAACAATCTTCTTAGATTTTATATGCGTACGCATATAACTGATTTTTTCTCCTGTTCGTTAAAAACTATTGTTTATTCAAGTATGCTTTGTGAGCTCCGCATATAACGTTTATATGCGAGACACTATAGATTTTTGCAGAATGCTTTTTTTCATGAAACTTATATGCAAGGCTCACAGCAATTATGAATGTGTGCCCAAATGTGTACAAAACCGTTTGCGCGTGTGTGTCAGTGTGTCAGCCAGCAGCAACAGCCGTGGTTCATTTTGTGAAACTGCGATCAATCGGCGGGCCACAAATTTGATTCCGCGCAACGAGATGCCAGACGGTTCCGGCACGAAGGTGGTCCAGATGCAGAGCCTGTTTGGCCACATCGGCCAGGTTAACGAAATCCGCCTGTATCCGACGTTCCGACGTGTGTCCTGTTTGGTGGTGTCCTGGGTTAGCCGCGATTACTTTGAGAGCAGCAAAAGGAGATTACCGTCAACGGGACGCTGGTTGCCGGACGCTGTTGCAACCGGAGGTGGTGAACCGCATCGTTGGAATGTTTCCGACCCAGGTTCGTAGAAGAAATCTGTGTGGTGTGGTGCAAAACGATGATGAACGTTTTTTTTTAGCAGATAGTGAAAACGATCGTTAAAAACCTGGACAAAACCAATCTTCTGTCGCGAAAAAGATTATGAAGAAGCGTCGCACTTTGCTCGAGCTGGACGTCAAGTCGGAGAATCTAATGGACCACTTCAAGCACCCGGTATGTCAAGGGCACGCGGTGTGCAAAAAAACGGGAATCAAGAGGCAGGGCTCGGAGTTCCGCGGATACCGGCCGGGAGCAAAAAGCAACGCGGCAACCGCTCTAACTCATCCCGGAAATTGCCCCATTCGAAGCGATCTTCCCCAGAAACAAACAGCCACTCCCGTTCGGGGGAAAACACCGCAAGTGCTGAAGTCCGGCCATCATACACGCTTACCAGGGGAACTCAAATTTGAGTGGATCCAAGCAAAACGGCGCAAACCGTAGTCATACAAATTTGATATCGAGTACCCGAACTTAATTTTAACATGGTGGAGCCGATGTCAAATTTGACATGCGCTGGGTACCGGAAAAATCCTCCGGGAAAGCAGAAAAACGGTTCCGGGGGACGGATATCGGTTCGGAATGATAGGTAAAAGGAAATTGTCTTTCTGGGTTAGTTTTTGGATGATTGTATTCAAATTTTAATCTAATTAAATTATCATTTTCATTATTCATTATCATTTCAGCACTTGGTGCAACGGTTCCAGCGACTACAGGTGGACGAGGCCAACCTCCTGTGGCCGAATGGTTACGGGTTTTGCCTCCTAAGCGGAAAGTCATGGGTTCTTCTCAGGGTGGCAGCCTTAGGTTTAAGTTCAGAGGTAGCAGCAACCGTATGAGTATAAAACGGTTGCTTCACGTGCTCTTCTAGCATGTGATCAATCTTGGGATATTCCTTTGCGCCTCTTCCCAAAATACTTTCCTTGTGTCTTCGCATGTAAATAATGCCCAGCCGATCGGTATTGCACTGCAGTCCAGTCGCATTGTCCAGATCAAAGCAAAGGGAACACCGCAAGAGTAGCACCGCAAAAAGACAATTGTCTTTACAAGACCCCGCGCGGCAAATAATAGCTGCTGGGAAGAGCTTGAAAAATGACACGAAAAAATTGTCACCGCGGTTCTAGCGATACATAGCGGACAAGGCACAAGGAACGGAGTTTACAGCATCTGGATAGAACAGAACTTTTCCTCTCAATAGGAACTGTGTTATAGATCTGGAAATGCTTAATAACAGTAAAAATGGGTAACACGATACAATAGTCCTTGTAATCAGGATTCCGTGTCTTAATACTCAAACAGAAAAAAAAAAACAGGTGGACGAGAACTAGCGAGTGATACTTGCCAGCGGCCGGATGATGCTCTTGTGGAGCGGATCGCCGGGGACGATCCGCCAGTGGTGAAAGACATCGAACGAATCGCTAGAGGGGATGAATGCTTTGCTGGTGTAGAGGGAGGAATCGGAGATAGGTGCGTCTTGGGTGATGTGGCCACGTCGCCGGCGAGGACGGTGTACACGAAGGAAACGCAAGCGGTGGGGTGTGACCATGACAAAGGCAGAGTAGGCGATTCGGCGGGTGGTTGGCCATCTCCGCGATGGAGCGGTTCCTGGGCGATGATGATGGGATTTGAACTTTACGTTCCGGATGGGTTCTTCGCAAAGTGGTCCTTCGCGCGTGTCCCACTAGATGCCTTGCATGATGGAATCTTTGACGGCGCCGAGCAGGGTTTTGTCCACTCAACTTTAAGGCTGGAGTTACTTTGGGAGAGGTTGAGTGGAAGATCATTCCACGGCGGGGAAGGCATACTTTGTTTGTTTCCGCAAGGGTTCTTCCAAATGTATTCCTGATCCGGGCGCCGCCTCAATGGCAAAGCTCAGATCGTTGCGGAACTCGTGGGAGCATGCACTTTCCATCAGCTCCTCTTCGGCGTCGACAGTCGAGATCGAACCGTATCTGCGGTTCCGCAAACGGCGCAGTGGATATTTTCGAGCCAGTTACATGAATCAGCTTTGGAGCCGGCGGCTTGGTTAACGGTTTGAACGCGTTTGTGGAACTGGCTGTGAAGATGGCCTTCGGTGGCTTGGAAGAAGTAAAAGTAGTCGGAAGTTTCGCAGTGCAGCGTCTGCACGATGACGCTCTGCAAAAAGTTGCTGTCCTGCAGCGGTTGACCGACGTCGGCAGTTAGAGTTGGCTCTGGCGATTCCGTGATCGGTTCGGCTTGCTCGTCCAACGGAGCAGCTGGTTCCGACGATGGTTCCGTAATCTTCTTGCTCGCTACCTTCTCCCTACGCTCTGTAAGCTGCTCGAGGGGCTGGACAAAAATGTTCTCCGGGCAGTCCATTCCGTCGACGAGTTCTTGCCGTTCGCGATCGATGATGCTGTTAATTCTGGCCGAATCGGCAACGAGCTGGTGAGGATACTGTTGCCTGCCGGCCTTTGGGATCGTACAGCTTAGATGTCGGTGGACCATCGGCGATATCGTCCGAGGTCAGCACGAGTATTATCGAGGTCTTTTCACAGCGCATCAGCTGAAAAGTAACGTACTCTCCGTTAAAGGTTCTTCTGGAAGTCTTCCTGCTGCTTTTAGTTCTGAAAGACCTTGAAGTTCATATACGCTTAGAGATATCACGCCTTGTACACGTTTGGGTCGTGCTTGCTGGCCTTTCTCGTAGCACGCGAGACGCACGTAGTCGTCAGTTTCGTTTTCCTCCGTTTTCCTCCGTCTCGCATACCTCCGGCCATCGCTGTGAGTTCCATATCGAGCAGGTCACGCGTCGTCTGCGCCAACTCGTACTCGCCGTGGTGAACTGCGAGACTCGTCCTGTATAACGACCCGTCCTGCGTGTCTTCGTGATCAACTTGACCAACTCGTGCAGTCCTGCCGAATCGCGCAAGCCTCATGCCCACCTTGCTCTAACCTTTGCTGCCGAGCACCTCGCCACTGTCGTATACTCGTACATTTGCAGAACATCTTCTTAAAACTTTTCCTACAAATAAAATTAAATAAAAATTGGAAAATTAGTGCAACTAACAAAATTTACATTTTCTTTGGTTGTGTTGGAAAGGTGTCCCGAATAAATAGATCTAAATCCGCATGATCTGGTTGTTGGGATCTAGCAAGCTGTGGAGTTGGACCGATCGTAGTTAACTTAATTAGTAAAGACAATTGAATAAAACGTTCTGTACTTGAACTTCTTATAAACCAGTCGCCTAGTTATTTCGCTCTCCGACAGGTTATGGGCCTGCACCTGTAACCAGGCGACGAAACAAACATCAAGAAGTTTTTTCACGAAGAAAATTTTAAAGACCCCCACTGAAGATGGACCGGATTGAAGTGGTGAAGCTAAATGGAACCAACTACTGCAGCTGGAAACGGAAGGTGGAGTTCCTGCTCATCCGGGACGATTTGTGGCGGTACGTAGTCGGAACGAAGCCGGTTCCATGGCGAGCGGCTGTCGGTTCCGGATCGAATGGTGCTGCTGGCGCGGACCAAGTCGTGCTCAACGCGGCGGAGATTGAAGCTTGGGACAACGGTGACCAGAGGGCGCGGGCCACGATCGGGCTACTGATGGAGGACACCCAGTCTCTCATCAAGAATGCGACGACGGCCAAACTCTGCTGGAACGCCCTGAAGGACCTTTTTGAGACGTCTAAGGTGGCTCTGCTGAAGCGATTGTGCGGGATGCAGTACTCGGAACTGTTGCGACGGAGCGCGTCCGAAGCAGCCCCCTGTTCAACGTCATTGGCCTTTGTTTGTGTTGCTTTGTCAGGTGCCCGTGCTGTCGCTTGGCAAGAATCAGAAGTTGAAAACAAACTGAAGCAAGCGGGAGCACGGGCGCAGCTGGGAACGAGAATCCGTTCCAGCTGTGAAAAGACACCGAAGTTGTTAGTAAATTGTATCTTGTGAACTTTATTTGTTATTAATTAAGAAAATATAGCTTTTTAGCGTACGGAAAATGGAAGGAAGTTTCATTTCGTTCAGCTCAGAAAACTGGTGCCCGTCACTCTTCAGCCGCTCGTTTCAACAGAGAGGACATCCAGCAGCATGTCCAGCAGATGGAAGTAATATTTGAGAGGCTGGCGATGGCTGGTCAAGAGCTGGACGAGGACCTGTGCGTGGCAATGATTTTGCGGAGCTGCCAAGTTCGTTCAACACCCTTACGACGGCTTTGCAGGCGAGGTCAGACGAGGAATTGACTCTGAAACAGGTGGACGAAGTGGCCAAAAGTGGAACTCGCGGAGCCGGCGAATCTGTCCTCAAGGTTGACCACCAGAAGCGTAAAAAGGTGCTGATCTGCTACTTTTGCAAGAAGCCGGGCCCTAAGGAGAAGTTTTGTCGAGCTAAAAACGGTGAGTCGAGTCAGTTGGAGGCCGAGCCGGACCTGCCCCAAGCGAAGACGGCCGTGACGTGTGGATCATCGACTCAGGAGCTACGTCTCACATGTGCGTCAATCCTGATTGTTTCGTGTCGATGGATTGGAGCGTGAAGCAGGACATCTACCTTGCGGACGTATCGTATCCATTCTGCATGCGGCGTATCGAATCTCCGGTCGGCTGCTGCCTGACTTTGCACAGGAAGGTGTTATCGTTCAGGTTCAGCAAACAACGTAATCTCTGAATATATGTACTTCGCACACTGTAAACATTTTGTCATGTTCTCCGAGTTGATCTTCAGGTTAAACACGAACGGTTCCTCCGCCACCAAACGCGCATGGCTCCACCAGCTGGAAAGCCTTTAGCGAGCCCATTCCCTGCTAGTCCTAACTCACTCGCTTCGTACACCGTAACCTGCAACCGAAGATCCATCATGTAACGCTCCTTCTCCGGACACATGTCTCCGCTGTTTTCACCGACTTCAACTCAAACAGATGCGGCCTTCGAATCAGGTTCTGGCTGGTGCTGCTGCAACCTGGCGGAAGTTTCGACAACGCTGGAAAGTGCTCCGTTTTTCAGAAATGATTTAATTTCTGTAAAGATACAAGAAATTAACTTCAAAGAATCATCTGAAGGCCTCATATATACATTGCTTGCTACTCTGCTGGTGCTGCCGAACCCGCTAATTGTTCGGTCCTCCTTTATCGACTCCAACTCTTGCTGCACGGGTTACGCGGGATACGCGATCCATCAAACGTATTGGAGCGGTGAAGGTGGACGAAAAGACCCGGGAGATGCTGGAGCAGCCCAAGCTGGTCAAGTTCCTGAAGATGGGAATGCTCTTGCCCAAGAAGCGTCTTCAGGCTAGTTCGGCCAAGGCGGCGTCGGCCAAGATTGAATTCGGCGCAGCTAATAGTGCCGGGAATGTGGACAGGGGAATGAAAACACCAGCGAAGGTTGCGCCGGTTCCGGCTCCTGTGGCCGGCCCCAGCGTGAGCGAAATGTCCATGGACCAGATCAAAGCGAAGCTTAGCCGGAGCGCGGATTTGGCTGAAGACTTCGCTGAACAAGCTGCAGAGTGGGTTCGACAAGCTCAGGACGACAAGGACAAGATGGAGAATGTACGGCTGGAGACCAGGAAAAGCCGGTTCCGCCGAGCCCGGGGACGGCGTCACGCCGAAGCGCCTGGCCACGTTGATGAGCCCCATCAAGCCGCCCTCGAAAGTTACCCCGGTGACGACCAGCCCGACCAAGGTCCCGGCCTACCAGCGGTTCCAAACGCTGGCGGATTCGGGCCGTCCGGCGCTGCAGCTGTTGTACAAGTACCGCTATCTGGGCGAGCTGTTCAAGTGAATTGACACCGTCTGCGCCATGTTCCACAACCGGAAGAAGCAGATCACTTTCCGGAAGCTGAAGCCGGCGGTTCAGCGGATGGCGCGGAAGAACTTTTACGAGAACCGTTTGGCGCAGAATAATACCGACGACACGACAAGACACTCGGTGGAAAATCCTAATTAAATTGTTGTCCCTCCGTGAATTCCGTGAAATCACAGTGACTCAGCAAAGTCACGGTAACTTTGAGGAAACCCTCGGTTTTCGTCGAAATAAATGTTCCTCGCAGCACTGCTTGGTGATAAATATTTACAATTTAGAAAACAGCTTTTTTGTGTTTTGATTGATTTTTTTTTTTCGTTTGCGTTCCGCATTTCGTCCGTAATTCCGATTTTAGCAACAAAAAAGTGTAATTCCGGTACGTAGAAACCTGGTGACACCAAGTGAGAGTCCTCCCAGAAGGTTATCTACCGTAATCTTCGGTAGTTTTTTTCCCGTTGAAAGCTCTTCCATTGCAAATGCTCCGAAGTAACCGCCTGAAAAGTCGGCGTGTTAGCCGGATGAAAAGAAGAAGAAGCGGCCAACGGCTGCTGTTGCTGCTTACGGCTCGTATGAAAAGAAGTCCCCTTGGAGAAGAGGAAGCTGTTAGCAGCCGCCGCAGAGAAACAGCCAGCGGAGCTGGGTCTGTCTGCAGCTGATTCAAAATGTGCTGCTCCGAGTGCCAAGAACGCCAAGTGCCTTTTCTAATCCCTGTATGTCCACTCTCAGCCAGCGCCACAACCTGCCATTTTGTAACGGTCGTTGTCCCATCCAGCACCTACCATAGCCCGGCAACCACGAAACAACACAAATCGCCACGATGGCCGGTTCTTCCGCGACCGGCTGTTCAACGAAGTGCCTTTCCAGTGTGATCTCCGGCTCGCTCTGAAGATCATCCCTCCCCTGGTTGCCGATTTCGGCAATGGCCACCGGGTCATCGTTGTGTCGAATTTTACAGCCAGTGCTGGTGGAACCAAAAATCTTGCCAATGATTTCGCCGAAGACGCCGGCAGATGCGGAAGCTCACGCACAAGGAGCGATTCATCTCGAAGCGGACTCAAACTTTTGCGAGGCCATTGAGTTGCAGTTAAGTAAAGGAATGGAAACGGTACGCACTTTGTCTTATGTTATGTTTAATTTTCGATTTTTTATTTTAAGAACTATAAAAAGCTGACCAGATTCACCGGTGGCGCTGAAAACCACCGGAAAAGGACAAAAAACCATCAACCAACAGTGCTTCATCTGTATTGATCAAGATAGCAGAGTGATCAGCAGTTTTTACGCCAACATTCTGGCCGGCGACTACGAACCGACCACTCTACAAGCTCTCGCGTATCCCCTAGGACAAAAGGTCATCGTTGTACAAACAGCGTCGGCGACACTTGCGTTGTACTACGACTAGCGCATTAGGATGTTCAAGAATCGTTGAGCATCCTGTACCAGCTGTTGTGCGGCGAGGACGTCGGGCTGTTGAGAGTGAATCCTTGTGAATGTTTTGTTTTGAGATTTCTTAGTTTTTTTTAGAAGTTTCTTTCTTGATTTTTTTTTGTAACGGTACCCAATAAAAACGTTACTTAATCCACCTTTAGGTGGTTGGTGCCTTCCTCACATTCATAAAGTCAATACATTCAGTAAAAATAGCAACATTCCCTTAACATGCATGTTTTACAAATTAACTTTATTACTAATTTCTTTTGATAGGGTTCGCAGACCTTCAATTTTTCTGGCTCATCGGCAAAAAAACCATTCCAACGATAGTTCGCATGGAAGATTCAGACAATATTTGTATCACAATATCTGAAATCCGACCTCCAAAAAGTGTATAAATAACACTTAAGTGCTAATAACTTTTGAAAGGGGTGGCAGATCCTCGATGTATTAGGCTCATTTGAAAGGTCTTTCGATTATCTAACTAACGACAGGTCGCATGATGGACCCAGACATCATTTTTATTAAAATATCTGAGATCCGGCATCCAAAAAGTGTATAAATAACACTTAAGTGCAAATAACTTTTGATAGGGTTGTCAGATCCTTGATGTTTTAGGCTCATTTGAAAGGTCTTTCGATTGTCTAACTAACAACAGGTTGCATGATGGACCCGGACATCATTTTTACTAAAATATCTGAGATCCAGCCTCCAAAAAGTGTATAAATAACACTTAAGTGCCAATAACTTTTGATAGGGTTGTCAGATCCTTGATGTTTTAGGCTCATTTGAAAGGTCTTTCGATTATCTAACTAACGATGGGTTGCATGATGGACCCGGACATCATTATCATTTAAATATCTGAGATCCGGCCTCCAAAAAGTGTATAAATAACACTTAAGTACTAATAACTTTTGATAGGGTTGTCAGATCTTCAATGTTTTGGGCTCATTGGAAAGGTATTTTTAATACCTTTCTGAAAATGTATAACATGATAGGGTTTCTTGCAAAAACCACCCTTTTTACAATCTTCCGGACATACGCCGAAATCGTTTTTTTAGCATAACTTTTGAAGTACTTAACTAAACTTGCTGATTTTAAATAGAGACCTATGGGACCCCAAGACGGATCGAATGAGACTACTACGGTCAAAATCCGCTCATCCAGTCCGGAGATAATCGAGTGACAATTTTTTTTTTGTCCACCCGCCTACACACATCCACACAGACATTTGCTCAGAACATGATTCTGAGTCGATAGGTATACGTGAAGGTGGGTCTACAAGGTCGAATTAAGAAGTTCATTTTCCGAGTGATTTTATAGCCTTTCCTCAGTAAGGTGAGGAAGGCAAAAAGCTGGTTGTTTTCTTGTTCGGATAATCCACCGAAGCAATTTGAGATCGATTTTTTGGCAGATCTTGAAGCTGGTGTCGGTGCGGGTTTCGAGGTGAAGGCCACTTCCAGCTTACTTTGGAGGGGTCAACGGGTTTTGAGAGGGCGACGGAGTGTCGTTTTTACAGAAGCTGAAGGCCTTGGGTTCACTCGTGGGAGTTAGCATGGCAACTACTCCAATGAATCCGTCCTCGTCTGACTATTCTTCAGCATCAATCATCCGTTGGGCTCTTGGACCACGTACGGTAATCAGTTCCTCATACTTTCTGGTCCTTGGTCGGCTGGACAGATAGTAGCGGGCCTCAGCCTTGAGTTCGCTGCTTGTTGAAGCCACTATACTACGTACAGCAACTTGCCAAAATCCATGATTCGGAATCTGGGTTCCTCGGATGGAATCGCAACGCAAGAAAAAAAAAAACACATTCGCTGGGTGTCAATATAACTTTGTTTTAGATCTCAATCTAATTAACAAAAAGGAGCGCTAATCAATAAGTGTACAAATTGTCGATTCACTGTGTCTCACCCCTCGTACCACACCCTCCAGCGTTCAAACCATCTGCAGCTTCATCAACGGAACGCCCGAATCTCCTTGACAAAGTCTCCACCGGCGCATGTCCGCCTTTTTTGTGGCAAACTTAGCCCGGCTCCGCTCCTGGTCGTACACCTTGATGCCCTGCTTTTGCTTGATTGGACTGCGGCTGCCTTTCAGCGTGCGTCCGAATCCAGTCACAAAGTTGACGTCACCGGCCATCGAACGCCTTAAGTCCGTGTACTAACGTTCTGAGCTATCCATGGCATCGCAATGTCGTTTAGTTTGCTCAATTCGGCGTTCTTCGGATGGAAGTCTTCTCCTCCAACGGAGGATCAGCACAAATCTTCTCGCCGTCTTGCTCGATGCAATCGATCTCTATCGTGGTGTCGTACAACCGGAAGCTGATTCTACAATTGGAAAGAAATTGTTTATCAAAAAGTCAAACCATATTTTATCGATTTAAAGTACAGCGTTTTCTCCTTCTTTTCGACCTCCCTGACCACGCAATGTGTCGCCGTGACCACGTACCGGTTATTGACCAGCGCCACCACAGCATGACCTAGGACCTTGGAAACTCCGTCGTAGATCCTCATCCCACACTCGTTCCGCTTCGTTTCGAAAAAAAATCCTCCAGCTAACTCACTACGCGGCGAAGCATCAACGGCGATGGCGTCCGTCGTCGAAATGACCGGTTGGGGTACACTGTCATAGGTTGACTATCGGTTCCGGACGAGTGGGCGGCCGGATGTGGTCCCGGTGCTGACCAAAAGCCACAGGAATTTACGCTTCTCCCATGTCAGCAACCTGTCCCCGAAGTAGGCAGATCACGAAAAAATAAATGTTTTGTCAAAATGACATTTCTCGCTGTCACCAAGCAAGTGCTGCCAAATTCAAGATTTTTTTGAATTTTTTTTTTTGACGTTTCCACTTTGACAAAGGGGTAAGCCGATTTGGTACCCACTTTTTGGAACCGAGTGGCTTGTCGTGTCGTCGATAATACGTTCAACAGACTGTTGTTGCCCAAGGCTAAAGATGCCCACGAAACGTTTTTGCTAGCACTGGATCTTCCGATGAGAATCGCAAAGGAAAATTTGACCCGTTGGATTCCGGAGTTTGATCTGGAAAGCTGCCGGACATTGCCCAAATGCCACTTTCCCTGCTTCTGAACGTGTAGCGATTCTCTTCGGCCAAGGACGTCCTCTCGACGGGACGAAACCGGTTTAACTTCCGGATCCAGCATCTATTCCAGCCCTTCGTCCCTCACCACCTCCTCCTTCTCATCTGCCCAATAAATCTCGAAGCGCACCTCCCGGTACAGGAATTACAAGTTTTGCGCGAACAAACTGGAACCAACCAACGGGAACCATACTCCGGGGACACCTCCCATCATCGGATCGCCGTTAACCATGTTGACTCGACCCGCCGACCTGGTTATTCCGGCGCGATTGCAAGAACCTCCTCGCAGTCCATAAAACGGTTCTCCGGCGTTCCCGTTCGGTGACCGGTCTCGGCATCCTCTCACGTCCTCTCCTTTGCCCCGTGGCTGAGAAATTTTAACATAAAACATTATGATTTTGTCAAAATATTGCTACGAAACTTACCAAAACTGACACTTTCAAGATCCATCAAAGTCATCGAGCAAAAAGAAGTTTGGTTAAGTGATCTCAAATTTGCTAAATAAAATCAAAACAAACTCATCTCAAAATTGAGATCGATGAACCGAACTTCATTTTGATTGAACGAACTTAAAAATTGAGTTCCCCCAGTAAGCGTGTAAAGATTCAAAAGGTGGCAACAGAAATGTCCGTCCAAAAGAGGTGCTGCAAAAAACTTATTATTTTTTGATCAAATGTTCGAACAAATCAGCAACAATTACAAGTTTAATAGTCAACTATACTTGAAAGTTAGTTTTGTTATTTGTTTTTGCAAAACCGAAACGAAAGTGCCAAACATATTCGTAATCGAGAAATTAAAAGTGAGAGTGTGTGCGTGCAACATGGAGTTAAAATTTTCGAAGTGCCATGGGAACCTTCACAGCAACTGCACAGAAAGTTTAACTCCATGTTGCACACACTCTCACTTTTAATTTCTCGATTACCTTTTGCCTCTTGGTGGCGCTTTGTATTCCCTGACAGACGGACAGGGCCGACGACGGCCCGAAAACCGCCGGACGGCTCGACAAAACGGCCCGAATTCCGACGGTTTGTCCGACGGAATTCGGGCCCTTTTCGTGCGTATATGCAACACTTTGTCCGACGATCGTCGAAATCGACGTTTGAGAAAATCGACGTTGACGGGCCGTTTTCGGGCCGATTTCGAGCGACTTTGTTATTCAGATTGTCCTGCCATTGTCTGACGTTTGATTTTCGATTTTTTGCGATAATTAGATGTTTACAAAACAGATTTAAATTGCATGTTTTTTTATTTCTCATCATAAATTAAACAACATTATAATAGGCGTTATAAGTGCAAATGCGAGCCTTCATGATCTCAGACGTCTCAGAATTTGTCTTCGGTGGCAAAAGTTGCATGTTTTGACTTTGTCTGAAAGAGAATGTTGATTGAGGAAAATGTAATCAAAAATTGTACGCTGAATTTGTATACCTCTTCCATTATTCCGCAAAGCTGACATGCACTCATTTTAAAACAAAATTGAAACATTAGGTATATTCCCGTACTTGCAGAATTGCAGAATTTCTGCACCTTCTGCAGAATTCTGCAGCCAGCATAAGTCACTTTTTTGCAGCACGTTCCCGTACTTTTCAGCTCGCTCTCTTCATCTCTCTCTTTTGCAGAAGTTCTGCAAGGAGAGAAGCAGCACAACTTTTGCCTGGGTAGCGCGTTCCAGTACTTTTTCTGCAATATTGTATACAGTTGAGTGGATTTACTCAAATTGGGTATTGAAGTTTTTTTTTTTAATTATTTCAAAACAATTAAAAAAATGGATTGACAAAAATTGTAATTGAAAGAAGTTTACCTCTAGAACGGGGACTTATTTTTTATGCAAATCAACAATTAATCTAAAAAATCAAGAATGTACCATTTATTAAACTAGAAATTAATAATGCTTAGGTAGACATTTTATATTAGAAACAACTCAAAACTTTTACATTAGGTAAACAATTTAAGAAATGAGAATGGCAGGTACGTTTAAAAAAAACATAATTAAAAAAAGAAAAAGGTTTAATATAAAAGGTATATTTATATAGACCATAAATACATGTTTTAATAGCAAAATGTTTGAAAGATAACATAAATAAATTATGAACAACGGTGACGCAACGAAATTGACAAATAAAAAAAAAAGAATCACAAACTCTACAATTTTGAAAATCATAAATTTAGAAATCTGCAAATTAAGAAATTCGTCATTAAAAATATAAAAAAAAAACTATTTTCAAATTGAGGAACTTGAAAAATATAAATCAGATATTAGAGAAATTTAAAAATGCAAATATTTATTTCATAAAAAAAAACAATAAATCAAAAAATTCAATGCTTGAAAAATACAAATAATTAAAAATTCAAAAAAATCTAAATTTTCCAACTTCGAAATAAAAAAATAAAGGTTTCAAACTTGAAAGTTCATAAACTTAAAAATTCCAATATTTTTAAATTCGAAATAAATGAATCAAAAATTTGAATATTTCAAAGTTCAGAACAGCAAAAATTCAAAAGTTACAGTTAAAAAAAATAAAAAATAAAGAAACTAAAAAAAAACAAAAATAAGTAAAATTTTAAAATTCTGTACATAAAAAAATGAAAACTCCTATATTAAAAAATAGGAACAGTTCGTACTCTAGTTTCCGAAGAACTCGTCAAAATGTTCAATCTCTAAATCCTCTAAATCTGATTTTCTAACGACTCCAAAAAAATGTACTTTTTGTGATTCAAGATGGCGCATTTAAGAATTTCCGAATTTTAGAATTTAAACTTCCTAAAATTTAAGAATTCGACTAAATTACATCACATTTTTTGGTTCAAATAAGAATACAAATTGGTAGCACCGTTAAAGGTACAATTTATTATTAGGCAATTAAATTTACCTATTATTTAAACACACATATTTAGTCTATTCAAACACTAAAAAATATCGCTATATCATTTATATTAATGAACTAAGCATGAAATCGTTAACACAAAAAAATCGTTCTCAATAAAACCAGACATAAAAAAAAACTAACTACCCAAAAAATCCATCAATTCAAAATATACAAACGTCTCTTCACAAGACTAATTCAATTTAGTAATAATAAAACAAAAAAAATATTACAACTAATAATAAAATGCTTGATTTCACCCAAATTGCAAACTTTATGTAAGCGTGTACTCAACATCCATCACACCAACTTGCAGTCACTTTTCAACAAGAAAGAGAAGAGAGAGCTTGCAGAAAAGTACGGGAACGGTTTTGCTGCAACTTCTGTCTCTCTCATTGCAGAAGTTCTGCCTGGGAAAAAAGTTACTTATGTTGCAGAAAAGTACATCGCCTGCCTAGTTTTTTGCAAACGCTGAAAAACGCACGACAATCGCCCGAAAAAGGCAGGACTCAATCGACATCGAGTAAATAACGCTTCGAATCGCACGATCGCGGGACTTCAGTCTAACAGGGTTAGTAGAACAGTTAGAACCCTGACTGAAAAGTCCGTCGGACGTCCGTCGTTTGTCGTCCGTGCAATTGTACGACGTCACACGACAATGTCGTGCGACATTCGCACGAATGTCATACGTTTTTGCACCAAAATGTCGTATTTGTCGTGCGATCGATCATCGAAATTGTTCGACATTGTCGTACGACATTCGACCGACGTCGCACGGTTTTGTTATTTAGGTTGTCGTGCCTTTGTCGTGTGCTTTTTCAGGTTTTTAGGTTATGTTGAAGTTAAAAATAGATATTTGTTTATTTTTAATTTGTTTTATTTTTTATGTAATTTGCACTTTTCCCCGGAGTAAAAAATCAATTAATTCATTATACTTGTTGTGTCGCGGATCTTCACGTACATCTTGGTGTCGTCTTCCGGTTGGTCTTCCAGTTCTCCTCGTTGCTCGGCAGGAATTCGTGAGTCATCTTCTCGAGCGCCGTTGCGAGTCGCTTCTTCCGATGCAGGCGGGGCAGCATCTTGGTCAAGATGGACTGTTACTCCTCGCTGCTGCCGCAGATGCTGATCAAAGTTGGACTTGGAAACGGTCCTGGTGCTGCCCCACTGTTTTATGTCCGATGGACTGATGGCCACTGAAGTAACGGATAACGTGGGTTTGCGCACTTTGCAAGACTTTCGGCAGGATCAGATAGGAATATTTTCGAATGTTTGAAATAAGATAGGGTGATTCCGTTTAACCATTCATATTTAGAGGTTTTTGCTTACAGGAAAATACAAGATTTTAAAATTACAAGGTAAAAAATACCCAATTTCATTTAAGATTCATCAAATAAAAGAGTCTAGAAATAAGAATTTTTGAATCATAGGATTTTAGAATGCTGAAGATTTCAAATATTTTAATTGTATAAATTTAGAAATATGCAGCCATTTAAAAAAATAATTTGACGATTTTATAATTTAACAATTTCATAATTTATCAATTCAATAAATTAACAACTTGACAAATCAAGAATTAAATTAATCAAATATTTCATAATTAACATTGTTACTAATTTTTATTTATTTTATAATTTCTTAATTAAACAATACAAAAATTTTATTATTTGAAAATTCAAGAATTTCATAATTTAGGAATTTCATAGTAAACATTATTTTAAATTTCAAGAATTTGATAATTTAAAAATTTTATAATTTTATGATTTTATAAATTTAAAATATTATAATTATAAAATCATAAAATTATAAAATTCCACAATTTTAAAATTATTAAATTAAAAAATTTTAAAATTATTAAATAACAAAAATTATAAATTTTTAAATTACAAAAAAATTTAAATTTTATAATTTTATGATTTTATAATTTTATAATTTCATAATTTTATAATTTTATAATTTTATAATTTTATAATTTTATAATTTTATAATTTTATAATTTTATAATTTTATAATTTTATAATTTTATAATTTTATAATTTTATAATTTTATAATTTTATAATTTTATAATTTTATAACTTTATAATTTTATAATTTTATAATTTTATAATTTTATAATTTTATAATTTTATTATTTTATAATTTTATAATTTTATAATTTTATAATTTTATAATTTTATAATTTTATAATTTTATAATTTTATAATTTTATAATTTTATAATTTTATAATTTTATAATTTTATAATTTTATAGTTTTATAATTTTATAATTTTATAATTTTATAATTTTATAATTTTATAATTTTATAATTTTATAATTTTATAATTTTATAATTTTATAATTTTATAATTTTATAATTTTATAATTTTATAATTTTATAATTTTATAATTTTATAATTTTATAATTTTATAATTTTATAATTTTATAATTTTATAATTTTATAATTTTATAATTTTATAATTTTATAATTTTATAATTTTATAATTTTATAATTTTATAATTTTATAATTTTATAATTTTATGATTTTATAATTTTATAATTTTATAATTTTATAATTTTATAATTTTATAATTTTATAATTTTATAATTTTATAATTTTATAATTTTATAATTTTATAATTTTATAATTTTATAATTTTATAATTTTATAATTTTATAATTTTATAATTTTATAATTTTATAATTTTATAATTTTATAATTTTATAATTTTATAATTTTATAATTTTATAATTTTATAATTTTATAATTTTATAATTTTATAATTTTATAATTTTATAATTTTATAATTTTATAATTTTATAATTTTATAATTTTATAATTTTATAATTTTATAATTTTATAATTTTATAATTTTATAATTTTATAATTTTATAATTTTATAATTTTATAATTTTATAATTTTATAATTTTATAATTTTATAATTTTATAATTTTATAATTTTATAATTTTATAATTTTATAATTTTATAATTTTATAATTTTATAATTTTATAATTTTATAATTTTATAATTTTATAATTTTATAATTTTATAATTTTATAATTTTATAATTTTATAATTTTATAATTTTATAATTTTATAATTTTATAATTTTATAATTTTATAATTTTATAATTTTATAATTTTATAATTTTATAATTTTATAATTTTATAATTTTATAATTTTATAATTTTATAATTTTATAATTTTATAATTTTATAATTTTATAATTTTATAATTTTATAATTTTATAATTTTATAATTTTATAATTTTATAATTTTATAATTTTATAATTTTATAATTTTATAATTTTATAATTTTATAATTTTATAATTTTATAATTTTATAATTTTATAATTTTATAATTTTATAATTTTATAATTTTATAATTTTATAATTTTATAATTTTATAATTTTATAATTTTATAATTTTATAATTTTATAATTTTATAATTTTATAATTTTATAATTTTATAATTTTATAATTTTATAATTTTATAATTTTATAATTTTATAATTTTATAATTTTATAATTTTATAATTTTATAATTTTATAATTTTATAATTTTATAATTTTATAATTTTATAATTTTATAATTTTATAATTTTATAATTTTATAATTTTATAATTTTATAATTTTATAATTTTATAATTTTATAATTTTATAATTTTATAATTTTATAATTTTATAATTTTATAATTTTATAATTTTATAATTTTATAATTTTATAATTTTATAATTTTATAATTTTATAATTTTATAATTTTATAATTTTATAATTTTATAATTTTATAATTTTATAATTTTATAATTTTATAATTTTATAATTTTATAATTTTATAATTTTATAATTTTATAATTTTATAATTTTATAATTTTATAATTTTATAATTTTATAATTTTATAATTTTATAATTTTATAATTTTATAATTTTATAATTTTATAATTTTATAATTTTATAATTTTATAATTTTATAATTTTATAATTTTATAATTTTATAATTTTATAATTTTATAATTTTATAATTTTATAATTTTATAATTTTATAATTTTATAATTTTATAATTTTAAATTTTATAATTTTATAATTTTATAATTTTATAATTTAGTAATTAATAAATTTTAAAATTCAGAAATTTTGAAAAAAAATTAAAAACAGCAGAAGTATTAAAATTTTAAAACGTGTAAGAACTGTGTTTTTTTTTGGATTTTATATTTTTTTAAATCATAGATTTTTTAAAATTTTATAAATTCTAGAAATTAAAAAAAATAAATTTTTAAAAACTTCAATTTTTTTTTAACTTTTGAATTTTGTTATTTTTGAATTATATTTTTTGTAGTTTTTTTTTGGAATTTTTGAGCTTATGAATTTATAAATATTTTTTTTTTAATTCTGAATGTCTGTTTTTTTTATTATTTCAAAACTCACCATTGATAATAACTTCTGGCGAATCAGAAACGCCACCGGGAGCGTATTATTCCGTCCTCCTCCGCCTTTTCATTCACCCAGAACAGTGAACAACTCTCTGGGAATTGGAAGTTCCGTTTCCTTATTTATGTTCCCTTGACCAGAACTTGGTATTTAATCCTTTTTCTCTTTTGGGAATGCACCGCAATCTCCCGTGGAAAATAAAACATCCGCTTCCTCGACCACAGATTGGTTCCTTCCCATCCCGTCTTCCGGCATGGCCGCCGGGTTATCTCTATTTCCCATCCTCCTTCGCCTCCACCACCACGATAACCGAAATCAGGAAACCTGGAACAAATGACACTATGATTCGGCCGCACGCCCACTCACGCTGAATCTTTCCAGCAGAAAAATAACACAACTCACCTATCAACCGGCCAAAATCCTTGCGAAGCTCAACAGCAATCATGTTCAAACAAGTCCAACTGAAGAGAACTGTCAAACTCTTGCGTCGACGAAAATCGTGACGTCAAATTGAAGGAAAATCGATAGAAAAAACAATGTCGGGCATGTCGAGTGATTGTCGTACGTTTGTCGTCTTTTCGACCAATCGATATCGAAACGGTAAAATCAAAACCGTGCGACAACTCGTACGACGTGCGACATTTTTCAAACAGGGAACTAGCGAAAATGCCTCACTTTCTTCTGATACAAGTTGCCGCATTCTTTTATTACGTAACGCAGTTGTTGGTGTGGGTTGAGGGGGTGGGGAGTTCGAACGAGTTAAGTGTTTTTTTGAAATGTGTATGGACATTTTAAACGAAGCGCGAGGGGGTCAATAAATCCAAATTCTAGCGATACGTAATAAAAGAAGTGTACCTAAATGAGCAGGCATTCGTTGGTTGGTTTCCAGCCGAGTTCTAACACAGTTTCCATTTTCTTATAGAATTCTAACAGAAATGTAGCGACATTCTGGCAGGATTCTTACAAAACCAGCTCTGCTAAAATATTTCGTGCCTGCACTCAAAATCAGAATAACCCTTAAAAGGGTACTTTTTATCCTTTTTTCAAGTTTACCCGTCTTCACCCTTTTGAAAGGGTACGAGGGCGAAACCCTTCAAAAGGGTACTGGCCCAGTACCCTTTGAAAGGATACTGGCCATGGAGCGGCGCGCTCACTAGCGACATCTATGAGTCAATTTTGTTTTGTTGAAACAGTGCTGCCATCTATTGTAATTTTTCCAGCCCCCTGGCACCACTGTAACTGTCTAGAACGTTTGACAGTCACCAAAACCTCGAAGAGCCCACGCATTAGTATGTGTGAAGAGCCCACCATAAACAAAGCATTGGATAGAGTATGTGCATTAGTATGTGTGAAGAGCCCACCATCAACAAAGCTTTGAATGAATTAGTATTGGTGTCTTGTGATTATTTACATGAAAATAAGGAAATGGCGAGCGCGAAAAAGTTTAACCAAAAATAACATTTTTGTGTTAATTTATTACGAAATTCGGTTTAAGTGGTCACGCGAGTGGACCTGTTTATCTTGGGCAGATTTCCGGATATTTATCGTGTGTGTATGAGGCCGGAATCCGAGGAGCTCTAGAAACGGCAGGATGAGCAGCCGGAGAAGCAGAAGTAATTTTACCTCTTCCGATGACCGGTACCGGAACTGGTTCTTGTTGTTTCGGAGCAAGAACCCGACAGAAGCTGCCCTGATGCGTGGAGTAAGTAAAGAACCTTCCACAAAGGCAAAAGAAGGAACAACCAATTTAAAGGAAAAATCCGAATTGACCGAGAAAATCTGGGACCGGGGATCGAAAATGTCTTGCAATCGCGGAAGGAACATTCTTCAAGGAGTCCTGGACATGCGGCAAGTGTAACACGTGAAAAAGTAAATAATTTAAGAAACGTCTGAGCACTTTGTTTATTTTTCTAAATCTGACAGTAGACACCTTCGTTTTCTTCTTTGTTTGCTTGATGTTCGTTATCGAATATTTTGGTTTCATAAACATGGCGGCAGTGACAGAGGGCTGAATTTTTCATAATTTCTTTAAGCATTAAATTTTATTATGAAAATGTTTTTTATTGTTTTAAATTAATATTTACAGTTCAAAATAAAATGTAATCCTTAGTAAATCACATGCTTTGAGTATTGCGCTGTTTGGTTTAAACCATGCACTCGTGATCACGACTTAATCGGCTCGCCGCGGGATGATCGTCGACTAGGACTTCATCCAATTCGAAGCGAATTTCGAACAGGTCCGTTTCCACCGTGACCAACCCAACACGCTTCACCGTCACCGTCTTCTATTCGCGGCGCTAGTTGTCGGCACGAGTTCATTCATCAGCTGGGTGTTCTCCTTGTCGACCGTGGTCAGAGCCTGCTTGTTTTCTTCGCCTCAACCACCGCTTCGTCAACCGGAACCGGGATGTTTTGCTGTTGGAAGAAATTCGTTAGAAATTTGTCAAACAACAAAATTTAATTCTAGTCATACTTTGATTTTAGCTCTTGGTTTGAGATGGAAAAGTTAGCTGGGTGATGCAGAGGTACTGGCACGCCTCGATAAATGATGACATTCGTCGTGCCTATATTGTCGCCGCGGCACTAATGTCGATATCTCAGCAACTATAGGTCTGATTTACAATGTTAAAACATGAAACATTCGTGAAATTTTCCGATCTTTTCAAAAAAAATATTTTCAAAAGTTATAAATCAAGACTAACATTTCAAATGGGCGTAATATTGAATGTTTGGCCCGATTGAAATGTTAGTCTTGATTTCAAATTTTTGAAAATATTTTTTTCGAAGAGATCGGATAATTTCACGACTGTTTCATGTTTTAACATTGTAAATCGGATTTATAGTTGCTGAGATATCGACATTAGAAAATGGTGGGTTATTTGGGTGAGGCTTAGAAAACATAAATTTTCCTGTGTTTTAACCTTTGCATGGCAATAATTCAGGAACTATGGGTCGTATCAACAAAGTTCAATAAAGCAAAATATATAGAGAATTTTCTCAGCTTTTCAAAAATATTTTTTTTTCAATTGGGTCCTAAAATGAAGCTTAGATTCCTGATATTATTGTTTACAGCGATAAAGCTTATTTTTCTGAGTACAATGACCCTTTGTACGACCACATAGAGTTTAAAATGGATTTTTAAATCAATTTTGGAAAATTAACCTCGCGGTCCTTCTTGACAGAAAAGTTACTACTTGACAGCTCGTTCCAAGGGGACCAAAGTTGATCCATCAAAAAAATGTTGTCTTGTCATTATTTTTTTTTTGCATTAAAATGAAAAAAAAAGTGATCAGAAATTGTTTTTGATCGTGTTTTTTACCGTTGTACATAAAAAATTACATAGGGCTATAGTACCCAATTGTGGGCAAACATGGCACTAATTTTAAAAAAGTTACCTAAAATTGGTTTTAACTTGAAAACGGTGCACTTTATCAAAAATTCACTAAAGTACTTTTTGATTGCAAATTCGATTTTACATCGAAAAATGAAGTTGAAAATTTTTTGCGACCAATATTTCGATTTTTTGAAAAAAATCTGCATTGATTCAAAAAATCATAACTCGGTCAAAGATTTTTTGCCCATTCTGGAAATTTCTGAAAAGTTGGCATTTTATGTCCTCTAAAACATATTTAAAAAAAATTAAAAATAGTGTTTTTTTCGCAAATCAAGTTTTAGTGACAAAAAGTTAAATAAAAAATCACCAATTTTTTTTACCGTGTATCATTTTTTTTCAGTGTAGTCCATATCCATAACTATAACTTTGCCGAAGACACCAAATCGATCAAAAAATTCCTTCAAAAGATACAGATTTTTGAATTTTCACATATCATTTTTGTATGGACAGCTGCCAAATTTGTATGGAAAATTATATGGACAAACTAATGACGCAAAATGGCTTCTTTGGGCATACCGAAGGCATTAAAAAGGTTTCAGCCGGATTAAAAAATACAAAAATTAAAATTAAAGAGAAAAGACTGAGTCCGTAGAGAACTGCTCATTTATGTTAAATAACACCCTTTTAAAAGGAAAGGTTATTAATGTTATTTATGTTATTTAACATAAATAACATAAATAACATAAATAACATAAATAACATAAATAACATAAATAACATAAATAACATAAATAACATAAATAACATAAATAACATAAATAACATAAATAACATAAATAACATAAATAACATAAATAACATAAATAACATAAATAACATAAATAACATAAATAACATAAAAAATATAAATTATCTATACATCTTTCTAATATTTCACAATCATCTGTATATTTGTTTAAAACATTCTTCTTGACTCATATCAATTTTGCTGAAAACCTAAAGTTCTCGAAGCATTCTCGAATAAGCAGAATAAAGAGCAACACATTTTTGTCAGCCCAATAGAGATATCTAAGGCCGAGCTCACGCACACTAACACGTCATTTGTTTTGCTGGGCGGTACAAAATTTAACCTAAATCTGTATCGTGTACGTACACTAAATACATGCGCACGTAGATAACTCTATAAGATGCCCTTTACCTCTTTAGCATTACGGCTTAGTAAACTCCAGATTTTTGTTTAGTTCTTAAATTTATCGTGCTGTTAAAAAGGTAAGGTAAGGCGGGTTTCACAGCCGTCAAAATAGTTATGCAAAATAGTTAAGCCTAAGGGAGCGTTATTTTATTACGTAACGCAACAAATCGGATGTCTACACCCCCTAACATAAATAACATAAGACCATTAATTAGTGTTATTACTTTGTTTTTGTTATGAATTACTTTGATTATAAAAACATTACATTAAATTATCAAAAAAATGCTATTAACTCCAATAAATTACTGTTAATTATTTAGCAATTCCAGAACTACTCATTATTTGCGCAATTGTTTCCAATTCGGATTTTCATTTATGCTTGAATTGTATTTATTTATACCCAGTCAACTCAATCGGAATTTTGAAACGGAATTCAATTCGAATCGTTTAAGTATTCCGTTTCAAATGCAACAACCGAACTTAATTCCGTTTCAGAATTCCGATTGAGTTGACTGGGCAGTAGGTTCGATTAGGATAACACACTTTTGTGTAATCATAGTTGAACTAGAAAAAGTTTAATGCTGTTACTCGGTGAAGCACAAACGATGCACTGTCACGAAATATTTTAGCAGAGCTGGTTCTGTAAGAATTCTGCTAGAATGTCGCTACATTTCTGTTAGAATTCTATAAGAAAATGGAAACTGTTTTAGAACTCGGCTGGAAACCAACCAACGAATGCCTGCTCATTTAGGTACACTTCTTTTATTACGTAATGCTAAAATTTGGATTTATTGACCCCCTCGCCCTTCGTTTAAAATGTCCATACAAATTTCAAAAAAACTTAACTCGTTCGATCCAGTTTGAACCGAAGTTGACCGTAACGTGATTGGTCCGGTGGGGTCAGCGGCTGAACTGACCGCTGGTCTGACTGGTCATGGTGCTCATTCTGCCTCTCACCGGTAACACGCAGAGTCCCGCTGCTATTGTTGTGTTCAATGATCCTCGGCACCTCGGTGATGTCCTTGATTATGACCTCCCGACGAATCACAATCACAACCGGAAGCCTGACCTTCTGGGGACGACCGACGGACCGACAACCGCAATGCATTTGGCGTAGACGATCTAACCACCAGCTGGATGCCCAAGAACTCCGTGCAATTTTTGGTGGGTTTAAGCACCACGGTAACATCGGCAGCAAACTTCACCGTTCGCCATCAATTTTCATACTAAAATAATCATGTAGAAATTCGACAGAATGGCGCACTCGAGTCTCACTCGAAGTTACATTTCAAATCACATAAAAGCTACATGAAAGAACCTAGTGGAAATATACCATAAGGCTTTTCACGTAACATCAACGTAAAAACATTTTTTTGCCAGTACACTTTCACATTATTTTTACGTGCGTCACGTAATACGAGCCTAGCGAGGGGAAAATCGGGGTTACGTGATTTTTCAGGTAGCATCAACGTGTGGATTATTTTGAGTGAATCGACCACACACATACCCAGTTAACTCAATCCGAATTCTGAAACGGAATCTAATTAGAATCGTATACTAATTCCGTTTCAAACTCAAACGCGCGTTTTTGAACCGGTTGTTTCGTTTGAAACGGAATTTGTATACGATTCTAATTAGATTCCGTTTCAGAATTCGGGTTGATTTGACTGGGTACTAATACAAAGCGTCACCAAGAGGCAAAAGGTAATTACGAATATGTTTGGCACTTTCGTTTCGGTTTTGCAAAAAAAAACAAATAACAAAACTAACTTTCAAGTATAGTTGAATATTAAACTTGTAATTGTTGTTGATTTGTTCGAACATTTGATCAAACAAGTTTATTTGCAGCACCTCTTTTTGACGGACATTTCTGTTGCCACCTTTTGGTTCCTTGGATTAGCCATAGATATTTTCATAGTGTAATAGAGTTATCTAAGCCCGAGCTCGCGCACTCGAGCACTCCATTTGTTTTGCTGGCGGGTACAAAATTTAACCTCAATGTTTTTCGTGTACGTTCACGCAATACATGCGCACGTAGATAACTCTATAAACAGGGCAGCTACCACTACGCAGCGCCACCAGCGTAAAAGAGCACTCTTTTATTACGTATCGCAGTTGGTGGTTTGGGTTGAGGGGGTGGGAGGTTCGAACGAGTTAAGTATTTTTTTGAAATTTGTATGGACATTTTAAACGAAGGGTACACACAAAGAAAAATTACTCTAAATGTAAAAAGATCGTTCGTTGGATTAAAAGTTCGCGTTGGTGAATATTCGTAGAAAGTTCAAACTTTTCAATTTAAAAGTTGGAAAGTTTTTGATACTACCATGCATTTATGGAACAAAATCGTTGTATTGGTAAAAATATTTTACTTTTAATTGGAAAAGAAACCTTTTATGGCAAGAATACACAACATTTAGCACTACAGGGATAATTTCAGAAAAATGTGCTTGGTTTTTTACATTTATTTAAAAAAAAATTAAACAGTATGTTAGGAAAACACTTTTTTTTGTATTTAACGATTCTCATCTAGCTTCTGCTTCATACGGTACGCCACCGGTCACTTCCGAATACCCCAGGCTGGACGGTTCCGGATGGAGGCTTCGACGCGCGACAGCAGTGTAACACGATGGTCACGTTTCCGGCCTCAATCAGGACAGTCTTGGAGGAGTTGGCCATTGATACGGGAAGGGTGGTCGACGTTTCCCGGCTTGAAAATAAAGTGCCTGAACGGGGAGTTCCCGATCCTGGAAGCGCATCCGGAACATAGAGTTGATGAGGCCCTCGGAACGGAGTTCGATTTTGAGCACGTAATCCTACTTCGAGAATGACACAGATTTTTTTTTTGGCTCACTGTCCAGATTCATTCGGCTGAAGCTGCGCCGTCGAGACGTGAGTGTTTGTAGGCGGGAAGTTGCTAAAAGAGATGGAAAGTAAGTGAAGTTGGCTAGCCACTGCACACATTCTCAATACTCACCGGTGCTGTAAACCGCCGGCACCGAGTGCAACATCTGCGCTGACCACTTCCGATTATGTAGCTTTTCGTCGTCCTCCTCTTCGTCGGAGGCCCATCGTGAAAATAAACTTTCGCGTACTTGTCCAAAAACCGGAAGTTAATCTCACGCGAATTGACCTTCAACCACCAATCCCGGGCCACCACCACCCAATACAACCGGTGCGAATCCACATTCCTACCTCTCATCCTACAAAAACAAACAAAATCAATAAACCCCACAAAAAAACCACGCATTCCGTGGAACAGCTGCAGTTCCTGCAGGAAGCTGGCCTTGTCCTTTCGAGCACTCGACCTCGTCCCGCTCCTGCACCACCCTCCTTCGAAGGCGTTCCGCTGCTGCTGTTTGGCTCACGAAGGTTTCCGCGTCCGAGTCCTGGCTGCTGCCGCGGTCGGCTTTGCTTTGCGTCCTAGACTCACCAGCACCACCGGACCCACCAAAGTGTTTGTTTACATTTGCGACTTAGGCGTATACGGTTACACGAGAACGTCAAAATGAAAGAAATTTTACAGTCGAATTAAAAGTAAAAACTTTTAAATCAGTGAGCAATGAGTTTTTATAAAACTGTAGCAGTAAAAGTTTTCATTTTCAAAACAAGAAAAAAACTTTTAATGTAGCAAATTTTAACAACTTTTTAATTCAAAGGTGAGTTACTTTTGTCATTACCGTAATATTTTTTTGTGTGTAAGGGGGTCAAAAAATCCAAATTTAATGTTACGTTATAAAAGAAGTGTACCTAAATGAGCAGGCATTCGTTGGTTGGTTTCTAGCCGAGTTCTAACACAGTTTACATTTTCTTATAGAATTCTAACAGAAATGTAGTGACATCCTAGCAGGATTCTTACAGAACCAGCTCTGCTAAAATATTTCGTGCCTGGGCAACGTTATTGCTTCACCGAGTAACAGCATTAAACTTTTTTTAGTTCAACTATGATTACACAAAAGTGTGCTTGAACCTACTGCTCAGTCAACTCAATCGGAATTCTAAAACGGAATTTAGTTCGGTTGTTGCGTTTGAAACGGTTCGATTTTAATTCCGATTGAGTTGACTGGGTAGTACCACGGGTATGAATATTCAAGTAATTTCAATATGGCGACTTGTATCAGAAGAAGGTGAGGCCTCGGGTGAGGCATTTTCGCTAGTTGTAACTGTTCTGTGTTCTGTGTTCTGCGTGCACGTCCGCAAACATCGACCACTCACATACTAATACAAAGCGCCACCAAGAGGCAAAAGGTAATTACGAATATTTTCGGCATTTTGGTTTCGGTTTTGCAAAAACAAATGACAAAACTAGCTTTTAAGTATAGTTTGACTATCAAACTATTAATTGTTGCTGATTTGTACGAAAATTTGATCATATATAATATATATCGTATATATATATATATATATAACTCGTTCGTACCCCCCACACCCTCAACCCACACCACCAACTGCGTTACGTAATAAAAGAATGCATTTTTAGTTTGGGTCACTTGAAAGACATGTAGATGAACAATCTTAAGCATTTTTGAAATTGGTTTTTCGTAAGTGGGTCGGATACCGAGGCAAAAAAGGCTTTGTTTACCATTGGCTCTTACGTATTTTTGAAAACTAATCCGAGATATAGTTGTCGCCGCATGAAAGTAATTAATATTAGAAATCAGCCTAGTAGAAAACAAACTCAATATCGATTACCAAAACGAAATGCACGTGTCGCGAGAAGTCACAAAATTTGTAGAATCAAGGTCAAAATCAAGTGGCGTCACAGTAAAACATAAGCGAGGATACAAAGAATCGATTGTTCTCAGTGCACAAGATGTAGAAAGTGCGAAGAATCGGGCGAGATAGTACGATCAATTTCCAAGAATGTCTGGCATCTGCTTGGACTACATAATGTCAACTAAATAGAAGGCGTGGTTTACTCATTTTTAGTACTCCATCCTTTTCTATCCTACAGGAGGAATGGACGAGAACGTTACAAATTCGTTCAATCGCTCTTAAAGATCCATAGAAGAATAACGGCAAATCTGGCAAGTTTTGAAATCTGTTGTGTGTGTTGCTTGAAATGTAGGCAACCCGCTTAACTATTTGACCCTTTGGGGTACATGTCGAATTCTAGGAGAAGATCGGTTCAATTAATTAATAAA